>NW_027531910.1:1941184-2033683 GCF_008692635.1 Crocuta crocuta | reverse complement strand
AGAGTAGTTATATATATATATATATATATATATAATATATTAAATACCAATTATATATATATTATATATATTAAATACCAATTATATTCTGTGTTGCAAATAAGCTGTAGAGAGGTGAGTAGGAAAGGTATAAGCAGGGAAACTAGTCATTCAGGCAAATGATAATGGAGCATAGTGTCAACCATAGAAATATGGAAAAAGGTGTTAGATTCTGGTTATATTTTTCAAATAGAGCTAACATTTTCTGGTGGATTGGGACTGGAGTAAGAGAGAGAGAAGTGCTAAGGATAACCTGCTCTTTGCTCTGGAGAGAGATATAATTTTATTTTCTAAGGATGCTCACTACATAAAAGTCCTCAAAAAAGATACTTCTAAACAAAGGTTAGGCAGCATGTTGTTCTCAAGATGTGCAAAACTGTGAGACTCATGGAAAACTGTTTTCCATTGATCAATTTTTCCCTCATATAATTTCCTTTATTTGGCAAAATAGTACTGCCATACACTTTGTCATCCACTTGTGTAAGTAAGACCCTTGAGCCGTTCATTTTGCTGGGAATATTACAACAAAGAGACATGTTTTTCCTGCTGTAGGAATCCCTGAAAGATTCTTGCACCTGTAGTGGAAATTTGAGCAAAGCCAGCCTTTGGATGAAGCCAGTTATTTGTGAGAAAGACAGGGTAGAGACATGCAAAGTCACTGGACTTTGGTGACAGTGATCAACAGCTTTCAAGCCTGACCTGAACCCACCCCATACTTTAAACATTCTATCCTATATTGTTTGTGAATTTTAGTTGGATTTTCCATTACTTATAACCAAAAGTGTATTCTTCATATTTTTCAAAATTAAGTATAAACTGTACTTTTCCCTACAATATTTTCCTAATTATTAAAAGGCATTTTGACGTATTTCATTGCATAATGATTGGTTTTAGCACATAAAAACTTTGACCTCTTTGCTTGTGAATTTTCTGAAAACTTGGTGTTTGCTTTTCATTTTACCTTTCATTTTTTATAAATTCAATGAGAATGTCATAATCCATTTAACATTGTTTTGTAGGTGCAAAATATATCTCTGCTTTGGAATGATATGAGAGATTATAACTGATAACATTCATTAATCATAGATATGCTATTTCCAATATTATAAATGTTTAAAAAGTAAATCTGCAATAGTGACATCACCAAAATGTCAGAGTAGGAGACCTCAAACTTCATTACTCCACAAAGATCAACAATCAGACAGCTATCCACAAACAAAAACAGCCCTGACAATGCTCCGTAGTCCACTTAGGAAACATCTGCAACACAGGAAACAAAAAGCTTGAGAATGATCACACTAAAAAGGAAGGAAGAATAACTTTGTCCTGCCTGTATCATTCCACCTTGCAAGCCTACACTGCTTAGTGTTGAGAGAACTCAGCTAGAAAGAGTTCTCCTCACTAGGAAAGGGAGAAGGAGGTGAGCGACAGGCTTCTCCACTGTTTTGGGATGCTGTATGAAGGACTTGTTTGGGTTTCACCCACGCTGATACTGGCAAAGCTGAGACCAATAGAGAGGGCTAGGGAAAAGGGCTGCCAGTATTACCCATACTGTGGGAATGACCACAGTTCCTGTGACCTGCCCTGCAGCGGGCCCCAGCAGCTTTTACCATTGAAGAAACCAATGGCCAGCACAGCTGCCATACACCCTCTCAGATTCCACCAGTTTTCTCTCCACAGGTATTAATTTTCACAGATGATAGCTTTCTGACAACTCCCTACTTCCTCTCTTTCCCATCCCACAGGAGCCAGGATCTGCACACGCAAGTAGCTCATGCCTCTAGCTGTACAAGTGCAAGACATAGCCAGGGCGCCTGCACCACCGAGCTCACCTGCAGCTAGCCCCACAAGCTGTACACCTACACACCTCTAGCCCAGGTCCCTTCACTGGCTTCCATGACCATGAACATGTGCATAGGGAGACCTGTAGACACAAGGATGCATGCTGACAGCTGGGCTCTCACAGCTGCCTATGGGCCCAGCTTGGCACTATCTCCTGTCACTGGCCTGCACTGCTGGGCTTGCTTGCATCTGGACCCCCTGGTTGTGCACCTACATACTCCTGGCCCAACTTCCATCACCAGCCTTCACTGCTATGTGCACATCTGTGACAAGACCCTGCAGCCGCAGGAATGCATGCTGACACCAGGGGTCCTGCAGTTGCCAGTACACCTACAGTTGGTCCCTGGCCCTTCCTAACTGTCCCTGGCTGCCAACAATACATATGTGTCTGCAACCAGCTCCAGTGACTATGTAGGCATCTAGATGTGGCTCTTGCAACAGAGTATGTGTATACCATTGACTCCAAGCACCACTGTCTGCTCTGGTCCCTGCCTATTGGCCATTGGACACGGAGGAATTGCTGAGGACTCCAACATCCCTTGCAGCTACCACTGAACCCCCCTACCATTTACTAAGAACCACACAGTTGTTTATTTGATAGACCCCAGTGGCCTGATCTAAAACGACATCACACTGCTCTGACCTGGAGCCATCAAATGCCCCCACACCAAGTTTCCCCTATTACCAGACTCAGGGTTCATCTCCAAGGTGCTCCCACCCAAAACTGAAGTCCTTTCCTTACTTAAGTTAGTCCATTAAATCTGGAAGAAGTGCCTGCTTCTTCAAATGTACAGATACCTATACAAGGCTACAGGGATCAAAAAGAATTAGGGAAACTTGAAATGAAATGAAATGAAATGAAATAATTGAAATGAAATGAAATAAAATGAAATGAAATGAAATGAAATGAGGTGACCAAAGGAACAGAGTAAACTTTCAGTAACTGGTGTTAAAGAACTAAAGATACATGACTTGCCCAACAAAAAATTCAATATAATTGTTCTAAAGATGCTCAGAGAGCTATAAGCAAACACAAATATATAACATATTAAAGGGATCATACACCATAATCAAATGGGATTTATCCCTGGGATACAGGATGATTCCATCTAAACAAATCAATAAATATAAAATACCCCATTAATAGAATAAAAGACAAAAATCATGATCATCTCATCAGATGCAGAAAAAGCATCTGACAAAATTCAACAGATTTGCATGGCAAAAAATCTCAACAAATTAGGTATATAAGAACATGCCTCAACATTATAATAAGGGCAAAGTATAACAGACTCACAGCTAACAACATACTCAGTGGTATTGGATTGAAACCTTTCTTGCTAAATCAGGAATTAGACAAGTATGCTCACTCTCACCACTCCTATTCAGCATGATAGTGGGAGCCAGAGGAATTAGGCAAGAAAAGAGGAAAAAATGTCACCTAAATTGGATATAAAGAAGTAAAATGGTCCCTTTTTGTTTATGATATTATCTTGTATATGGAAAATAGTAAATATTCCACCAGAGAAAACCTGTTAGAACTAGTCACCAAATTAAGTAAAGTTGCACGATATAGAATCAACATACAAAAATAGGTCTGATTCCTATACATGAACAACAAAGTATCTGAGAAGAAATGAAGACAACAATCCCATTTACAATACCATAGAAAATAGTAAAATTCTTAGGAATAAATTTAGCCAAAAAAGTAAAAAAAACTTAGCAATGAAAATTGCAAGACTGATGAAATAAATTGAAGAAGAATATAAATAAATGAAACGATATTCTGTGTTCATGGATCAGAAGAGTTAACATTGTCAAAATGTTTGTACTTCCCAAAGCCTTGTATGGATTCAATGCATGAAGCAGCAGAAAGAGAAATTAAGGAATCAATCCCGTTTACAATTGCACCAAAAAACAATAAGAAACCTAGAGATAAACCTAACCAATGAGATGAAAGACGTGTACTTTGAAAACTATAAAGCGCTGATGAAAGAAATTGAAGATGACACAAAGAAATGGAAAGAAATTCCATGCTAGTGGATTGGAAGAAAAATATTGTTAAAATGTCTATACTACCCAAAGCAATCTACACATTTAACGCAATCCCTATCAAAATACCACCAGCATTTTCACAGAGCTAGAACAAACAATCCAAAAATTTGTATGGAACCACAAAACATTCTGAATAGCCAAAGCAACTTTTCTTGAAAAAGAAAAACATGAGGTACCTGGGTGGCATAGGTGGTTAAGCGTCCAACTTGGGCTCAGGTCATAATCTCACAGTTCATGAGTTCAAGCCCTTCATCGGGCTCTGTCCTAACAGCTCAGAGCGTGGAGCCTGATTCTGATTCTGTGACCCCTTCTTTGCCTCTCTCTCTCTCTCAAAAATAAATAAACATTAAAATATACATTAAAATATTACATATATATATGAAAAACAAATCTGCAGGCATCACAATTCCAGACCTCAAATTATATTACAAAGCTGTGATCAAAACAATGTAGTACAGGCACAAAAATATACACATAGATCAATAGAGCAGAATAGAAAACCCAGAAATAAGCCTGCAACTATATGGTCAGTTCATCTTCAATGCAGCAGGAAAGAATATCAAATGAGAAAGAGACAATCTTTTTAACAAAGAATATTGGGAAAGCTAGAGAACAACATGAAAAGCATGAAATTGGACCACTTTCCTAAACCAAACACAAAAATAAATTCAAAATGGATTCAATGCCTAAACGTGAGGCTTGAAACCATAAAAATTCTAAAGGAGAACACAGGAAGCAAAAATAAACTATTGGGACTTCATCACAATAAAAATTTTCTGCACAGTGAAGGAAACAATCAACAAACTAAAAGACAACCTACAGAATGGGAGAAGGTATTTGCAAATGACATATCTGATAAAGGATTAGTATCCAAAAAATATAAAGAAGTTACACAACTCAACACCCAAAAATGAAAAATCCAATTAAAAAATGGGCAGAAGACATGAGTAGACAATTTTCCAAAGACATACAGATGGCCACTAGACACATGAAAAGATGCTCAACATCATTGATTATCAGGAAAATGGAAATCAAAACTACAATTAAATATCACTCCACACCTGTCATTGCTAAAATCAAGTACACAAGAAACAACAGGTCTTGGTGAGGATGTTGAGAAAAGAGAACTCTCTTGTACTGCTCATTGGAATACAAATTGGTGCAGCCACTCTGGAAAACAGTATGGAGTTTCCTCAAAAAGTTAAAAATATAACCGCCCTGTGATCCAACAATTGCACTACTAGGTATTTATCCAAAGTGTACAAAAATACTAATTCAAAGGAATACATGCTCCCTGATGTTTGTAGCAGCATTATATAAAATAGCCAAACTATGGAAACAGCTCAAGTGTCCACTGACTAATGAATGGATAAAGAAGAAGAGATGTATATGGTATGATATATATATAATGGTATATAAGTGATATATATATGTTATAATGGAATATAAGTGATTATTATTCTGGGTGAAATAAGTCAGAGAAAGATAAATGCCATATTATTTCACTCATATGTGGAACTTAAACAAAACTAACAAGAAAAGGGGAAAAATAGAGAGGGAAGCAGACCAAGAACCAGACTCTTAACTATAGAGAACAAACTGATGGGTACCAAAAGGAAGGTGAGTGGGGGAATAGGTAAAATAAGTGATGAAGAGGGGCACCTGGGTGGCTCAGTGGTTAAGCATCCAGCTTTGGTCAGGCTCTGTGCTGACAGCTAGCTCAGAGCCTGGAGCCTGCTTTGGATTCTGTTATCTCCCTCTCTTTCTGACCCTCCCCTGCTCGTGCTGCCTCTCTCTCTTTCTCAGATATAAATAAAACATTAAAAAAAATAAGTGATGAAGATTATGGAGTGCACTTGCTATGATGAGCACCAGGTGTGTAAGAAGTGTTTCATCACTATGTTGTATACCAAAAACTAGTATTACACTGTATGTTAACTAATTGGAATTTAAATAAAAACTTTAAAAAATTCCAATGGCATTTTTCACAAAAATAGAAAAAAAAATCCTAAAATCTCTATAGAATCACAAATATCCTGAATAGGTGAAACAACCTTGAAAAAAAAAAAAACAAATATAAAAGCATCACATTTCCTGATTTCAAACTATATTACAAAGCTATGATAACCAAAACAGTATAGTACTGGCATTAAAACAGACAAGTATACTAATAGAATAGAACCAAGAGCCCCAAAATAAACCCAATATATAGGTTTTATAAATAAAATATATTTAACCACTCATTGACAAGGGAGCCAAGAATGTGCAATGAAGAAATATAGTCTTTTCAATTGGGGTGCCTGGTTCATGCAGTTAGTTAAGCATCTGACTCTTGATCTGGGCTCAGGTCATGATTTCAGTTTGTGAGTTTGAGCCTCACATAGGACTCTGTGCTGATGGCGGAGAGTCTGCTTAGGATTCTGTCTCTCCCTCTCTCTGCCTCTCCCCTGCTTTTGCTGTCTCTCAAAATAAATAAATGAGTTTTAAAATAAGATAGTCTCTTCAATAAAAAGTGTTTATTTAAAACTGGAAATTCACATACAAAAGAATGCAATTAGACTTATATTTTTACACCACTCACAAAAATTAACTTTAAATGGATTAAAGACTTAAAAGTAAGACCTTGCTAGGAGAAATTATAGGAAAAATTCCTTGTCATCAGACTTGGCAATTATTTTTTGAAATATGACACAAAAATCACAAGTAAAAAAATTTAAAAAACAAGTCAACAAGTGAGACTACTAAAAAGCTTTGCATAGCAAAAGAAACTATTAACAAAATGTAAAGGCAAGCTACAGAATGGGAAAAATATTTTTAAAACATATGTCTGATAAATACTTATTATCCAAAATATACAGGGAACTTGTACAACTCAAGAAAAAAATAAATATCCAATTTAAAAATGGGCAGAGAACTTGAATAGATATTTTTTCCAAATGAGACATATAAAGGCCAACAAATACATGAAAAAGTTCTCAAGATTACTAATCATCAAGAGGATAGAAATCAAAACTACAATAAGATATTAACTTATGCTGTTAGAATAATTATCAAAGAGACAAGAGATAATAAATATTGGTAAAGATGTGGAGAAAACGAAACCTTTGTTTGTTATTGATGGTAATGTAAATCCCACTTTACACTATGCTACTGCTATGGAAAACATTATGGAAGTTCTTCAAAAAAATAAAAATGTCACTACCATATGATTCAGTATTGCCACTACTATGTATATATCCAAAGGAAACCAAATTACTACCTTTTTTGTAAGGCATTTTAATTTTTTTAATGTTTATTTAATTTAGAGAGAGCACAAGTAGGAGAGGGGCAGAAAGAAATGAGGACAGAGGATACAAAACAGGCTCTGAGCTGACAGCATAGACCCCAATGTGGGGCTCAGACTCATAAACCATGAGATCACGACCTGAGCCAAAGTCAGACACTTATCTGACAGAGCCATTGAGATGTCCCCAAAACCACTATCTTGAAGGGATATCTGAACTCCAGTGTTCAATGCAGCATTATTTACAATATCTAAGACATAGAAGCAACCAAAATGTCCATCAACAGATGAATGGATTAAGAAAATGTGATATATATAAATCAGCTATAAAAAAGAAAGAAATCCTGTCATACAGCAACATGGATTGATTCTGAGGGCATTATGCTAAATGAAATATGCCAGACAGAAAAAGAGAAATGTATGTAATCATTTATGTGTGGGATCTAAAAACATCAAACTTCGAGAAACAGAGCATAGAGTGATGGTTTACCACGGTCTGTAGGTTGGGGGAAGTGGGGAAATGTTGATCAAAGGGTACAAACTTTCAGTTATAAGATAAATAAGTAGTGGGGATCTAATGAAGAGCATCATGAATATAGTTAACAATACTATATTATGAACCTGAAAGTTGGTATGAGAGTAGAGCTTTAATATTCTTACCATAACAACAATAACAAAATAGAAATTATGTGAGATGAAGGATGTGTTAATTAATCTTATCGTGGTAAATATTTCACAATATATATGTGTAACAAATTATCACCCTATATATCTTAAACTTGTAATAATGTTATATGTTAATTTCACATCCATAAGCCTGGAAAAAAACCCTCAAACATCTCAGAGAGCTCTTAGTAATAGGTAAATACACACAATATATACATACAAAAACAAATAAAAAACCAATTTCTGTTGCTCTGACAGCCCATGATTTTAGGACAAACAGAATAGAATTTACACTCCCCCCCCACCACACACAAAATCAGATCTGTAATATATTCAATGACAGAAATAACTCATTTATTGTATATATTCTGGGAAGGTGCCATCATAGTTGAATGTACCAAAGGTTTTGTAGGGAGAAAGAAAATAGTGGAGGATGGTTGTCATATCCTGTTTAATAAGGGAAGAGTCAAATTGTAATTTTAAGCCATGAACACTATCAAGAAATAGTAGTTTATTTTAATAGCATGTTTCCAAATGCCAACTATTGCATTTAACACATATTAACTCATTGAATCCTTAGCACAGCACTATGAGTTAGGCATGTTTGTTACTATTGGGCTACTAAGGCAAAAAGAGTAACTTAGTCAAGATTGTGCAAGATTCACACCCAGAGTCCCTCTTTCAACTACATCATGTATTGTTTGTCATTGGTCATGGTTCGTTCTGCTTCTTCTCATTTCATTATCTAGCTTGAGACTATTATCTCATTCTGTTTAAACCATGTCTTATTAATTGTCATTGCACTGAGTTTACTACATTTTATGTATAACTTTGGTGAGAGAAATTCATTTATAAGGGTCAGAACAGAAGTTTTCATTTTAAAGAAAAACTTCAAGTTCACCATATTCATGCTTGAACTTTTGATGCACTCAAAAGTATATTGCAGCAAAGTTTTCTTAATACAAAATTAAGTACAAGGATATATATGAGCCTCAAAGAGTGAATCTAATCGTGACTGTTCACCATCTGGCTATTCTACCAATAGAGCAAAACTGAAAATCCTCACAGGAAACAAACTAATTTTTTGTTGTTGTTGTTGTTTTTGTCAAATGAATGGGCACCTTAGAAACCACAGAAATGGAATCACTGAGTGATGGGAAAATTCTGACTGTCTACGTTTATCATTGATATGAATTTGTGACTGTATAAAGCAATGCTATTCTCTCATCTATACACTCAATGTTGGCTGTATCACTACATATTAGTGGGGTGCCTGGGTGCCTCAATCAGTTAAGCGTCCGACTTTAGCTCAGGTCATTATCTCACAGTTGGTGGGCCTGAGCCCCATGTCAGCCTCTGTGCTAACAGCTCAGAGCCTGGAGTCTGCTTCAGGTTCTGTATCTCCCTCTCTCTCTGCCCCTCCCCCGCTCACGCTCATCTGGCTGGATCTCAAAAATAAATTTAAAAAATTTTAAAATATTTTTAAAAATGCATATTAGTGATCATAAATACCTGAAGAATAGATTCAAAAATAATGGGTGATGCTGTATTGTCAGCTTTTGGTACAGCCTAGAGTTAATAGCAAGCACATATGCCTTATTTGTGTCTTTCTAGCACCTCCCACCTAAGGGAAATAATAGCATGTTTCAGATTACAACTTTCTATTTATCTCTTAAACCACCCTGTCTCAATTTTGATGTTATGATTATATCATAGTGTGGTATCTACCTTAACTACATGGTTCCTGGCATTACTTGGAGAAACAGAAATGACTGTATAATTATTTGGTTTGGAAGACAAAAGCCCTCGAGGGAATTTTATGAAGAAATTTCAAGTTAAAGATGTGGAGAAATATGATTATCTCGTCATAAAGAAATTAGTTAAATTGTGGTTAAAGAGCAATGCAGAACAGTTATATTAGCACAGACAAAAAAGTCTACACAAAAGCCGGTAGAACAGGTGCAGTGTTGATACTGAATCAATGCTAAGTGGTGGGCCAAATAGCCTTTCTCCGCCTTGTTTAGGTCCAGGTGCAGGGCTGAATTCAGTTGCTAGGTAGAGTTTGGGACCGTGTGTGTGTGTCTGTGTGTATGTGTGTCTGTGTGTGTGTGTTGTCTGTGTGTAAAAGAGAACTATGATGGTGATTTGGCAGTAGTATATAATTCTAAATTATACCCCAATTTATTCTTAATCATATAAAAGTTTTGATATTTGAAAAACAAAACAAAACAGAAACAGTAACAAAAATCTGGTTTTCCTTAAACCAGCTGCACTCAGAGGCCACAAATTTTTGAGGGCGAAATGAAGAGTCTGTAGCTAACTAACTTGATTTATTTGCACAACAGCTATTCATTTGATTCCAGAATATAAGTTAAAGTTCTGGTGAGAGGGGTGATAATTTTTTTTAATGTTTTATTTATTTCTAGGAGAGAGAGAGACAGCGTGAGCAGGGGAGGGTCAGAGACAGAGGGTCACAGACTGAAACAGGCTCCAGGCTCTGAGCTGGCAGTCAGCACAGAGCCCGATGCGGGGCTCGAACCCACGAACCGCAAGATCATGACCTAAGTGAAAGTCAGACGCTTAACCGACTAAGCCACCCAGGCGCCCCGAGAGGGGTGATAATTTGAGAGAGCAATAGATGCCTTTGAACTCTGGGAAATAAGGTCTACTGAGGCAGGCTTAATTCACCCTTACTGATTTTTTTTTTGTCTGAACCTTACTTAGACACTTTTTGTCTCCCTAAAGGTGTAAAGCAAAGGGAATAAAGGAGAGAATGCTTCCTTCCAAGTGGGGAGTTTCTGTCCTCTGAGAACCAGTCCTCTAGAGAAAAATTCAAGAGGCCAATTCTCTTCAGCAACGGAAAAAATAAATCCCATTTATCATATTTTGGTACTTAATATACATAGTTCTCACTAAATCTCATGAAGCATAGATTCGAACTACTGATATTACCCCCAAAAGACCAAACATATACTTTGATAAATTTAGGACATTGTGTTACATTTCTTATCACAGTAGAATTTACTTTGGTATGCAAATTTAAAATGTATGAATATATGGGTCTAAGCCAAAAATACTAATCAATAAAACTCAACAGGGTGCAATTTTCATAATTACAAGCTGTACTAAGTAGTATAGCAAGATTTAAGGTAGAGTCTTGATTGTTACTTTATGATAAAAGCATGCCCTTCAGTTGTCTTTTAGATAGCATAAATATCAGTTACTGCAGGGTAATTATTTTTCCTTTAAGCTTTATTTAGAGACAATAAAATTGGATATTTTGCTTCTTAGACAACATTTTGGAAAGGATTTAAGAAAATTATTTTCTTGCTAAAAAGTCATAACTGGTGTGTTTTTGTTAGATAATTCTGGGAATGAAAAAAGGTGAATTAGCATCTACAGTGATGCCAATTCTCTGGAGATTTCTAAGAAGATTTTGGGTGAGAGTGGACAAGATCCTGAACCAAGACATTGACAGTGAGTGCCAGGTGGTGATGGTTTTGTGTTAGAGAAACCTTCCTTGCCAGGGGGGGATCTGTGCACCATTGAAATGTAGGAGGTGACCCTTGCATAGCACCCATCCTAACAGAAATGCAGAGATGCCTTCCTCCCTGAACTTTTCATAGGAATACAAATTCACTTCATCTTTTTCATAGTACAGTTTATCAATGATATTAACACACATGCTATACATAATCCTTCATCCAGAAATGCCCCTTGAGCAATTTATCTAAGGAAATAAATTAGAAAAGTGCAGGAAATAAAGAAGACACAAATACATGTTGTAATAGGTCACACACAGCACTGGAATTCTCAGTTCCTCTTCCATCTTATAGAATAGGGATAGTCTTGTCTACAGCCTGATCATGCACATAACTGTGCCTGTGTGATGTCTGGTTATTTCTTCTTATAAATTGTGGAAAAGTAAGTAAGTTCATTCTAGCGGCTTAGTAAGAAATTATATTCAGAACCTAGATGTTAAATCCAGGCAACATGTGTTGCTAAAGGCATTGTAAAAGACTATCATAAAAGGTAATTATCCCAGAGTTTTATCATTACATGGTTGGAGGTTGAGATGTTGGAAAGCCACACTTAGGGTTTCCCATAACCTTGCAGAAATTCAATATTTAAACTAATCACCTGGTGACAATTATAAGCTAATCACCACTGACCTAAGCTTCTCTCTCATGAGGATCTTGAGAAACAGAAGAGTTATCTTCTGTTGATTGATTATCCAAGCCTTTTTTTTTTTCTTTATTACAATGAATTTTCCAACTCTTACAGGTAACTGTTACTTACAAAAGACTTATTTGTCAAAGTGCTTATTTTTTTCCAGAGGGACATAAAAGTAGTACTCTATAAAAGTAGTACTCTATGGTAGTATATCAGGTATACATGAAAATATTATAAACAAAAAAGTAAGCACTTAATATCAGATTAGCATCACTTAAATATTTGACAATTATAGTCATGATAGATATAAAAACAACAATGATGACAACAAAACAGTTAATTTTGTTCAATGCTCATTTTATGACCATACAAAGGAACCCCAGGGTATTACATATAACATATTAAATCCTTATGGAAAATCCTTGAGGTTAGTACTCTTATTTTATGTTGTTTGAAACTGACCATATATGATTCCATCTAACCTGACTTTAAAACCAGGACTTCACATTACTCCATTATTAAAGGAGTTCACATGGTTTGTTCTCTTTTCCTTCATTCCTTTAGTCTATATATGTTATTATATAGAGAAATTATCTAGATTATTATTATATATAATGTATATTATGCATAATATACATATAATGTATATCATATGTATGGATACATATATACATTGAAAATTAGGGATATTTATGAAAATGTTAATGGTGTTTATGATAGAAAGTTTTTTTGGTTTTCATTGTGCATATTCTTCTGCATTATTTGCAGTTTTAACAAGACAATGTATTATTTTTTATAAAAATATCCTGAAAACTAAAATATATAATTATATGGAAAATATTTGAAATGTATTGTTAAAAAATAGGCTTCCAAATTAGTATGCATTTATAATGACATTTTTGCACTCTTAAGCCTACACATACACCCACACACATACCATACTCACAGGTAAAATATTGGAAGTATGTCAAAATATTAGTTATAATTATCTGTGGGTGATGATATTATGAATAGTTTTAATATTCTTCTTGCTAAAATGTGCCTTATTATTTTACTACAAATTAACATATATCATTTTGTAATAGGAATAAAGTCCAATCAAAACAAATCCTAAAGAAGAAAAGGAGACGGAAAGACATAAAGCAGATAGAGAGGTAGCATTGGAAGTGGAGTTAGAAGCATCTGGGGTATAAAATCTTGTTCCAGTGACAATTTTTAAAAATTTTTTAATGTTCTTCTTATTTGTTTCTGAGAGAGAGAGAGAGAGAGAGAGCATGAACAGGGGAGGGTCAGAGAGAGAGGGAGATACAGAATCTGAAACAGGCTCCAGGCTCTGAGCTAGCTGTCAGCATAGAGCCCGACACAGGGCTCAAACTCATGAACTGTGAGATCATGAACTGAGCTGAAGTCAGACGCTTAACTGACTGAGCCACCCAGGTGCCCCTTGTTCTGGTGACAATTTTTAATGGTTATAATTCACCTATATAAACCTCAAATTCCTGAGGCAAACCATGAGAGACTCTTGAATGCAGAGAACAAACTGAGGGCTGATGGGGGTGGGGGAGAGGAGAAGGGGGATGATGGGCATGGAGGACGGCACTTGTGGGGATGAGCACTGAGTGTTATATGGGAACCAACTTGACAATAAACTATTTAAAAAACCCTCAAATTCGTTATTTACTAAGAAATATATAGCAATAACATTCACGTCATGTAATTACTGTGTAAATGAAATTAAATAGTTTATTTGGAATATATTTATGACAATGAATCCAAATCCTAGAATGACTTTTCTGCTTACCCTAAAGAACCGTTATAACATGATTCCTAGTGGCAAAAAAGAGTTGTGACTTCAGGCTGACAGAAATGTTACATTTCTTCCTAAACTAGGTCCACTTATCTGCTAGTCTGACCAATGTGTCCTTATCTACTAACTTTTTGGTGGTATTCCCATTTTGTGTTAGACTTCCTCAACTTCAAGCAATTGGCTTTCTGAAAAAGTGATAAAGTCAAGGTTTGCCCTTCTTCTGACTCAATGAAATAGCATAATAGCAGTTTCTGTGTTCCATGCCTACTCTGAAGCTTGGAATTGAGGCACATACCTAAACCCTGAGGAATGCTCCAAACAGGGCTATTGGACCCTCACTCTTCCCAGACTGAATCCTTCCCCCAAATTCCACATCATTACTCTTGGCCCTAAAATCCAGCCTAGTCATTTTCATTTAACTTCTAAATAGGAACATCACTTTTCCCACTAGACTCCAAAATGTTGAGAATACATAAGGTTTTATGCTCTAGGGCATGGCCTCTCTGCTTGAGTTCCTACAGCAGATACCCCACAGGTGGTATAAGGAAATGATGACTCTGGGGATACCTATACAACAGATGCTTTTTCAAGGTCTATAACTCCATGGCTTTTAAAACACAGTAAACCTTGGTCCATGAGCATAATTTGTTCCTGAAACATGCTCATAATCCAGAGCATTCATATATCAAAGCGAATTTCAAGAACCATTGGCTCAGTTGTGATCATGTGACATTTGTCATCACATACTACTTTTATTGCAAGACACAGATTATCAAGTTAAAATTTAAAGTTAAAAAGGTTTGCTGGTCTTACAGAACACTCACAGAACAAGTTACTCACAATCCAAGGTTTTACTGTATCTGGACCAGTCTGTCCTATACAATTGTGGGACTATTGGAGAGACTCATAGAACTCCATCTGTTATTCTGTGTTTAAACGATGTTGCTAATCTCCAGAATGGATAACATGAACATGATGACTTTCTCTTCTATCTTTTAGATATAATCATCTGATCAACAAATCAAACAAACACCAAAACAAGTTTAATTTCTCTATTAGCGTCTGTTTGGTATCTTATTAGACTGTCTCTACTACTAACCCACATCATCACGATGGACATGCAGCTTTCTTAGCGCTGCTTTGTACCTACGTTAGAGCCCTCTTTGTGATCGATTTTTAAATGTTTACTTCCTCTCCCCCTCTGAGATTATATTCTTTGCTCTTAAGGGCCAATGTAATATCCAAAATTTGTTTCTGCTTCTTTCTGCTCTAGGGTTCAGAGGCCTCATTAGTCCTTTTATTCAAGCCACCCTAACTGAGAATAAATTCACTTCAACATTGAATCTTTTCTGGAGAAATAATTTACAGTGATTCATTTGTGCCCCATGTATGCAGTGCCTGGCTTTGGATAACTAGAGAATAGTGACACAGTTTTGAATAAAATTGTATAATTGAGTTTGATTGATCAGTTTTATCTCAATGTCATATTTATGTTAAGTACTGAAAATGTTTGTCATAGAAATGTTGAGGTAGAATAGAAATAGCATTAGAACAGTCATAATATTGGCTCTAAAACATCAGTATTAGATTCCCTTTCTAAAATGAGAGTTATCATTTGTGAATCAAATGAGATGACATGTTTGAAAATGTTTTCCCAAAATAAAGCCTTCAGTAAATGTAAGTTAATGCTAAGCTTATTATGCCTAAATGCAAATAACCACTGCAAAGATATTCTGGTATGTTAAAGGGGTTGGGCTTTGGAGACCAAATATTATCATCTCCATCATTATCATTGTTACCATCCCAGTGTTAACAGCAGCAACTATAAGTAGTTAGTGAAGATTATTATGTGCTATAAATGGTTTCTGATATTTTAAATATACCTCTAATTTTCTTGACTTGAAGGATGGTTATTATTCTCTCACATTGACAGATGAGGAAACTGAGACTCAAAGAGGATGGTTTCAGCAGCACCACACAGCCAGTGAATGACAGAGACTAAAATAAAATTCCAAAACATAGATTCTCATCTGGATTCACCAAATGACTGGAATGATAGCATACATTAGTTGTTTTTTGCCTACAAATGTAATGGTTTGTTCAAAACCTATCTAGATAAAGACTAGGCAATTGGAGAGTGCTTCTAGATCTGCTGTTTGGAATTATGCATCCACAATCTGTGCACTCTTTTTTTTTTTAATGTTTTTTTTTTTTAAATTTATTTCTAGGAGAGAGAGAGAGAGACAGCGTGAGCAGGGGAGGGTCAGAGAGAGAGGGAGTCACAGACTGAAATAGGCTCCAGGCTCTGAGCTGGCAGTCAGCACAGAGCCCAACGCGGGGCTCGAACCCATGAACCGGGAGATCATGACCTAAGCGAAAGTCGGATGCTTAACCTACTAAGCCACCCAGGCGCCCCTGTGCACTCTTTTTTTTTGAAGAATGAGTCATCTTTCTGCTAGGGTCTCAGCTTAAGTACTTGGAACATATGCATTATTTGTTATAGGAGTCACCCAGCTGGCCATAAATGGGCCAAAAATACTTAAAGATGCAAGTTACTCAAGAATTAACTTCTCCATTGTCTTACAACTTATTTTTAATAATTAAATTAAATTGAAATTGCATTTTATCATTTGACTTCTCAACCTATTGAAACAACAGGATTCCTTTAATGTTTTAACCTTCAACATCTAGTTTTCCTAAGGCCAATATCGGCAACTGTAACTGGTATAGATTTATGTAAATGTTATCCTCCTATTTATGTGATAATTATTGTAAAAAATTGCCTTCAAAACCTCCAGAGCAACCTCCATAGCTTTCTATCACCATTATTTCTGGAAAAAATTAATCTTCCAGGATTTAATTCCTGACCTTGTAATTCATGAGGAACATTAATTCACCTACCTTCAGGGTTCGTCTCTATAAAGATTAGGTAATGTTGTTGTACAGAATCCTTATAAATGAGATAATATATGCAGAATACTAGCAGAATCCTTCATACATATATACCTGTTCATTGAATTATAATTTCCTTCCTATTTTCATCTATCTCAGGTGAATAAATCTTTGGAGAAGATATGGGCAATAAAAACTGTGTCAGATTACGCCTATGTGTGATTTTTTAAGTACAATAATTCTATATGTGTAACACATTAATCTCATACAACCATTTTTCTTAAGAAAAAAGCAGAAAAATAGTTTAAGTTTAATATGAGGTGAAGATATATACGTAACAAAGTATCCCTAAGAGTGAAGGCTTATTAAAACTAGGTCTTGCCTGAGCCCTCTCTTGAGGTTTGGGAATCGAGCATAGCTTCACTTCATCCCTGTTAACTACATCCACTTAATTTCTCTATTAAGTAGTTCTGCTCCATTTGACCCAGAGACTCTTACCCCTTATTTCAATTCTTTCCGCTTTAAGTGGAGAATAATAATAACACCTCTCTTACCCCTCAGAGGGTTGTTGTGAGGAGGAAAATGAGAATGAATGAAAGTGAAAGAACATTAACAAGCTGAAAATGTTGAAATAAATATCTTAGGATTATTCTGTTAGGAGCTACCTTGAGTGGAGAGTTTCTTTAATCAGAGATTTCAAGGTCTAAAAAGCTGAGGCAGAGATTGGTATTTATGTTACACAAATCTATGCTGCTTTTCCTGGGCACGTTGTTAGAATACATTTCTAGGTCTTCCTTAATTGTGATGGACTGACTAAGTCATAATTAGGAGAGTATGAGCAGAATGATGTATCTGACTCCTAGACTGCCCATAATAACCTCCCATGTAGATTCTTTCATGTTTCATGGGTTTTGTTTGTGTGTGGGGGGAGGTGTTTTTTTCATCAAAATGCTGGAATGGAGACCCTGGACACTCTTTGTTCAAAGTGGCAAAGCCTCTGTGTACATGGGTCCATGAATGACTACATGAAGGAGAGATGCATCACTGACCTATGAGGAAAAAATTAACATCTACTGCATGTAAACCTTTGCACAAATTTGAGTGAATTTGTTTGTACAGCCAGAATAAATCTAAGCAAGCTAGAAATCTACTCTAATCATGTTGAGAATAACCTACTTTCATATATTTTGATACACGTAAGTCCTTCTAATGAAAACTTGAAAATGAAAACATTTGCTGCAATCAAAATAGGACATTTGCTGCCAACAACAAAGCCACATAAATATTTTTCAGTGCTCGTAAATGGAATCTGTAGATCTGAATAATGCCTATAATGCGAATAAACCTTAACCATGTTGTTGTAATGATTATTTTTCATATTTTATGTAAAGCATCATTATGTTACCAGGCTTACAGTTAGCATTCATTAAATAGTAGCATAATATGAATGGGAATCATTGTTTTTTTCAATCTTTCAAAGGATATGCTGATAATAATTTATTACTAATAAAAATTACTATGTGCTTGGCATATTCGTAGAGCTTTATAGGCATTTTCTCATTTAATTCACATAACTACCCTATACTATTATCACTCCCATATTACAATCAGAGTAACAGGGTAGCTAAGAGGTAAACAACTTGCCCAAGGCCACACACAATATTGGTGAGGATGAACTAGTTTAAGCTGCAGTAAACAAACACAAATTTCAGGGGCTTGACAAAATAGGTTTCTTCCTTGGACTACACATGAGTAGACTTACAAGGAGGGATTCATGCCAGCTATTGTTGCTCGGGTACCCAAACTGACCAAGTCCTCATTTCAACAATGAGGAAGAAGCTCCCCTTCTCACTTTGACAAGAAGAAATAAACATGACAAATCAGGCACTGGATCCTAAAGCTTTTTCCCCCAGAAGTGACATGTGTTGCTCTTTTCACATTTTGGATTAAAGCATGTCATAGAGTCACACCAACTTTTAAAGAGGTGATGCCCTACCATATAACTGAAAGGAAGAGACATAAATTCTTATGAAGGACCCTAATATCTAAAGCCTACAGCAAGTAAATAGTGGAGGCAAGGATGCAAAGTCAGGCAGTTTGGCTGCAAAGTTAGGACTTTTAACCACTAAGTCTAGGCACTGGGTGTAGTGAAATGAGATTGAAGCAAGGAGTCAGTAGATATTACCTTCCTGATGGAAACCTGGTAATTTCTTTGTGCTTGGGTATCACAAACAGCCCTCACCTCACAGGGTTTCATCATTGTCTATATACTTTGAGAAGATAGGGCCAGTGGCATCCAGGGCCCCTTTTCTGTTCCTGTCAAATATGTAAGAATGCAACTATAAAACTGAGCCTCTTTTCCAGGAATCCTTCTACTGTTAGTTATGTAAAATGCTTATTTACCTGAATCTGACCATAACAACCTAGTTCTGATTCATATCCTTCCTTTGGTTGGCTAAATGTTAAGTTCACCTTGCTTTGTTATAATGCATTGCAAATTATAGTGTTGTTTTGCTTTGGTTGGTTTTTGTTTTCACAATCTCATTCCCTTCTGTGTCCACAAATTTCAAAGGTGTGGAGGAAAGTAATTTAAAGTGTATCAGAAAGCAACTTTTCTTGTTTCCCCATTGTCCTGCAAAGCATTTCTAACTAAGAAATAGACTATATAATAGTTGCCCCTATTCAGGGCTTTGCTTTCCATGACTTTAGTTGCTCACAGCTAACTGTGGTCTAGAAGCAGATGATCTTCTTTATGATGAACTAAATTATCAGAAGATCAAGAGTAGCCTGCCTGTATTATTCACCTCACTTTATCTCATCCCATAGGCTTTCTCCCTTCTCCACCCCTCCTTGAAAAAAAAAGAGTCATTAAATGGTAGAATTTCAAAAAGCATAATCCTAGAGAAACAATGAATAAGAGAGTTTTCCCTTAGTTTGTATTCCTTTCCTTTTATTGGCCTGTTTAGCACTATGTATATAACTTGAAATACTTTGACATCATAAACACAGTCTGGATAGTGAATTCTATCCCTTGTGTGCCTTTGTAATGCCTCTCTTCCTCATCTCCTCCATGTCTGCAGAGTCCTCACTCCCTTTATTTGCCTACGGGGCTGGCACTGGGTTTGTGGATGTAAGATTTACACAAGCTCTCAAAAAAATGCTTTTTTTCTCCAGAAATTAACAGCTAATAAAGGACACCTTCTCTCAAAAATAAAAAAAAAGAGGGGGGTTGCACCTATCTTCAGGCAGCCATTGGTCTGCCTTCTGTCCTTAGATTAGTTTATATTTTCTAGAAATTTAAATATACATTGAATCCTACGGTATTCTGTTTTTTTCATTTTTTTTTTTTTTTTACTTCACATAAGAAATTCACCCATATTGTTGCGGTGTCAATAGTTAATATTTTTAATTGCTAAGTAGTATCCCAATGTGTAGATCTAACACAATTTATCCCTTGACTATTTGATAGGTATTTCAGTTTCTGAATTCAAGCTTTTACAAATGAAGCAGCTATGAACATTGGTGCATGAGATTTAGTATATACATGTGCTTTGAATAGATACCTAGGGACAGAATGGCTGGGTTATCTGGCAAATGAATGATTAACAATTTAAGAAGATGCCAAACTTTTCTAGTGATTGGACCATGTCCATTCTCATCAGTAGTATATGAGGGCTTGAGTTGTTCTCCATCCGTGACAGCACTAAACAGAATCAGACATTACATTCTACTCATTTTAATAAATATATAGAGGTATCTGATTATGATTTTAACTTTCATTTCCCTAGTGACTAAGGATGTCAAGTATCATTTCATGTGGTTATTTGCCTTCCATATTTTTAATGAAGGGTTGGCTCAAAACTTTTTCCAGTTTTTAAAATCAGATTTCTTGTGTTATTATTGAATTAAAGATTCTCTCTTTCTTCTTTCTCTCTCTCCATATATATTCTTTATATATCTCTTGATATACCTGATGTTATATATCAGAGGTTTTTAATTTTGATAAATCCTACTTTATCAATGTTTTTCTTTTATGGATCATACTTTTGGTGTCATATACAAGAACTCTTTGTCTAACCCAAGTCTCTTTTGTTAACCTCCATTATTTTCATAGTATTATATGTTACCTTTAGGTCTAATATCTATTTTGAATATTTTATATGGTGCAAGGTAGGAAAAAAATTAATCTTTTTGCATATGTATATTTAAAAATCTCAGCATCCAGTTACAATATTCTCTCTCCAATGATCATCTTTGTAATTGTATCAAAAATCAGTTGTTTGTATGTGTGTGGATTTATTCCTATACTCTTTATTCTGTTCCACTGACATAGTGTCTTTCCCTTTGTCTTTACCATGAAGTTTTTGTTACCTGTAGCTTTATAATAAGTATTGAAATCAGTTGTTACTAGCCTGTCTACTCTATTGTTCTTCAAAGATGCTTTGGTTATTCTAAGCCATGTGCTTTTCTGTATGAATTTTATTTTTATTTAGTTTTTTATATAAATTTTTTAAAATATTTATTTATTTTTGAGAGAGACACAGAACATAGCAGGGGAGGGACAGAGAAAGAGGGAGACACAGAACCTGAAGCAGGCTCCAGGTTCTGATGAGCTGTCAGCACAGAGCCCCTTGCAGGGCTCAAACCCATGAAATGTCATATCATGACCTGAACCGTAGTCAGACGCTTAACCGACTGAGCCACCCAGGCATCCTCCTGTATGTATTTTAAATCAGCAAGTCAATTTCTATTAAAACCAATACAAAAACAAAAAAGGCTAATGAGTTTTAATTTGAAATATAGTTAATGGACAGATCAATCTGGGAGACTTCACATATTAACAATATTGGATCTTCTGATCATGAACAGGGTAAAGCTCTTCATGCATTTAGGTATTTTTAGATTTGGTAGTTTTCAGTGTACCGATTTTTCATGTCTTTTGTCAGATTTGCCTATACTTCATGTTTTTGATTCTACTGTATATGTATCATTGTTTTCTCTTCAATTTTTGTTTGCTCGTTGGCATTATATAGAAACAGGATTGATTTTTGTATTGATCTTGCATTTTATATGACTGCCCTTGTTATTCTGTGAATTTTAGCCACTTTGGGTTCCTCAGTATCTCCGCTCTGTCTCCTGCACCTGATTCATCTGGTTCGAACCTCTCTGGAACATATATAATAAAATTTAACAGAGGAGAGAAAGCTGAAGGTCTATGCTTATGAAAATGCGAGTAGGTATGCGTGAGAGACAATCAGGGCTATTATTACTTGCTTACATTATTATTTCTAGAAAGGCTAGGGATTTGATGAAACCAGATGCTTTTGAAGGTGGATTGCTTTTGAAGGTGGTGTTAATACTGGAGAATTCATTGAAAATTCCTGTAAAGCACAATGATCCAACCCAGACAAACAAGAGACAGCTGCTCAGAATCATAGTGAAGAGGACTTCCCAGGACTGGGATCTCTTCAGTGCAGATCAGGGCAGGAAGGCAGAGGACTCCAAGAAACGGAGGTCACCAGGATGGGAAATAAAAGCAATTGACAGATTAGCTATGTGTTTTACTGGATTATAAGAAAATTTATAGTTTGTCAGGATACTTGGGAATAAAATAATGGTAGGTGCTCAGAAATCTAAGCAAATGAAGTGAGGCAATTAGCAACTTCAGGGAAAATTAAAAGTTGTACAGGAATTAAAATTGTAATCTCTGAGGTCACTTAATGAGACCCAAGATTTACATAGTATGATGTCATTATGAATACTGATCTAACAAAAGCAATAAAAAAAGAAATACCAGTGGGAGCACTGGAATGTATGCATGCATGTGTGACTGTGGTATGAAGCCACAGATTCTCATTTCTTTAGGGCAGGTAGAAAACACCATGGGTACGCTTTGTTTTATTTTTAAAATTACATAAATAGAAAAACAGAGAGAATTAAAAGAGGTTGCATTGAGTCATTAGGAATCAGATGAGTAATAGTCAGCAGAAGGATGCTAGTTATTATTATTGCATTTGTATGTTTCTGTACATGCATTACTTTGATTACAGTAAAAAATAAATCATAAAAAACTTATCTTAGTATCAAAACTTAAACTTAGCAGCTTCAATGTGTCTGGTTGTAGAGCTAAGAATCTGTAGACAAACTACCTAGTTTAGAATCTCAGACCCTCTGGAGTGTCTGGATGTCTTAGTCAGTTAGGCTTCCGACTTTGGCTCAGGTTCTCATGGTTCATGGTGTGAGCCCTGCATCGGGTCCTGTGGTGGTAGCTCAGAGCCTAGAACCTACTTCAGATTCTGTGTCTCCCTGTCTCTCTGCCCCCTGCCCCTCATGCTCTCTGTCTCTGTCTCTCTCTCTCAAAAATAAATAGATATTTTAATGTTTTAAATAGATGTTTTAATGTTTTAAAAAAGAATCTCAGATCCTCCAGTGATTGAGTTACATTTGAATGTGTTACTTCATCTATTGATATTTCAATTTTGTAATCTGCAAAACAGAAATATTAGCTATATCTGCCTCCTAAGGCTGTTAAGGGAATCCAATAAGGTAACATTCGTAAAGTGCTTAGTATTGGGACTGGTACATAGTAAGTGCTGCCTTGTTGTCTATTATAGCAAAAACAAAAAAAGAGCACTGATGTGGTAGAAATGTTACCTTGGCTTCATTTTAAAATCTTTACTGAAGAATCAATGCCAAGAACATGGAAACATCACTCTACCTTAAACATTTGCATTGATTCTATATTTAAAATATTCAAAGATTAAAGAGAATAAAAGTTATTTTGGATGCTCTTCAATTTTGCTTAATTTTTTTTTTTACTTGCACACTAGTCAGATCCTGAATGCCAATTTTATTTGAAATATACTCATTCAAGAATTTTTTGAAGCACTGAAAATCTTGCCATATGATTTTTCAAAAAAGGCAGTGTGGAGAAACAGCTGGCCTGGCCAAGCTTCCTGGCCTAGTTGTGAGCTTGAGTCTGAGATGGATTATCAGAAGAAAAGTTGGCCTACTTTGAATCTTTCGATAGTAAGGGTTTGTTAAAACAAAAATGGCCCTGAAGGACATTACTGGTATAAAGAGTAGTTCATTCCAGTTTCCACTTATTTGTCAGGCACTAGGGAAAATATAAACTATATTAGCCTCAAGGCATCAGCTTATCCTATGGAAGCACTGCAAAACTATTCCACAATATGTATTAAAACCAGCAACAAAACCAAATCAACCTTTCCCCTATCTTTTCCTTATTTCAGTACCCTTTTTGGAATTTGTTGTGAATATATATTGCTATGAGGAATTCAATATCAGAAAAGGAACATCATTATTCTGAAGAAAATATTTCTCATTAACTCAGAAAAACATATTTAAAGAGCAAAATACAGTGAAAATTTCAGACTACCTATTTTTAAAATACTTGGTATATCACGATCTCCTCAAGGACAGTGACTTTGACTTTTATTTGTGTGCTTTCACTCCGTGCACTGTCCAGGACACATTCATTGTTTAGGGAATGTTTATTTCATTGAGTTAAATACTGGTTAAGGTTTTTTTTTTTTTTTTTGCAATTTTATTTTCATGTGACTCAGAATCTGTCTTGATGAATATTCAGTTTATTCATAGTATTGTACCATAAAGGTCATCATGACAGGGCAATAGAGAAAATATGAATATAGAAACTTGAAGATGAGTTGATTCATTTCACAAAGGTAAACACCAAATGCTGCATAACTGTCTGCTTTTAATTAGCTTGTCAAAAGATTTTGACAAAGACCTCCAGTGGATTACTGAGCAAACCTGGATGCAGATTACTTTTATTGAATCACTTATTGTCTTTCATAGCTTTTAATAGAATTGATCTAATCACACTCATTCTATTCTCTTATCAATTTTACACTCCTCTTTTGTTTGCATTTGTAACTATAAGGTTCTGTAGAGATAATTTTTCCTTCTCCATGTTTACTATGCTATTCTCAGCTTGAACACATACTTCAGATCTCTCCTGATATTTTTATTTGGGTCCAAGTATGATATTTCTAGTAGCATTCATACATTTTTTCTTTCTCTTGTTTTTTGATAAAGAATTTTTATAGCACTCATCTTCTTCTTACATTTATTATTATAGCCAAACAAAACTATGGACACTTTTAAAAGAAACTCAGGAAGATAATGTCTTTCGTATAATATCCAATTTCCTTGATCTTCTCTTTTTCATAGATTTTTCCATCCCCCTCTTCCTCATTACAAATAAGAATGAAATGTTTCTGAAATTAGCAAGTTATCTACAGAATGAGATGATCTGATACAAATCAATTTTCATCTTCACAGTATTAAATGAATTAATTCACCAAAGTAGCTTGCAAGATAATGAAAGCAAAATGCAAGCAAAGAAATTGAATGACCTTTAACAAGCCTCAAATAGAATTAAATGTCAATGTCCTTAAAAGAAATTCCCTCTGTTTATAGCTAGTAGCAACATGTTTTAGCCTAGCCATAGGATGATGGAAAGCTGCTGTGTGATATTGATAACTTATGTTTTATTTCTAGTGAAAGTTCACTATTCCTAGAAGGAACACAATGTATTTTTATTTGAAGAATTCCTTTCTTTTGAACCTCTCAAAATATTGCATTTCTTTTTCTGAAAGAGAAACTATTTTATCAGGTACTGCCTTTACTTGGCACATATTAAAACTGCATATTTAAATCAAAGTTGGAGATAGCATGGGATACAGCTATTTTACAAATGTCACAAAAGTTAGATATGTTTTTCTGACCAAAATTCAGAATAGACAAACTGTTAAAGTGTTGAGCGAATCAAATATTGTTGTCCCACATCAAAATGAAGACTTCAAAGATTCAAACTCTTAAGAATCATATCAAGAGGATAGG
The DNA here is from genome assembly GCF_008692635.1 of Crocuta crocuta. Lineage (NCBI taxonomy): Eukaryota > Metazoa > Chordata > Mammalia > Carnivora > Hyaenidae > Crocuta > Crocuta crocuta. The sequence goes on along the minus strand of NW_027531910.1, from coordinate 2,008,040 downwards.
GAAGAGAGGGGGATAAAAAGAAGTAAAAATAATAATAAATAATAATAAATCCAGAAATTGTGTTTAACAAATAAAATCAAGCCAGATTCTAACATCAAATTATTAACACTATTAATTATACTATTATAATTATATATATTATATATATAATATAAGCATATTATAATTGATCGTATATTCTATAGTATATGAACAGTTACTTATAGCTCTGTCAATCAATTATATTTTGCATTTGGAAATTTATATATTACTCTTTGTTTCACTATCAATTATAAAAAGACGAAAAATAGGAAAAATTTAAGCTATTGCTTCATAAAATCATGCCAGTGTAAAAGGATTTTTTATGTACTGCTGAGGTGGATACATAGAAATATAACAAATCCCTACAGGTAACATAGATCGCCAAAGGGAGGGACTTGAACCAGTGTCTTGATCCCTATTTCAGAGCACTAGCTAGGTGTTATGCACAGTACTGGAAGAACCAACTGTTTTCAGAATAAAAGATAAGAAGCAAAGCATACAGAATCAAGCTTTGAGCAGCTGGATATGAAGATCAAAATATTGTGCTTTTCACTGCAGGGACACTTCCAATTTCTTCCAGGATCTGATACAGCTTGTTCTATACAACAGTATTAGAAATGAAAAATCAAGTTGATGATAAATAGTAAAACTGTAATGCATAAACAGAGAGATTAGTTTTACATTACCTACCTTGGTAACTGAATTTCAGAAATTCAGTCATTTCATTATGTTTAAAATATGTTAGGATGGATGATATGTTATATAAAACCCTACAGGAAATACTCCTAATTGACAATGTGTACATATGTAAGCAAATGTTTGTTCCTTTTTGCTTATCTGTTTTTCTAATATAGCAAGATATCTACCTAAAATCACTCTCCAAATCTCCTTGATTAGAAAAAAGATAGAAATGGGACGCTTGGGTGGCTCAGTCGGTTAAGCGTCCAACTGCGGCTCAGGTCATGATCTCACAGTTTGTGGGTTTGAGCCCCGCGTTGGGCTCTGTGCTGACAGCTCAGAGCCTGGAGTCTGTCTCAGATTCTGTGTCTCCCTCTCTCTCTGACCCTCCCCTGCTCATGCCGTGTCTTTCTCTCTCTCTCTCTTTCTCTCTCTCTCTCTCTGTATCAGAAATAAATAAAACATTAAAAACATATATTAAAAAAAGAAAAAACATAGAAAATACATGTAAGTTAATAACCTACTGTGTGAAAATCACTCTACAAGCACATAAGGGATACAAAGAAATGCAGGACATAATTCCTTTCTTTAAAAACATTAAGGGGCACCTAGGTGGCTCAGTTAGTTAAGCATCCAACTTTGGCTCAGGTTATGATTTCACAGATAGAGAGTTTGAGCCCTGTGTTGGTCTCTGTGCTGACAGCTCAGAGCCTGGAAACTGCTTCAGATTTTGTCTCTCCCTCTATCTGCCCCCTGCCTTGCTAATGTTCTGTCTCTCTTTCTTTCCAAAATATATAAACATGAAAAAAGTTTTATTATTAAAATAAAAATATTTTATCAATAACATATGCACATAAGTAACTATAATAAGGAATAGTGTATAAAATTACATTCATATATTAATCTAATGATCACCTGCTCTTTTGTGTTATATAAGAATCCAGGGGTGCATACTATCTCTAAAGTTCATATACTTGTAATCTTTATAGATTTTGGGGTAATTAGACAAATAGTATAATGGGGTCAATATTGCAAGAGTGTCCCAAGAAAGTGGCACGAATTTCACAACCATTGCCATGGTTGAGGGCTGAATTTATTTTGCATATTAGAAGTTGGTTATAATAAATAAGTTGGTAGGAAAGAGAGAACAATCAGAAAGGGAATGAATGTAAACATACTTCCTGCTCTGGAAGTCATAGTATTGAAGATACATTATCTTTCTGATTTGATTATAAGCATTTTGGGCCCTAATATTTCAGTAGATTTATTGATTTTTATAAAATGTATTTATAAATTCTATCTCATTTAGTAGCAGCCCTTGACCATAATAGGTGTGTCATAAATTTCTCTTAATTGAATGATATTTTTTTACCTATATGTCTATTCTTAAAACTTTGCATCCTCAGATAGAACTGATTTCAAAATATAGATTTACATGGGAAAATATTTTTGAGCAAGACATTTAACTTTTGTGCTTTAAATTCTCTATAAACAAAATAGAACTTTAATATTAACATTATGTATTTTAAGTATTTAATCAGAAATTCATGTAACATTCCCCTAAATTGTGCCTGGAACATGTACACTTTCCTCCACAACTGAACTCCTTATTGAAAACTTACCACTATCAAATTTCAAGAGCTGACAGTATTGAAGAAGAATATGTTCCTCAGCCTGAATTTTGACATTTGCATTAACATTTTGTCAGATTTAGTAAAATTAATTACTCAATATATTTTCTATTCTGCAAATTCTAACATTTGTGTCAGGATTACTTGCACATATAAAGGTACACATACATGTGTTGCCAAGACATGTCTCAGAATATGAAAGGATGTCAGAGGAAAATGCCCTGTGGAGAAAAATTTGAAATAAATCCATTCAGTATTAGCATTCCTTCTAGTACTAAAATTGTATCTTTTCTACCCAGAGCTGATTTTTGGAGATAGGAGAATACATTGTGTATATTGCTCTCAGGGCTGAGAGCAAATGGAACTTTTTTTTTCCCTACTAAACTCAATAATTTCAGGAGCAGGCACCTAATCTGGATATTACATTTTTGTGTGAAGGTGCCTTTTCCCCACCTCATACACCAGGCATTTAGTCCTAATGGATGCTATTTGCAGACACTGTCTCACCATAAATAACTGTTTCAATGAGGTCAGGACCCTTTGTGTTCAACTTATAGTCAGTGTTCCAACAGAATGGCATCTGTGCTTATATCCTGCTTCAGGGGGAAAAAACCAAACGCACATGAATCTAAACTGTTCCACAAACCACGTCTCCATTCTACACATCATTATTTGTGTCAAGAAAGTTTTGGTCAGAATGAAGCAAGGTAAATTGAAGACGACAAAATTTCCCATGTTTTCTAGTCAAGAATCAAAATGTGTAGTGCTCTGCTGTATATCTGCTTGCATCCATCCTACATATTTTATTTATTTTCTCATTTATTTCTAAATAACTAGACCTAAATTTAAATTTATAGATATAGAGCATGAAGCCTCTAGGCATGTTTAAAATACAAGGAAATAAATAAGCATTCTTACAAAAGTACTATAAAGATCACAATGGAACCCAATTTTCTTTGAATAGCAAGTAAAGGGAGAAAAAGCATCTGAGTCTGAAGAGACCAACTAAAGATTTAACCACATTGAAGTAAAGTTATACTTTTATGAGTTACTCCTCTGTGTTACAGAGGAGGGGAATAGCAGTGTAGTAGAATAGTATGGTTTAAAAATGATACAAAACTTGTTAGGTTAGCATATAGTAAAAGTATTATTTTTTGTTACTGCTATTAATAATTGTTTAAATTGCTAAGCTGATTCATTAAAATCCTTATATAAGTTAATCTGTGAAGGGGCCTTTAATATATATTGAATCCAATTCATATAATAATTATAAAGCAATTTTTTCATAATTGGATTATAATTGAACAAACATCATAATTGACAAAGCAAATGTAATAGATTTTTTGTTGCAAGGTAACATACTATTCAAATTCATTAATGAGTATGAATATTAGACATCGGGATGTTTCTAGAAGGAAGGGAATTTTAAAGAACAATTTGCTCAGGTAAATTTATTGTACTCTGTAGTAGAACAGTATGAAGAAAATGATGATACCAAACCCACTGTGAAGAGTAGAATGGTTAGGCACACATTTATTAAATGTTGCTATTATTATTGCAATTATTGTTATTATAATTGTTAATCTGGTTGATTAAAATCATTGAAGAGTTTAATAATTCTTATAGCAACCAATAACATCTCCTATAGTCCATTACACGAAAAATTTTAAACAATCTTGCCATAATTGAACAAACAAAAATAATATTAATACTCAATTGGATGTCTGGATGTTCCTTGTAAAAAGGGAATTTTACGAAGAGAATTTCCCTAGGTTAACTTACTATGATGTAAGCATAAGAATTTAAGACAAATTTAAGTATGAAGTAATTACTTCCATTTTTTTTAGACTTATAATTCTTCAATTAAATTCAAATGGAATGAATAGGGCATCTGGGTGGCTCAGTCAGTTGAGTTTCTAACCCCTGATTTTGGCTCAGGTTACTGGGTTGGAGCCCTTTATTGGGTTCTTGACTGACAGCTCAGAGCCTGGAACCTGCTTTGGATTTGGTGTCTCCCTTTCTCTCTGCCCCTGACCCCGCTCTCTCTCTCTCAAAAATAAACATTAAAAAAAAATAAAATGGAATGGGGAAAATGGCCACACTCACCCATGAAGATTTTCCTTTATAATAAAAATTATATTTGTGTGGTTAATTTAAATTATATTCTCAGGAAAAATGCAGTCAACTACATATTTTTAAAAAATCACAAAAGTAAATGTATATTCCTTTTGACAAAGAAGTAATTAGAAAATATTTGGATTGGGACACTTTGGGACTCTTGTCTCCAGTGAAAAGCACTAACATTCTTATTAAAGTTTAAGTAATTTGTTCTTTTATCGTTATTCTGAGTATGAATTATTAAATATTTACACTACTTTACTTATTAATGTCTTGATTTGAGTAACAATTGTCATGTATGATCTTTCTGATGTTTTATCTGTAATTACATTTCCTCACATAAGAGAAAAACATATAATAGAAGACAGAGAAAAGTTTCCTATGGTTTAAATATTTCAAATGTTAGAATTCTGTGGAGGTTAATTATCAATATTTTAAACTTTCCCAGTTTTAGAGAAAAAGAGCACCCTGGAACCAATGAATAAAGAGACATTATGAAAGCCAGGCAATTTTTAACAATAATTTAGAAAAACAAAATTTCGTGCTAATAACACTAGGTATTTATTTTTAATTGCCCTACGTATTCCTCAAGCACAGAAAACTAGTTTTCAGTAATTAATATTGCTTTAAACTTTATCTGGAACTCCTGCTTAACGATTTCTTCCTAAATGACAGAGAGTTTAAAAATTAATGACCCATTTTAGGAAAAATACCACATTTAGATCTCAGAATTAGATGATTTTTAGAGTTAGTTCAGAGGAAACATACAGAGCAAACAAGGAAACATGACAATAAGCATGAAATAAAAATTATTTAAGTATATTTGTCTCTGAGTATTTATAAAGACATATACCAATACCTATATCTTCTTATTTTGAGTGTTAACAATCTGTGTCCCACCCCTATTTTTTTCATTCTGTTGGAGAACTTAACTGACCTCAAAAGGAACTAGTGCTTAATAAAGAAATGATTGACAAGGCAGAGAACTGGAAACATAACTCATGATATACACAGCTTCAGTGCTGGTTTTGTCATTTTCCTGCTTGATGGCTTAAGAAGCAAACCATGAGAGACTCTTGAATGCTGACAAAAACTGAGGACTGATGGATGTGGGGGGAGGGGGGATGGGCATGGAGGAGGACACTTGTGGGGATGAGCACTGAGTGTTATGTGGAAACTAATTTGACAATAAACTATTAAAAAAAAAAAGTATTGTACGAAAAAAAAAAAAAAAAGAATGGTACTTACAGGTCATCTAAACCCTCCTTAATGGAAATGTGATTCATGGACTTGCACCATTGTGCAACCTAAAACAGAATCCAAAGCCCTACCCCAAACCTATGGAAGCAGAATCTGTATTTTAACAAGGTCCCAGATGCACTGTATACACACCTTGTTGTTTCAGTCAAGTTAGTTGAAACCATAATCCCCAAAGTAGAGCTCACAAGAACTAAGGTTGAGAATCAGAAGCAAGTCATGGAGGGCCTTGTCTGGCATGTGCAAAGATGTATGCAAGAGAAATCCTCACTTTAAAAATGGACAGTGTACTTTAAAAATAAAGACATGTGTTCAATGTTCAGAGTCAAGGTGACCTCATAAGGATGGTAACTTCAGGAGATGAGTTGAGTTTCACTGCAGTTTGTGTTCGCTTCATAATCAGACTGGTAGCTTAATGGGTGCTGCTATTCCAAGCACTACATCAAGAGGTGTCATTTCCTTTCATAAATCTTTCTTAGAGTAAAAAATATTTTTTCCAAGAAATTCCTCAAAAAACACTTACTGTGCTTCATTTGCCAGAACTGGACCATATGCCTCTTCCTAACACAATTAGTGGCAGTGGAAAAAGAGTTTACCATGATTGCTTAGATAATCAGTATCAGCTCCAGAGCTCAGCTTGGGGTCATCTTCCCCTAAGTCATATAGAGTTAGGTTGAAACTTGAAAAGTAGGTGTTCTGTTGGGATAGAAGGGAAGAAAAGACATTTTGTAAATAACTTCCTCCTATAGTCAAAGTGGAAACATTGAGGGGCGCCTGGGTGGCTTAGTCGGTTAAGCGTCCAACTTTCGCTTAGGTCATGATCTCGCGGTTTGTGGGTTCGAGCCCCGCGTCGGGCTCTGTGCTGACTGCCAGCTCAGAGCCTGGAGCCTGTTTCAGTCTGTGACTCCCTCTCTCTCTGACCCTCCCCTGCTCACACTGTCTCTCTCTCTCCTAGAAATAAAAATTAAAAAAAAAAAAAAGTGGAAACATTGAAAGATTTTAATCAGGTTAGTGACATGATTATATCTGTTTATAGAAGAATATTGAAGATACACATTGAATGCAAGGCAGAGAAGCTATTGTTAAGAAGCTATTATAATTCAAATGAGAATAGACTTGGGTCTAAATCGAATTGTAGAAATAAAGAAAAAAATCTATTTGAGGGACATAGAATCTAAGAAATAAAATAGAAAGGGACTAGTGGCCTAGTAGTTGAGTGGAACTGGTAAATGAGATAAGAAGGGCCCTAGGATGGTTTCTGGGCTACTTAGATTGAATATTTCCTCAAATGTAGAAGTTATATATATTTTGTTCACTAGAATATACCAAATCTCTAGCACAGTGAATACAATCTAAGTCATCAATAAATGTTTATAAAAGTAAGAAGTAAATGTATCATTAACTGAAGACGTTACTTCAGGGAGGAGAGAATTCATCCAAATCTTCTCTTACTTCAGGAGAAGATTTGGATGAATAAAAATGCCTGATGATCTGTGAAATGATGCTGCTCAGTAGACAATTAAAATTTTAAGTCTAGGGGAAGATATTTAAGCTCAAAGTGGAGTAGATACTTAGAAAATCTCTAGCTCTTTCTTACTTATATTTGCTAGGATTTTCCTTGTTTCTTTTCCTTTATGTTTTCTCTCTATCCTAGTCTCTCTACTAGGCTTACTTTCCCACATTGATGACAGGAAAAATGAGGATATTGAAAGCCATTCAGTGGGAAATTATGGTCTCTCAATTTCATAACCTCAGAATTAGAAATTTTTCATACCTTTTTCCATGCAGCCATTGCTGTCTTTTGTGAGGATGATCATGTTAGAAGATAATTAAACACTGTATTTTCTCACAACTGCATTTTTCACATTCTGTTTCTGCTTCCTGGAATGTTCTTATTGCCTTTATCTGCCTGTTTAAATTTTACTCATCCTTGAAGCTTCAAAGATATGTCACCTGAATTCAGTTGTGAAACATCTATTGAATAACTATTCTGTAACTCTAAACTGTGCTAGGTGCTAGATTTGCAAAGATAATGAGATATAATCTTTGTGCTCAAGAAGGTTGCCATGTGGGCTTCCTTCCATGTAGGAAGACAATCTTAATACAAAGTACATGAAAAGAATTATGATCTTGCAATGGATTTTATGAGAGCCAAAAAGCCGCTAGGCAGACTTTGAATAGCGTCGAGGAAATCTTCCAAAATATAATGACCCAAAATTGAGCCTCAATTCTCAAATAATACGTGAAGGGTATTGTCAATCCAAGGAAGCAAGTGATAGATAACATTACATGTGCAGGGTGGAGTATGTAGGGGCTGAGTTGTTGAACCTCAGGCAGGTTTTCTTCCCCTGTATAGCTACATAAAGGATGAGGCAGAGGAATGACATTTCCTGAGGCTGGAAAGGTAGGTGTAGTTCCATTCATTGAGGGCTTTGGATGGCAAGTCACTTAGCTTAGAACTTATCAGATAGGGAATGAGAAGACTTCTTTTTCAATTTTCCATTCCTCCTCCAATTCCATCAGATTTATTTCCAAATCCTTCTGGTCATACTGTAAAACCAGATGCATAGCACTATTACAACACTTATTTGTGTTTGTTTTCATTTTTCCTTACCATGTGTAATGTTTTGTTTTACTTATTTAAGCCTATTTTTATAGTATAATGCCTATACATATTGGATCTTCCATAAATGTCTCTTGAGTTTATTGATAATCCATTTCAAAATAACCTGTTAGATTCTTGAAGACAAGACTGTGACTTTTTTGTTATTGCAATAAATTATTCAGTAATTACACACACACACACACACACACACACATACAAACACACACATTTCTCAATAAACTGGGTTTATTGAGAAAGCTTGGAATAAAGATAAATGGAAAAGGAGATCAATTCTGCTCTTTAATTTTTTTTAATGTTTATTTATTTTTTTAGAGGGCGAGAGAGTGTGTGAGCAGAGCAGGTACAGAAGGAGAGGGAGACACAAAATTTGAGCAGGATCCAGGCTCCAAGCTTTTAGCACATAGCCCAACATGGGGCTTGAACCCATGAGCCATAAGATCATGACCTGAACCAAAGTCAGATGCTTAACCCACTGAGCCATCCAAGAGCCCCTCAATTCTTCTCTTTAAAAAATTACTATAACAAAAGAAAAGTTTCATTTTAAATATTTTATATACTTATATTTACTCTTTTCTCACTTGGGAAAAAAATAGAAGTGAACTGGTACAGTGGCTCCTAGATTTCAACCTTCTCTATAACGTTTTTGTACACTCTTTCAAAATCTTCTCCATAATCTAAGGGAAGTATTCAGGTAAAATAAATGACTACTATCACTTGCTTGGGTAATTTTGATATCATTTAATAGCCCATCTGAATAGATTCTGTTACAGAGTCTATTGACCTAATACAGACATTAGATTAACCTTCAGAAAGTCTTTATAGAAAGAGCTATTAAACATGCATGGATGGTTAAAACAGGTATACAAGCAAAGTTTATAAACCAGCACGAATGAGAAACAACCTGACTTATTAAACAGATTCGTTTCACTATCTCATAAAGATAGCAAACACTTAATAAGTTATATTCTGTATTTTAAAATACTTGAGTCGATGGTTTTGCAGTACATTGCACAAGCAATAGCCCTGTCAAACTATCAGAAAGTTCCTGGAAAGTGTTAATTGACAGGAATCTATGAAATCGGGAGTACAATCTTGAATATTGCACAGGCCAGTTCTGGACCTAGCACTACATAAACTAGAACAGAACAGAATATCAAATTATCTTAAGAAATAAATTATATCTGTCAGGTGATGACATTATGAATTTTAAAATACCAAAAGACAAAGTTTTGTGAAGGTATTCTGTATTCTTCCTATGCCTACATTTTTATAAAACCACATCAAAAGTGATGTATTGGGGAAAAATAAGACTTTGGAGAAAGCTTATTCCTAGTTTGAATCCCTGTTCACCCACTATTGATTGGATAACCTTGTGTAAATAACATATTTATGCCTTCTTTCTTGTTCAAGGTGGGTTGATGCTTTCTTTTTTATCAAGGTGGGTTGTTAATTCCTACCCTGCAGTGTTGTTGTGGGGAATAAAAGAGTAAATAGAAAGAATAAGAGAGAGACAAAGATAGGAATGGTGTCATGCAGTATGCATCCAACCAGTGGAAGCTTTATTATTATTGCCAAATATTCATGAACTTAGTGTCTTGGTTCACCTTGGATACTATTGATTTTTTTGAGTAGGGAACATTAGCACATAAAATAAATGGAGACATTGGTTCTTGTTACAACTGGGGTCTTTCAAAAGTCATTTAATTTCTTCATAACCTTGGGTTATATGTGGAATGTTGTTTAAAAAGGATATAAAGATATGGTTTTGGCAAAATGATTTACGAGTTTTCTGTTGTTTTTGCTCTTTAAGCTCAGCAATAATAACAAACTACCACGTCACTTATTAGATATTTGGCACTCACTATAATTAATGAATTTAATCCTCAAAAAGTCTTTATGAGATAGTTAATATTATTATCCCCTATTTTGATTTGGGGAAACTTAGCCACAAATCTAAGTAAATAGCCAAATTCAAACAGTTGGTAAGTAATGAAACCAACATTCATAGTCAGTCAGTTCCAAAGACCATGCTTCGACCGCCATACTCTTCTGTCTTTCAAGTGCATTTTGTTTCCACAAGTAATTTTACAATTGTGTGTGTGTGTGTGTGTGTGTGTATTTATTTAATTCCTCAAACTGGAAATTATAATCCCTGTCAATAGATTCATGTTTAACTTTTTATGTACATTACATTTTGAGAGTCTTACTTCGGTAATTTCAGTATTTATATAATTCATTTAATTTACTAGTGAAAAATATAAACTTGATAATCCCAGATTAGATCTTAACATGAATTCACAAACTCATATTTATACACACACTATTAAATTTTATTTCCCATTAACTTTAATTTTAGAAGGACTCTGATAATTGGGAACTCATCACTGTTTTGCCAAAGGAGTAATTTATAGGACAAATATATTTCAGAGATTTTTCTAGAGTGTAAAATTATTTATTTTTAATATAATAGACATTTAATTCCAGACTTGTCTTATGTATGGAAGTAAATAGTTTAGTTACTTATTTAAAGAAATTTTTTTAATGTTTTTTATTAGTTTCTGAGAGAGAGAGACAGTGTGAGCAAGGGAGGGTCAGAGAGAGAAGGAGATACAGAATGTGAAGCATACTCCAGGCTCTGAGCTGGCTGTCAGCACAGAGCCCTACGCAGGGCTCGAATTCACGAACCGTGAGATCATGACCTGAGCTGAAGTCAGATGCTTAATCGACTGAGCCACCCAGGTGCCCCAGTTTAGTTACTTATAAGCCATAAAACGATTAGATCATATTTTGGCAATTTGATTTATTAAAATGTGTTTGTCATCTCAATTAACAACATTGCAACTGAATTATTCTATATTTATGATAAGAATCAAATAAAATTTAATTTAATAGTAAATCAGATTTTTTAAAATTTCTTCTTCTTTTTTTTTAATGTTTTATTTATTTCTAGGAGAGAGAGAGAGACAGAGTGAGCAGGGGAGGGTCAGAGAGAGAGGGAGACACAGACTCTGAAACAGGCTCCAGGCTCTGAGCTGGCAGTCAGCACAGAGCCCGATGCGGGGCTGGAACCCACGAACCGCGAGATCATGACCCAAGCGAAAGTCGGACGCTTAACCGACTAAGCCACCCAGGCGCCCCTTAAATCAGATTTTTAAGGGATGCCTGGATGGCTCAATTAGTTAGATATCCAACTTTGGCTCATGTCATGATCTCACAGTTGATGGGCTCAAGCCCTACTAGGGTTCTGTGCTGACAGTTCAGAGCCTGAAGCCTGGAGCCTGCTTCCGATTCTGATTCTATGTCTCCCTGTCTCTCAGCACTTCCTCTGCTAACACTCCTTCTCTGTCTCTCTAAAATAAATAAAAATGTTAAAAAAAACAAATTAAAAAACTAGTAAATCAATTTTTTAAAATAAGGTTTTTTTTTAAATATAATACTTTTGGAAGTTTCCACTCTATAACATCTTTAAGAGTTGACAATCTGTTAGGTTTGGTTTTTACTTCATGCTAAAGTGTCAGTTGGAGGTTTTGTGAACTGATCAGAAATTCACAGGTCTTAAATGTTTTGGGGAAATTTATCTTGGACACTGCTCTTTCACTAGAAGATAAAAGATTTTAATATATTCCTCTCACTGGCAGGTACACAACTATGTTATTAGAAGCCACTTTATAATTTTCCTGCTGACATACAAATATCCATTTATGAATGCTGCTCATAGATTTTTCACAAGTAAAATAGTAAAATTTATACACACACAAAATAATTCTGTTTTAAAAGCACCAAATCTTTTGAATGATGGTATCGTAATGAAAGTGCTAAAATTTAACAAAGCACCATATTTTTATCTGCTCAATAGCCTCTATACCCTTTGGGATATATTCCTTTTCCCCTCATTAGTATTGGCTTTAATTATTTTTCAAAAACACACAGATGGCTCTGAAATATAGGCAATAGGTCTGCTTATGAAATAAAGTCTCCAATCCATAAGCTCACTTCTTCAGTAACAGGGCAGGCAGAGCCACCATCTAAGAAGATCCATATCTGGTCAGATTTCCAGTAGGTTTAAGATGAATCCTAGATGTGTACTCTGCTAGAGTTCAGATGCCCGTTAACTTTTGTCATTCTTCTAGAAGTGTACGCTTTTCTTTCCTTTATATATGTTCTGTTTCCAAAGATGGCTTATAAATTTGCTGAAGCCCTGTTCACTTTGACATCTAACTTTTAAGAGATGAACCAATGTTATGACCTATCTCTACATTAGCCCAATGGAATAAAAGTCTGTTCTAAACAGATTGATGGCATAGACTAAATGCAATGCCATCCACATAAACCGTGTCACTTATGCCTAAAACATTATGCTCCCATACTTCACTGGCACACTAGACTCCCTTAAGCACTGAGATGGACTATACTAAACTGTGTTTCTGACCACTCAGATTTCAATTTGTACCCAAATCTTCAGTACTCAGTGGGACAGGGTTTCCAGTATGCCTCAAATCCAGACCAGAATTGGTTGTGGTAGAATATATACCAATGGAAAATTAACTTTCAGGAAGGCAAGAGAAACATCTACTCCTTCAATCATTCTTACAATTTGTGGATATTAGGCCAGTAAAACATATACACACAGAGGCGCCCAGTGGCTCAGTAGGTTGGATGTCCAACCTCAGCTCAGGTCATGATTACACAGTTCCTGAGTTTGAGCCCTGATTGGGCTCTGTGACGATGGCTCCCAGCCTGGAACCTATTTCAGATTCTGTGTCTCCCTCTCTCTCTGCCCCTCCCTCATTCACAGTCTGCCTCTCTCTCTCTCTCTATATATATATATACATAACACATAATTTGAATCTGGGGAAAAAAGAACTTGTAAATTATTAATTATAAGAAATTATTAAGAAACTATAAATGAAAGGATTTATACAATAAAGCTCTAGCCATGAAAAATGGAATAAAATTATATATAAGTGAGGAAAAGAGAATGTTGCAGACGGGTCATTCTAAGAAAGTAAAAATGTATCAAATAGATGGAAAGAATCATGTAAATGCCATAAGAGGACTGCCATGTGATTTTGCTTTTCTAAGAATAAAAATGCTCTAATTATATATTTTTAATTTAATTTCTAGTATAACCTAAGTATAGTATGTATTGATTTAAATTATATAGTAATAGGTTCCAATATATAATCATCTGTCACTTAAGGTAAGTCGGTCTTCCATCTCACTTTATATTTTAGCTCAAAAAGTCTTTTCTCTTACATTCTAAAGGCAGAAGAAGTCTCTGTTTCTTAATTTCAAATTTGCAGTAGTATTAAACCACATAGAAAATAAAAAATGAGATATTTGCCTGGATATATACATGTTCCACCCCACATTCAGCTGAATTGAAGGCCATGTCAAGAGTAGAACATATTCTACTCTCAGTGATGAATAACTGGTGCTAACAGCAGCTACAGAAGCAGAGCCATTAGAGAGATGGATGAATGTATCAGTAAGTAGAGGCACACATATCTGCTGATGGGAAGGTCACAAAACAAACATTAACAATTAAGAACATTAATACATTCTCCCACACCAACGCTTTCTCAGTAGTGACTTTTGACAGGTACAATCTGGCTCCCATATGTCTCCTGTTAAACCTCGGGGACAGTTTTAGTTCAGTACACAAACATGTCCACAGATTTGCCTTTCAAGATGATAGAAATAACCAAGACAAAGTGTTTAGCTTTTCTGTGTTTTGTATACATTGGAACTAGTCTCTTTTCTGTATACAAATGAAGAGACTGGTCTGTGAAGTACTATGTCACATAGCGTGTGTAAAATAATCATGCTTCATTTTTTTTTTTTTAGTAATCATGTGTGTTGCTTTCTATTGACATTATGTATATAATGACTTTAGATTTTTTTTTTTGAAGTGACCAAAATGAATATTAAAGGGAAGCCACTCTTAAGCTTTTGGGGGAAGGGAAAAATAAATGTCAAAGAAGATAAAGAAATTACAAATTAGTTTTCCAGCTGGTGTATTGCTTGTCTTATTGTTTTATTTGGACCCTCTTAACCATTCCTAGACTAAGAGTTCATACAGATGTTAGACAAATGACACATAGGCACCAATGAATATGGGAAAAAAAGTTGTTACTTACAAATAAAACAGCAAAAAGATTCTCCAAAGAGAAGGTCTCAGATTAGTTCTGGAGTAAATCAAGAGAGGTGGAGGTTGGTTACTTCAATTTTTACTTTGGCTAGGACATGGGGCAGCTTTCTTGCAGGCTAGTTCAGATGTGGGGTAAAAGGGAAAGGAGAAAGTGTAGGGCTTGAAAGTTGTCAATGATCAAACAGTAAAAAGAGTTTTCCTCTTTTTACGTTTAGTTTACTGTCATAAATAATTAACATGACAACATTCTAAGTGCTGAGATAAAATATTGTGATGTTTTCTTTCCCTGAACAGGTCAATTTCCTAATTAGAATAATTATACTTTGCTTTTTCATATCATTTCTAAGAGACTTTGCCTGTTATTTTAATTGGCCATCGCTAAATCTGAGGATTTAGACCTGATTATTTTGCTCATTAATTAATATTTCCTTCCTCAGGTTAATTGTGATATCATTGCTTAAGTTCCAGTTAAAAAATAGATCCTAGCAATTATTTTACTCTTGAACAAAATTTGATTTTCCTAGAACTCTGCTATTCTTCTGGAATTGTCCATTGAAATTATTTGCATTTATAGAAACTGGGATTAGCCTTTATGGCCAACAATTTTTATAGCAAATGGTAGAGATATTTTGAGGATGTATGTGCAAAATATGTGAAACATAGCAATCATTGTAAAGACTGGGTATGTTAGCATTTTTAGTAGGTGGTAAGGGCATGGAGAGAAAAGAAACCTAGCATTCATTAAGTGATGATATGCCAAGTCTCTTGTTAGGTGTTTTACCTATTTTTCACACCTCTTCCACATAAGGAAGGTGTTATTTTTCACAGTTTTTCTTTGATGATACTGAGATGCAGAGAGATTAAGACATGTTCTGAAGTTTGCTCATCTACAAAGTTAAAACTAGCATTCACACAGCTTCAAAAAATCATGCTCTTTATATTTTTTATATTTGATTTGCCAAACTATATTGACATACGGTTTGTGAGGTGATATTTCAATAAAAGGCATAAAACAATTACATATGTAATCACATACACACACACAATTTTATTATATCACTATTTGAGGTACTGTATAGTTTGTTTTAGTCTTGGCTTAATTGTAAATATCTAAATTTCTATAGCATAATCTATGTAGCTTCCCCACTAATCTTAGTATGATTCATGTTATATTGCCATTTATCCTAATTTATTACTATTGTGTAGTTACTCTTACATAATTCTTGATTTTAAACTTATTTTCCCAGATTTTTAGAATATTTCAAGCTTTCTTCTTCTTATTTTTTGTTTTCTGTATCCTTTGCCCAGTCTCTATTACTATTCTTTTTATAAGAAATGGTCTATATTATATTTGGTTATGTTCTTCCTATGATCAGTTTGCTGAGAGTTTTTATCATGAAATGATATTAAATTTTCCAATGCTTTTTCTGCATCTATTATGATGTTCATATGATTTTTATCCTTTATTTTGTTAATGCAGCATATCACATTTGTTGATTTGCATATGTTGAACCATCCTTGCGTCTCAGCAGGAAATTCCTCTTGATCATGGTGTGTGACACTATTAACTAAAGTCGGTTTGCAAATATTTCATTGAGGATATATTTTACCTATGTTTATCAGGAATAGTGACTTATAATTTCCTTCTCTTGTAGTTTATTAGGTCTCGTTCTTCCTGTGACTATTGCAATACCACGTTTTTCCTTTATATAACCAGTTGCTTTCCCAGGCCTCAACTTTTATTTCCAACATCTTCAACAATGATGGCTGTAATTTCCAGTCTGTGATTTCTATAGATGTAGTACTTGGGGCTGATCAATGTCCTGGAGAAAAAAGAGATTCACTTCTTACTCTTACCATTTTAAATTGTTTAAAATCAAACCTTCCTGTTTCTTTCTACTTTTGGATACTTCTCAGTGTTTTTAAAATGTTCTCTTAATTTTATTTTACTCTTACAATTGCTTTTGATTGCATGATTGCAGGGCCACCTTACTTTTTTATCTTTACATGTTCTCTTCCCATTCATTGTTACTTATCTTTTTTCAAATATCACTGTAAAAATTAAGAGAACATTGGGAAATGTATAAATCAATCTTCTTATAAATGCTTATTATATGTGCAATATATTATATTTTAATCATACTTAAATATATTATATTATATTTAAATCATATTTATTAGTGTATGATTTCTAATAAGTTATTAACAATATGAAGCATGGTTTTAGCTATAATCTAGTGGAGATACTCTATATAAGAAAATAATGTAAATATTCTATAAGTATCCATATAAAATAATTTATTCCGTGATGTCACAGCCTGGAAAAGCATGACATAGCCATGCTCAAGTGGCCTGAAACACTTTGGAAAATTGTGACACAATTTGAAGCATGAGATGTTGATATCTCTGGGTGCTACCATTGTCGCTTCTGTCTGGAATTCCTCAAAGCTTATCACCCACTTTTATCCCAACACACTACCTAAACTTGCCCTCCTAACAAGTAGGCCCCAATCCTTCTACTCTCATATACCCTGAGTTTTGGTGCTTTAACATATCTTGATTTTTTCATTAAATATGTTATCTTGTCTCACAACTCTTAGTTGTTCTAATACCATAGATTAGAACATAATAATACAATGTTATTATTAGATAGACTTACATAATAAAGTGTATGATACTGATCACTAGAAAATGTCAGGGGAGATTTCCCAGATATTGCTACCACAGAATGGTTGTATAATGATACTGATTTTGATAACCTTTAGAAATGTGTTCTGTATGGAAACCCACTATTCACACATTTCCCACTATGTGTTTATTACTACCAATAAAATACAGAATGTCCCAATGTCTATCAAGAATGAAATAATCCTCCTTATTTATATATCCAAGACCCAAAACAATATCATATGGCCTCAACACAGTTTATATCTCTGTCCTAGTCATTATGTTACCATCTCTATGAATCTCCTTAGGAGGCACTGGGTAGAAAGAGAAAATACATTAAAGCATATTGCATGAAGAGCCTCAAGGATAATAAAGAAAAGAGATTTGAAGGGAAATTGTGAAGTTAAAAAATCAATATGGCATTTAGTAAAAATTTTTTGATGGAGAGGCATTCAAAGAATATCTCCACATGAGCAGATCAAGAGTGTCATTGCTAAAAGTACTATACATGCCCACACACACACACACATACACAGAGAGAGAGAGAGAAAGAGAGAGTGAAAAAGGGAGATGAGAAAAGAAGTTCAAAGTGTTGGGGAAAAAAATCAAGAATATAAGAGTCTGAGAATATAAAATAGAGATCAAACAAAAAGCAAATGAGGAGGCTTTGGAAGGCAACCCAGAGGGAGAAAGTGTTTAAGCTCCATGTGAACATGGGAGATCAGTCATGGGGGAAGTCATCCAGCCAAGAAGTAGAAGATATTGGACATTTCTGATAATTGCAGTTTGTAAAATAGAAATTTTGTATATTTTTTTAGGAATGAATAATCCTGAACATAAAACTAAAATAAGGAAAACTGTTGTGCTGAGTTCATTATCATATTTGCTCTATCATTTAATGTACCTTTATGATGAAATGTTCTATTCTGATTATTATTCTTTCTGCTAACGCAGTGCTAATGTTTATGATTAATCATATCAATAACTTCTGCTGAAACTTTTCCCCCCCAAAAGTCAATAACCTCCAAAAAGAGCTGCTTGTTAAATTATCTTTTATGTAGTATGCACATTAAATATTGTGCAGAGATATTGGCCTATTAAAAACTTTATTTTTAATGGCCTATGTTGACTTTGTTTCTAAACTCAGTATTACTCAGGAGGAAGAGATGAAGAGTTTATTTTGTAAAGTGAATTGAACCATGGTAAATTTGCAGAAACTCAGTTTTGAACTCTGGACCCAGAGAAAAACTTTCACTGAAAAATCCAAAGAGGTCAATATACCTAAAGAAAAAAGAATAAGATTAAAGAACTAGAGGTTAATATGAGTAGTGGAAAAATACACAATCAGAAATAGCTTATTACCCTTTCCTTCCTTCCCTCTTCCTTCCTTCTTTCCTTCGTTCCTTCGCTCCTTTGTTCCTTCCTTCCTTCTTTTCTTCCTTTCTTCTTTCCTTACTTCTCTTCTATCTTTCTTTTTTTTTTTTTTTGAAGGATAAGATAGGAATAGGTTTTTAACTCTTAATGAGAGATATTAGATTCTCTTTGAAGATAATTGTAGTAACCATGTTTACAGTTTCTGTATTTGATGATTTGGCATCTTTCCATGGACTCTACTCCAACCATCAGCTTGTTACCACCTTAGGTCTAAATGTCACTGCCTTTTTCAGAGAGTCACACAATTCGTATTATGTAATAATCAGTCCCCTTTAAAGATATCTTCATTTCTTGCATGCATCAATAATAAACTTCTGTTTTTTTCTCTTTCCTGCCATAACCACAAAAATGATTCCAACCTATAGTTTCTCTGTCTCTGTCCACCCACACCCTGCCTCAGTGTTTCCCTCTTTGGCCCTCTTTAGTATGTAATGCCTCTTGTTTCCAGGGACCTGTGAATATTAAAAAAAAAAAAACTTTCTTCATATTAATTATTTCCACTCTGCATGTCTTAAAATACCTGAATAAAACAAATTCCAGGTACCTTTAAAATAATGATAGTAATAA
The DNA here is from genome assembly GCF_008692635.1 of Crocuta crocuta. Lineage (NCBI taxonomy): Eukaryota > Metazoa > Chordata > Mammalia > Carnivora > Hyaenidae > Crocuta > Crocuta crocuta. The sequence continues at coordinate 1,988,890 of NW_027531910.1, read as the reverse complement.
GTGATAGGTAAGTTATATTATTCTTGCTCATAGTGCTCTGTAAAGTAACAATACATCATACAATTTACATATACAATAAAAACCTTGGTTTGCAAGCATAATTTGTTCCAGAAACATGCTTGTAATCCAAAGTGCTAGTATATCAAAGCAAATTTCCCTGTAAGAAATAAAGAAAACTCTGTTGATTCATTCCACAATCCAAAAAATATTTATATAACAATGATTACAATACTGTAACATAATACAAAATAATAAAATACAAAAACAAAATAGAAAAAAAAAAAGCAAGTTAACCTGCACTTACCTTTGAAAACCTTCTTGGCTAGTGTGAGGGAGACCAGAGAGAATAGGTTTATTGTGTAGGATGACTTTCACTATCACTAATGGCATCACTGCTGTTTATTGGCTCAATAGTATCTTTTTAATTTTGTACAGTTTGAACAAGGAACCTATCCAATAACACTTGCTTTTACCTCGTTTTGAGGATTCCGTAGAAATGTAACATTGCACTGTCATTAAACAGATCCATTGCTTGCACTGCTACCCCCTTATTTGGGTGGTGCTTTTCTATGAAATTTTGGACTATCCCCCACATTTTATACATCTCCCTAATCTCTTTCCAAGTGAGGGGCTCCTCTTTCTGCTTCTCCTCCTGTGCCAAGATGCAAATGTACACTTCTTATAAAATCTTGCAATTTTAGCCACTCACATACATCATTTGTACTTCTCAATGATTTCCTTCTTAACCTCCACCAAAATCATCTCCTGCTTATCACCTTTCTTTTAACGTTTTTCTGCATAAGGGCTATTTTATATGCTGCACTGATGTTGACTGCAGTAGAGTATTAATAAATTTTTGTCATATACTGTATTTAATGTAACTGGCAACAAGGCAGCTGAGGAAAGGGCCTATATCTGCAGGCAGCCTGACCTGGAATGAAGCAAAGCATTCCTAAGCTTACTCTTGTATGGAAAAGCAAAGGACTGTCCACAGGTGCTTTGAAGTGACCAAAAAAAAAAAATAATAATAATAATACACTAGTGCCAGTTGTGGAACCTTCTAATGTTCTGAAAAATCACTGATTTCTGCCAAACACCATGGCTTGATACTGAGTATCTGAGCATGGGAGATGATCACCCACAATCCTATAGCGAAAGAGGCAATCATTGGGTCAGATGTGATCATGTGACATTTAGCATCCCATACTACTTGTATTGCAAGAAATTGCTCGTTTACCAATTTAAAATTTATTAAAAGTGCTTGCTCATCTTTTGGAACACTCACAGAACAAGTTATTCACAATCCAAGGTTATACAATAGATACTGATGATAAGTTCACATCCTATAATGAAAGCAATGGGCTAAGTTTAATTTCATATTTTATTTTATATACCAAAATGAAAATTTCACTTGGGAGAAGATAATCAGCAGGTATCAAAAATTTTAACTGTCTCCCCAATCCTATCTTCTTTTCTTAAGTTGATATCCTTGCTTAAAATTCTCCAGGAAATAATCTACTTCTTCTGGCAAAACTTACCTTAAATTCTCTACATACCTTCTTTTACACCCATCCATACTTTTCATATTAGTGCAAAGTGCACCTAGACAGAGTGCCTCATTCTACCAAGACTCCATCTACTAATTTTTCATAATGCTTGATTTGTTAGTCTTCTTTCATACAGCTCTTACTACAGCTTTTACTATCTTCTCCTGTGTGTGTGTGTAAGAAACTAAATCAAACCTCACGTATATGCAAATATATGCAACATATACCAAACTTTAAAAATTTTATATCAGTGGGGCATCTGGGTGGCTCAGTAGATTAAGCTTTTGACTTCAGCTCATGTCATGATCTCAGTTTGTGTTTTTGAGCCCTGTGTCGGTATCTGTGCTGACAGCTCAGAGCCTGGAGCCTGCTTCAGATTCTGTGTCTCCCTCTCTCTCTGACCCTACCCTGTTCACTCTCTCTCTCTCTCTATCTCAAAAACAAATATTTAAAAAATTAATAAATAAAAAATTTATATCTAATGAATACAAAATAATTTTTCATGACAGTTATTATTTGAATTTTACAGAATGTTAAGGAAGTCGAGCCTGTTTATGTTGATAGATTATTCCTTTTCATCTCCTATGAAATCCTTGTTCATTTTTGCTCATTATTTTTGTTCATTTGTGCTGGGAGCTGCACTGGCCTTGCTGGATGACAGTCACAGCGAGGAAATGGCAGCGTTTGCACAGCTCCTGCCATGATAAACGAAAACTGGTATCTCTTTCTGCTACTACTGGCTCATGTTAGAAATGAGGCTGCTGGTATTGACCAGGCCTCACAATATTCCAGATCAGACTGATATCCCCCACAAAGATACCTCATAAGGAAAAGCATATTCCTGCCTTTTCAAAAGAGACTTCAGATGAAAGCATTGTGGATGATTGTCAAAAGGCTCTTCCTATGGGACTTGCGGATACAAGACTTACATAATAAAGGGGGCTAGAACACAAGAGTTACAATTGAGTCTGGCCCTGAGTCAAAGAGCCTAATTTAGAGTTAAGGACAGATATCCACCCCGATCCAATTGTTTCTGCTTGGAGCACTGGCTTCCCAAGGCAGTGACTTATTCTGGCATTGAATATGCTGATTGCACCCTGTGAAGGAAACTATTGAGGAACTTCTTTTGTGATTATGGGAGCAAAGGTGTTTCCTGAAAGACCTGTTTCCTCTTAATACTCCTTAAACAAGCTATTGACCTCGGCACAGAAAAAAGTAACTTCACTCTTTTTATGCTAAAAACATTGTCAAGTATGCTAGAGATACCTCCCTTCCCCGTAGGATAAGCATCTAAATCCCCTACCTCAATCACTATTGATAAAGGTTATGCAGGAGTCTTCTACAAATCTATGTTCCAAGAAATTCTTACATATTAAAGAAGTTTGTCATCAGAAATCATTGTCTAAGGAAAATGCCACTTCTGTGTTGTCCCCCAAACACTTAATTATAAAATAAAGTTGAGCCCCAGTCAGAGCAGAGATGCCTGCTTGGTGACCAGAAAGAATATCTCGTGGCTCCCTCACTCTCTCACTGACACCTTCCATTCTTCAGGGACCCTTGGATGTGGCCGGAGCCAGCCTCCGACACACTTGTATTCCTTATTTATTTATTTATTTATTTATTTATTTATTTCCCCTGGATATGTCTTTGTACACATTTCGGGTACGTGTCCTTTTTTAGTTAAAACATATGCAAATAACCTGATATCTTTCTATTTTCATTGCTCAAGTAGGTAGTTGCCCACCAGCTTCTGGAATAGCATGGCTGCCTTTTACCTAGGTATGAATTCCTGTTCAACATCTTCTGGGTATAAATGTCTAAAACCCCATGATATCTTTGTGGGTCTATGAGCATTGTCTAGATTTCCCAGTTGTTCCAGCTGCTTAGGCATTGACAGCTCTGAGGGATCAGAGGTACAAGGGACAGTAACTGGAAACAAATTGGATTAGTCATAAGATTATGCTCCTGAGCAAAGAAGCATAGTAAGAATCATATTGCTCAAACTGTAGCTTTTGTGCTAAGTTACATGTTTTAAGCTCAGTACATCAGATTCCTTAGTGGCATTTCTGGTACAAGCTAGCCTAACAATAAAAGAGCACCTTTTATTCCATTTTCCATTATTGCTTGTTTACCTCCATCCAGGAACACAAGGGAACAGGATTGTGGTTCTGTCAAAACAAGATTAAGATATCCCTGTATAATCCCATTAAAATGCCATGCAGCACCACCTCAATTTTTCCTAATTTCCAACCTTTAAGAAATATAATCAACTGAAATTAGTGAGCAACAGGACCTGGGAGGTGGGGTGAGAGAGCTATCTAGAATAACCTTCATAACTCAGATGAGAAAGGGGAGGTGGACGGCAGTGGTATCATAGAATTACAGAAGAGCATATGACCTTGGGGAACGGAGAAGAAAAATTTTTTTGTGGCGTATGTTCTGCTCCTTTGTATAAAACTGTAAATGTACATTCACCATTATTGACAATATATGTTCATTACCAGTTTCAGGGTTGCTATATATTATTTTACCCTTGCTCTCAGGGACAGAAACAAAGTTCTTTTCTTTATTTCACAGTTTAATGTACAGGATATTTTGAAGTACATTATACATGACCTCTGTCTCAGCTGAATATCAATTTAGTTCATCATCACAGTCAGGGTATTAGGGTTTATGTACAGTAGACAGGTAGTAGATGAAACTGACTGATCCTTGGAAAATAATGACAAGGGGACAGATAGAAATTAGATATGAGAAGTAGAGGTTGGAACAAATTTTATTGTGTTTTAAAAGCATTAAAAGCCAAAAAAAGCAATGTTTCTGCTTATCAAATGCTTCTTTTTACAAATAATTATTAATAATTATTACTTACTTTCTCAGTGCCAAATGGATCACCGTGTTTCCAGCATTTATCTTTATCACATACATACAAAATTTTATGAAAACATTTAAACAAGTGGTTTTTTTTTTAATGCTTTATTTATTTCTGAGAGAGAGAGAGTGTGTGTGTTGAGCAAGGAAGGGTCAGAGAGAGAGGGAGACACAGAATCTGAAGCGGGCTCCAGGCTCTGAGCTAGCTGTCAGCACAGAGCCTGACATGGGCCTCGAACCCACGAACCGTGAATTCAGGACCTGAGCTGAAGTCGGACGCTTAACTGACTGAACCACCCAGGTGCCCCAACAAGTGTTATTTTTTACTCAAGCAGATTTTAATAAAACTGGCGATGCATATAGATCCAACTATATTGTGAAAAACACAATTCACTTGAATAAACTTGGAGAACTATTGGCTTCATGAAATGATCTATGAATTGGGCAGCACCTCACCCAGCAAGGAGAGCCTCCAGTTGTACACAGTGGAAGGTTTATATAGGAAAGAAAGTAGGAGAAGAAAGCTATTAGCAAATGAAAAGGATTGATCAAGGTTAAGAGTACCTTCCTTAAGGAGAGAGAGCATGGGATCTTAACATGCCGATCACCTCATCTTCTTTGGGGGAGATGGAGAAAGCCCGAGTGGTAGGTTACTTCTTTGGCACTGATCAAAAAATTTCTGACTGACCAGTTAAGACTGTATTTCTGGAAGAGGTTCAAACTAAACAGGGATTCAGTCTAAGTGACTCCATTTTGGACCGGTGATTTTTTTTTTTTTTTAAACAAATGGAAAAGCTCATTTTAAATTGCAAATTTCTCACCTTTGAATTGTCTCAGGTACTTTAAGAGTTACAAATGTGGTTGTTATTGGCATTTCAGATAGTGGTTTTCCATCAATAGAAAGCAGATAGCCCCAGGGTACCTGGTGGTTCTTAACAGTCTTACTGTCAGCCTTGGTCTTGATCTCAAGGCTGCTGAGTTTGTATCTCCTGCTTGGGATTCTCTCTCCCTCCTTCTCTCTCTTCCCCTCCCCTGCTCTCTCTCTCTCTCTCTCTATTTCTCTCTCTTTGTCTCTCTCTCTCAAAATAAATAAATGAAAACTTAAAAAAAAAGTGGATAGCTTGGTTATCTGGCTATTTGTAGACCAATAAAAATAAAAGATATCTGATCTAAATATTTCTGAACTAAATTTAAGTGTATATCAGTGAAATATTGACAAAGCTTCTTCCAAATTTCTGGCACAAAATTGCACCCATATTGTCCTCTGTAAACCACAGCTTGTGAATTTAAGAATCCACAGGCAATCTAGTCGGCTGAAAAATGCATTCTAGTTATGTATAATATCTTTGTGTGTAATTATGCACAGTTACTTTCTTTCTATTCTGATCTCACCCTTTCTCATAACATAATGAAAAAAATTTACAATTTTTAAAATAATTTTTACAATGTTAGAATGATTTTCGATTTATAGAAAAATTAGGAAGATAGTAAGTACATAGAATTACCATATATCCTACATCCAAATTCCCCTATCATGAACTTCTAACACAAGTGTGAGAAATGTCACAATTAATGAACCATATTGATGTGTTTTTATTATGCTTTTATTAACTTAAGCTCATACGTTATTCAGGTTTCCTTAGTTTACCTAATGTTAATATTCTGTCTCAGTATCCCATACAGGATATCAGATTACAAATAATGATCTTTAAGCTTCTCTTGGATGTGAAAGTTTCTCACTTTTCTTGCTTTTGATGACCTTGGCAATGTTTAGAAAGAGTGGTCAGGTATGTTATAGAATGCCCTTAAGCTGGGAATTATCTGTTTAAATCATTATAAGACTGGGGTTATGTATTTTGGGGAGGAAGAACACAAGGGTAAAGTGTCATTTTCATCGCATTATACCAAGGGCACGTACGAACAACATAACCTATCACTGTTGATATCAATCTTGCTCAGCCACCTTAGATAATGTTTGTACAGTTTCTCCCTTATAAAGTTACTCTTTTTTTTTCACTCTTGTTTTTGGAAGGAAGATTTTTTTTTTTTTGGAAGAAAGTCATTCCACTTCCGGAGTAAAGACTTAGTACACTCCTCCTTGGTTGTATAGTATGTACATAAATTGTCTGAAATTTTTCCGTATGGGACCTTGATCTAATTCCCTTATTAATTTATTTAATCCATGGTTTGTTTATATCAGTATGAAAAGGGCTTTTTATTTTATGCTTTGTGCTTAATCCAATAGTACTTTATTTTGTTGGTCAGATTTTTTTTTTTTTTTTAGTTAAGGTGATTTGGGGCTCTTTCAGTAGGCTCTTGTGTTCATTTGACTTAACATATCATTGTTTCTTTTGTTTTTCTTGCTATTTTTTTATTTGTTAACTTGTTTATTAGTGCTTTAATTTTGGCAATATAAGCTGCTTCATGATCTTCTTGTATATTGCCTGCCCTCATCCTGTCTCCAAGGAATCTCTCCAAGGAGCCATGATTTTTTGTTGTTGTTGGAGAAAGGTATTAGAAAACAATATTCGAGTGCTAGTAGGTTCATTGTTATCAGTAGTAAACTTTTTGCTAAAAAGAGCCAGAAAATAATTTCTTTTTCTGCATGCAGCTATGTCTGCATGCATATAGAACATCTGTGATATTTTGTTTTTTCATTGCATTATTCAGTTCAAATTAACTACAAATGTTATATACTCCATACAAAGAATCATAGTTGAAGTTACAGTCAATTCTTTTTGAGTGTGTGAGAACAAGGAGCTGTATCTAACTATGATATTGAAATGGTAATTATAAGGAAAGCAAAGTATGATTATTTAACTCAATCTTAGGGTGGAAAGAAGGTCTCTTGAGAAATAATACTGAAGTTTGTATTCATTTTCTACTACTATATAAAAGTTCCCACAAACTTAGTGGCAGAAACAAATCAAAACAAAAACCACTCATTTATTATCTCATACTATCTCCAGATCAGAACTCCAGCCACAGCTGAAGTGGTTCTCTGCTCAGGGTCTCATAATACTTATATAAAGGCATTGTATGTAAAAAGGTGTAAATATTCCCTGTTTGTTTTCTGGAGTTTGAGAATCTCTTTCTAAGCTTTTGTGGTTTGCTAAAATTTAGTTCCTTGCAGTTGTAGGACTGAGGACCTATTCTATTGCCAGATGCCATCCATGTGCTGCACAGCTTTTAGAGATCACTCCTGTTCCTTGCATATGGTTCCTCCAACTTCCAAGTCACCAAAGGAGAAGCTCCCTCACATTATATCCCTCTCCTGCTTTCAATCTTTCTGTATCCCTCCCTCTCCCCGAAGAGGAAGAACCTAGTGTCTTTTAAAGCTTCACCTAATTAGATAACTGGATAACTTCCTTTCTTAAAACCAACTATGTTGTATCACAAAACTCAATTATGGAAGTGAAATTCATTATTTTTTTAAATCCAATGGGTTATACAAGATGTATAGACTGGGGGCAGAAATCTTGGAGACCATCTTAGAATTCTGTCTACCACAGGTCTGTATTTGGAAAATCTCAAAGAACATTTTCCAGGTGTGGAGATGGAGAAAGCAGGCACTACACAGAAAAGAGATAAGAAATAGCAAAATATGTAAAGTAAAATTACAAGCAATTCAGGATTAATACAGCAGGAGATTTCTAGTCAGGGCATCTTGGAACATGAGATTATATATATGCTTTGGACTGAATTATGAAGTGCTTCATTTCATGCTAAGCAGTCTACAGTTTTTTCGTAGTTGGTGGAACATTTAATCAAGGGACTTACAAGGTAAAATTTGTTAAGCTGATAAAACACCTAGGCAACAGCAGAAGTGATAAATCTGAATAATACCAAAATGGAATCAGAATCAGTAAATAGGTCCAAGCAAGAGTTGACAAAAGCCTAAAACAGGAAAATGATAGTAGGAAAAGGGAGGCTTATGCAATTAGTTTTTAAAATTGGGTAAGGTCCTGTGGTACCTTCAGTTGTATAGTATGAGGAAAGACATAGGAATGGAAAACCTTGGGGTCTGTCAGGAGAATTTAGAATTTAATTATGAATCCCAGGATACATGTGAAGGTTTGTGGAAAACAAGGCTAGAACCCAGAACCAAACATTCTTTAAAGAATCTTGAATGGAAACATTCTGGGGAAAAAAAAAATCATTCATTTGAGTTTTAGATTATTGAGCTATTCCAGCATAAGTTGTGTTTTTAATGTTTGTTTGTTTGTTTGTTTGTTTTTAAGGAGAACTAATGAGAACACTGGGATACCAAAGACTAGAAGGTGAAAGCAAATGCATAAACAATTACACAACTGAAAATTTCATTTCTCGTAATCATCAGATAACCAAGTGTTTAAGTGTTTAATCTTCCAATTAATAAGTAACCTTGTTCAAATTATTTAAGAAAAAATAGTAATATAACAGTCTCTACAGTGAGGTTGTACATAAACTCTCTTTAATTCTGGCAAGAAATAGTATTTAATAGCTACTGTATTCTCTTTGAAATTACTAGTCCTTTCTCCCCCAACCCCCTAAGACACTTTGTGCTCAAACTCAGGACACTGGGGACAGAAAAAAGAAAGGTGAAGAGTGACATAGAGGAGAAGACACTACCCTACTCCCTCACTTGTTTTTTTTCCTGTTTCCTTGATTCTAGAGCCAGCAGGGATTATGCATAGAGTTGCAAGAAAGACTTCTCAGTTTCATAAATGACAGGTTTCTACTTGACAACCATCGTTTCAAAACTGAAACAAGCTTTGCCACTTATTAGAAAGGAATATACATCCATATAGAAAACACATTTTTATTTTTATTTCTTCAAGTGTACAAGCATCTTTAAGTTATATGTCGCTTACAGAGATGATTATACTTTGCATTGTCATGAGGAATTAGCTTGATATACACAGAGTGGAAAGAGAAGTGGGCATATGGCAAGTATCCATTTTATTTTATCAGTCTAGGAAATTTGATTTTCTTTGTTTTGACATTGCTTTGCTATCTAGATATATCTATTTATCTGGTAATAGTCAAATTTCTATGTCACTTTATGTTTAGATTTAGCTTGAGCCAAGGAAATGTTTTTGTCCTATTTACTTTTAAGATATCTGCTTAGGAACCAAGATGAAGAGAAAATTGCCACGGGAAGGCACAGCAGGGTAGATAGTGAAAAAGGAAGAAGTTAATTTTAAAATGTACCAATAAGGTAAAAAAGAGTAAAGAACTGACAAAGATATAGAATATAGACCAATTAGTGAGGACTAGTGATCAGCAGAATCACCAAGACTTTACAGAAAGGAAAAACTCTTTTATCAGTATGTAACTTTTTTATGACTACATTGCTTAACCCACCTACCTAAGGATTAGAGATAATATAATGTGAAACCCCTCTTGGTTTTTGAAATGTCCTGTGTTGTCTTCACCTTTGCTCTTGCTTTATCAAGTGCTGTATGTAAATCAGCATTTTATTTAAAATGTTGACAAATTAAGAAAATGGGATATGTTTGGAGAAAATAATAATCATTTTACCTTCAAGATTTAAAGGTCGTATTGGGGCGCCTGAGTGGCTTAGTCGTTTAAGCGTCCGACTTTCGCTTGGGTCATGATCTCACGGTTCGTGGGTTCGAGCCCCGCGTCGGGCTCTGTGCTGACTGCCAGCTCAGAGCCTGGAGCCTGCTTCAGATTCTGTGTCTCCCTCTCTCTCTGACCCTCCCCTGCTCGCGCTGTCTCTCTGTCTCCTAGAAATAAATAAAACATTAAAAAAATATATTTTTTTTAATTTAAAGGTCGTATTAAAAATTTTCTTATACTTTGCAGTTCATAAAGCATGTCCACAAGTCTAGTTGGATTTGGTCATAACAGAGAGAATGCCCACTATTATTACTTATTGGGGGAGAATTTTTTAAGACTTTGGAGGGGAATCTTGAGGTTCTTGATTCCTTTTAGAATAAATAGATGTGCAACTGAACGTTTGTTCCATAATTTCTGATATTCAGACTTCTAGAACTTTCTGTTACCTTCCCAATGTAATTTGTCCCTACTAGCAGCAGTAGGTAGTGGCCCCTTCCCAGAGTTCCACCCACTTGTACCTCCTTTGATTTTTCTTTCTTTTTTTTTTTTAATGTTTTTCTTATTTATTTCTAGGAGAGAGAGAGAGAGAGAGACAGCGTGAGCAGGGGAGGGTCAGAGAGAGAGGGAGTCACAGACTGAAACAGGCTCCAGGCTCTGAGCTGGCAGTCAGCACAGAGCCCGACGCGGGGCTCGAACCGACGCACCGCGAGAACATGACCTAAGCGAAAGTTGGACGCTTAACCGACTAGGCCACCCGGGCGCCCCTCCTTTGATTTTTCTTATAGTTCTGATCTAGTCTTCTAGAATACATAGGGGAAATTGTGAAAAGACCTAAATCTGAATTTTAAGGCTGAATTTGTCAGGGTGTTGCTTTAGGCCCATAAACATTTTCTCTATTTCATAAACTTCACTTTTACAAAGTGAAAGATTTGCCTTTCAAGATTCTTGTCTGTGCCATAATTTCAAAATTCTCTCAGGATAGGAGGATAGGATGGATAGAGGTAGAATTAATTATAGACAAGCTGACCAATGTTAATCTTGCCTGACAAAAATGAATTTTTTCGAATAGAGGGAAGTTCACATGCAAGAGAGGGCAGGACAAGAAAATAAAGATTCATATTTCAAGATGTTATTCCACTACAATAATTTCACAAAGGACAAAAGTAAGGTTTATGGTAACTGTCTTGCATATGATTATAGAGATAGCTTGGTTTAATCTCATGGCAAGATCTTCTGATACAGGACTCTGATTTATCTCAGAGAAATACACTTAATGGGAGAAATATGGAATTTGTGCTCTCCTTTTGAAGACTAGATGTTGATTAGAGACTCAAAGATCTTTGTAAAGCAGTGGCTGGTATACATTAGGTGTTATAGGAACATTGAGAGGGGTGTGAGTTTTAATGGTTGGTTGGTCTAAAGGGCAAGTGGCATTTTGGGAGAAGAGCAAACTGGGAAACTGGACAAATGGAGTTTCATATACAATGGTATTCATATACCAGACATTGTAAGTTTACATCTGGGGTGGGAAAGGGGAGAGGAAGAGTCAGTAAAAGTTGTGGCAAATGAGGCTTGTCTGTAGGTCAGGAGTAATCTTATGTGTCATTCATTTCAAAGGCAAATGATTTATGATTTTAAGAGACACACTGAAATATGATTAAATTCGTGGCTTGGAAAGAGAATTATCACACCATCTTAAAATAAAACTTTTTTAGTAAAGAGCCATTGGGAAATTATAAGAGTATTTCAAGAAGGACTAAGAGTATTTCAAGAAGGTTTATACTTGAAATAAGTCAAGGGCAAGTAGTGTTATGAAGAAAAAAGGGCAGATCAAGATATATTTAGTAGGAAGAACCAACAGAGCATAATGACTGATGGCATGAGAGATTGTGTATGACAACATCTGATATGTGGCACATAGAGCTATTCAACAAATTACCAGTCTCTCCTTCCTTGCGACCTATGTTGTGCTGCCTCTAACATGATTATAACTCAGACCTGTCTGCCATGGAAATTATGTCAATATAGGTCCTAAAGCAACCGCAATATGATTTGAAAATCCCCCATCATAGAAAAACCCAAGAAATAAGAAATAATGTTCATATACATGTTGGCCTACACAGTCACTTGTGTACATACAGACATATAATTTCACACATTTAAATAAATGTGGGTGTGATTAGATTAGAAAATGTAGATATTATATCTGTAACTTTAGAATGTCAGAAAACCATTATAATGTCAAACTAGTGTCTAATTTAGTATCTGCAAAACAAAAGATTGGCAATCTTGGTTGGTTTTTTTTGTAGTTCTACAGTTTGCAAGTTAAAGGTAGAATAGGATTTATTGTGGTAAATTCTAAAAATATCCAACAAGCAAAATAAATCAAGTTCTTTTGTTACTTCTCACCTCCACTCTGCATTTTGTGCTTTTATTTTCTTCATCTGGATAGATAATGGTTTTAATGGATTAGGATAGTAAGTAGGATCAAAAAGCTAAAAGCAATTTAAATAAGAAAGGAATAGAAAGTAATAAAGGAAAAGGAGAGGATTATCAGTCCACTTGGAGTTAAATATGAGCCACAAATCTCCCTCATCCCCTATTCCCGGTGCCCTTTCAAATGACCTGTGCTTTTCTATAAATACCGTTAGTCCCAGCTCATTTGTGCTCTTGCTCTCTACTCGTAATATTAATGCAATTGGGGAACCCTGTTTATCTCACTTTAGTAAAAATATATCTCCAAATGGCAGGGAAATACCCCTTAGAATGTTGTAATCTGCTTTCTAGTGGTGGGGTAGTAAATAAATTATACTGGGAATTTGACTACACTATTCTCAAGTGATTTGCCTACTATCAAATCCTTTGCAGGCTAAATGTAAGAGGTCCACCAACTATGTTAGTCTAATTACTCCCATTTTCAGCACAGACTATTTTACTGATAAAATTGCTTGGGGAATTATGTAAAGAAGTTTAGAATGAGAACTGGAGTCCCAAGAAAATTAAACCAAAATAGAAGATAAGTGTCAGAAAACTGATACCAGATAATACAAAATAATAAATATTCATGATGATGTGAATAAGTTTGGATTAAATAAAAGTTCATATTTTAAAGCAATGGTTCTCATTCCGGTCTGAACAAAATCACCTATAGACCATTTAAAAATTTAGATTGCTGGAATTCCCTTATCCCAACTATTTCCAGAGATTACATATAAGTAAGTATGGGCAGAAGCTCCAATACTGAAATTTATAGTTTCCTAGAACATAATCAATCACATACAATTTTTAAATAGTATTGTTTTGAAAAAGGGGTTACTGCCACTATGAAGACCTGAGATTGTTAAATTCTGGCTTCACATCTGAATGATGGAGAAACTCAAAATATCAACATCCAGTGGAATTTCAAATCAATTAGAATTGATACCAATATCTGGTGTCATTTCAATTTCAATTATAATCTCAGAGAGTGGAACCCAGCATTGGTATTTTTAAGCTCCCATGTGATTCTGTGTACAGCCAAGATCAATAACTATAAAGCAAAACTTTATGAAATTAAGCTACATGAAAATAAATTCTCCAAAATGTAAATGCTTGAAAGCTTTTTTATTGAATTAACTAAATATAAAGGACTTTGCCTAGTAGTCACCTTTGAGTTAATGTTAAAGATTACTAATATAATTTGTAACATTACCACTTACAATATTTGAAGCAATCTATGACATGTTTAGTATTTGCTGTTCTGGACAGTTTATCTGATCTCTAACTACCCTGTCATTCATAACCAAAATATTTCTGAAATGCTACTTGCTTTTAAAACTGCATTTGTTGGGGCACCTGGTTGGCTCAGTTGGTTGCTCAGTCGGTTAGGCGTCCGACTTCAGCTCAGGTCATGATCTCACCGTTCGTGCGTTCGAGCCCCGTGTCGGGCTCTGTGCTGACAGCTAGCTCAGAGCCTGGAGCCTGTTTCAGATTCTGTATCTCCCTCTCTCTCTGACCCTCCCCTGCTCATTCTCTCTCTCTCTCTCTCTCTCAGAAATAAATAAAACATTTAAAAAATGTAAAAAGCAAATAAAACTGCATTTGTTAAGTGAGTAGAATTTAAGTAAAAATTTTAAAAGAAAAAAATAAATAAAAGATCACATTCCTGAAGGGGGACCAAAAACAAAACTCTATTTGTCATCTACTTTGGTTTCCCGTCACCAGCAAAAGCCTGTATCAGATTTAGTGAAAGGAATTTAAAGATAATGTCTCAAATTAATTTTAATTAACTCTGAATAGAATTCAATATTTATTATCTTCTAGGAAAAGTGTCTTTGAGTGACAATTAGATTTTAAAGTAGTCCCTAGAATATGATATCTCCTTCTTCCTCCTCCCCCTCCTCCTCCTTCTCCTCTTCTTCTTCAACAGATAATGGAACTCTTCACTTTTTGCAATAGTAGTAAGGTATATCTTCATTCAGAACTGGACAACTGTATGCTTATCTCTGGGAATGACTGAAGCTCTGGGCTAACTTTTGGCTAAGATAAGAACAAGTGGGATAATTAATCATTTATACTCTGTTGTTTAAAGTTAGAACTGCGAATGATGGCACCCATGGTTAACTTGTTTATTGATGACTGGTGTAGGGGCAAAGGGCAGGCTGCTCCAAAATAAGCTATTTTGGTATAAAGATTATTTCAAGTTAAAAGTAATCAAGACCCAGCAGTTACAGGAAAAGACCTCCACCTCAGGTCAGCTTCCTAAATTTATACAGTAAAGGAGAGCCTTTAGTAGGAAGAGAGTTATTAACAGAGACTCTCTTTTACCTAAGGAACTTATCTGCATAATAGTCAAACTTCGTTTTTCAAAGCATCTTTCACCTTCTTGCTAATGGCCTTCTTGCCTTTGTATTCTCTTCTACCTCTTCTCTACCATCCTTCTCCTTAGCTCTTATAAGCTTCCGTATTGCCTCATTGTCTTTGGAATTTCATGTCTGTGTGGATTCCCCATACATATGTCTATTAAATTTAAATTTTTCCTGTTACTCTGTTTATGTCAATTTGATTGTAAGGCCAGCTGAAGGAACATAGGGCAGAGGAAAGTATGACACTCTATACCTGGTATAATTGGTTATATATCCTGACTTGTTTAAGTGATCAGTGTGGCATAAAAAAGTTCTCCCAATCAGTTCCCCTACTTTTCTGAAATCAAGATTCTTTGAAAACATACTGATAGTTCCTAATGCAGAGATAAAGCATGTCCTAAGAAAGGACTATTAGGGAAGTCATTTCAGCTCTCATTCTTACCTGCTTTTCTTTCATCTGTTGAACTGTATCCTTTATCTTTATTAAACTCTTTAAGATTCCTCAGAAACCATGTTTCTCTTAGTCAGAATCTTTACTCTTCACTTTTGAACCTGTGGAGTGCTTGGGAGATATGCTTCAGGTACAAATATCTTACCTAATCTTAAATTTGTGGTTGGAGTTTCAGGAGGAAATTGTGGTAAATGTGACTGGGGTATTTGTGACATTGGGGAAGGGAAATATGGTATTATTATTATTTTTTGTTTCTTTTTCCTTTCTTTTTTCTTTTCATTTTTATTTTTAGAAATAAAGAAAGAACATGAACAAGGTAGAAGGGAAGAGGGAGAGATAATTGGAAGCAGGTTCCACACTCATCAGGGAACCCAGCACGAGACTCAACTCCACCTTGCAAGGGTTCAATCTCACAACCCTCAGATCATGACTAGCAGATATCAAGAGTCAGATACTCAACCAACTGAGCCACCCCCGTGCCCCTATTTTTTTGTTTCTTTATAGTGAAGATGTGGGTTATTTTTCACAGAAAAACTTATTTATTAAGTTCATGCATTTATATATGATACATCACCCACTATTCTAGGTACTAAGATAGAACTTTTAGATAAAATAGACACGGTCACATTTCATAGGTATTAATGCTATATAAAGATACTAGTAAACAGTAAATTACTGATAAAAGCATGGTATTTTTAATAAATGCTGTTGAGTCTGCTGTCTAGCCATATAGAAAATATGAATCTTGACATCTAAACTCAGCCTCAAAATTAATTCCAGCTAGTTTGTGGATATAAATATCATGGGAAAAATATCATGCTATTATCTTCATCATCCTTAACAAAGTGAAAAGGAGGAAAACATTAGCAACACATGTAGTTGAGAAAGAACTCATCATCATAAAAAACAAAAACAAAAACAAAACTATTATCACTAAGGAAAGGACAAGCAACCCAATTAAAATGTATCAAGAGCTTTGAGCAGAAAGCTTATTTAAACAATCCAAATCATCAATATATCTGGGCAAAGATTAAATTCTTGATAGGAGCTGAGAAATTTTAAATTAAACTACAACTAAATATCACTGTATAACAGTCATAATGGGTAAAAATAAATGTAGACAAATCCAAGTATTAGCAAGGAAGTGGAGTAACAGGAACTCTCATAAACTGATGGCGACATTGAAAACTAGTACAACTATCTTGGAAAACTTTTTAATCATGAACTAAAGCTGAATATATATGTATTCTATTACCAAGCCTGTGTACACTTTTAGTACATAAATAAGAAAAATGCATATGTGTGTACAATAAAAGACATCAACAAAAACATCTATAGGGAGCATTATCCATAATAGCTCTAAGAAATAAATCAAATGGCTATCATCAGTGTGATGAATAAATATGTTATGATGTGTTCATATAATGGGATAGTATACAGTAACAAGAATGAATATAATCATACATAAATAACATAGCTTAATATCACACACAGATACAAAAGAAGTCAGTTATGAAAGAATATATTACATGTAATTCCATTTATTTAAAATAAATATGAGGCGAGGCTAGATTAGTCTATGTTTTAGAAGTCAGGATTATTGTAAAGATTGTGTTTAGGGAGAAAGGAGGAAGTACTAATTTACAGAGGCAAGAATGGAGATGTAAGGTGGTGTAATTTGGTATTTCTTGATCTGAGTAGTGGTTATAGGGGTGAGTTTATGATAATTCACCAAACTGTACAATTTGGATTTGTGCATTTTTATATATGATTGACCAATACAAATGTTAGCAATACAATTAATCATAAATTTTTGATAACACTCTGCACAGTAGGTGAATTCAAATAATTATTGTAAATTTTATAAAATATTAAAATGATATTGTGATATATAAAAATAAACATCCTTAGTTTTATGAATGTGTTCTACTTACTGTAGTATCTCCAAAGAAGATAAGTCTGCCATTTGTCTTGAAATATATTAACAGTGGGGGCAGCTGTATGGTTCAGTTGGTTAAGTGTCTGACTCTGGATTTTGGTTCAAGTCATGATCCCACAGTTTTTAAGATCAAGCCCCATGTTGGGCTCTGTAATGACGGTGTGGAGTCTTCTTGGGATTCTTTCTCCCACTCTTTCTCCTCCACCTCACTCTCTCTCCCTTTTCTCTCTCTCAAAATAAGTAAATAAAACTTTAAAAACTAAAATAAAATATGTTAGCAATGAAAAATAATAAAAAAGGGTAAATAAAAGAAATGTGGCAAAATCATGCTGAAATTGTATGACTGGTATATGACAGTGAATGGTACTATTCTATTGAGGAGGGTAGATAGGTCTATGTCACTATTCTATCTGTTTTTAAATATATTAGAAATTTTTACAAAAAAAGTACTTTAAAAATCAGTGTCACACTTATCTGGCTCTCAAAATGACCAAAAATTTATCTCTACCTGTTTCTTAGCACAGTATATGATGCTCTACCAGTATCACAGTTGCTTAAGAAGTAACCTAGATACAATCTCAATTTCCTTTCCTTCTTCAACCTGTGCCCCTACCACACATCTAATCACCCTTAAAGTCCTACTGCTTTTACATCTTTTAACTCAGGAACCCTTCTATCTCACCTCTTTGCAAGGACCACTATCAATATCATCTCTCACCTGGATTGTTTCAATAATCACTTTACCTAGTCTTTGGTCTCTAGTATTTGTCAGCTTCAAATAATTCTCCACACTGGAGCCAAAAGACTTATTTGGGTTTTTTTTTGTTGTTGTTGTTCATTTGTTTGTTTATACAAGGCCTGAGGTCTTTTTTAAAGCACACATTTAATCACATCGCTTTCTTCATTAGAATACCTCAATGGCTCCCCTACTGGACAGAGGATAATGCCCCGGCAAGTATCTAGGGACTCAATTGATATTTACTGAATAAGTCAACATATTGCAATTCTTACTTAATCAAAATAGAGACTCACAAGGGGTACTAAAATCTATCCCACAAACATACAGGGTGTTTAGTAACACTTCAGAATTGGAATTGCCTTTGTAATTAGCTATGCCTTCCTTCATTTTCAGTGTATATGTTCCTTCATTTTCACGTGTGTGTGTGTGTGTGTGTGTGTGTGAATTTTTCCTTCCTAAATGAAGGAAATATTCCCTTCATTTTCAAAAATGAAAATTTTTATTTAAAAAACAAATCTTCCTGTGCCCTACATTAGTTTCAAAGTTCTAAAACTAAAAAAAAAAGCTGCACTCATATTAGTCTCTGGCAGCCAAAAAAAGCAATGGCCAAGACACTGAGATTCTTCAAGTCTTGATGTAGGAAAATCTGGAAATCAGAGCTCACCATACTGGATTGAGTATTATTTCCACACTCACTAATGCATGTGTATCTTTCCACCATACTCACCAGAGAGGGATTTATTTAGGCATTTCTATGTAGTTCTGTGTGCCCTAACTGGGTGGAGGAATATATTGGTTGGGATAAAACAGCAGATAGCAGACAGGGATTTATTATAGGTAAGTAATATTTATAGTATTTTTAGATGTGCTGAGGAGCAGGAGTAAGACTGAGCTTCTAGCAGCAGCAATGTCTGTCATGAGAGCTTCCAGTTCTGCAACAAGTCAGGTAGGAAATCAAGAAATGGATGCACAATGTAGGCTCACAATTCACTCTGCTAACGTGGATGGTGCATATAACCTTTCACAATCCCACTAGGAACTCTCCAAAGAGTGAAGTGTGTCCATGATAATGCTTGCCAACAGAGATAGCATCAGCAGAACAATTGCAACTACCCCATGGTGTTTTACATGTCTTCCAGATCAGGGAAAGACAGATACGATATCTGATATCCTATATCTAGGTTGGGATGGTAAGTGTAAGGGAAGCTGGGTGATAATAACTTTATCTATTTTAATGTGAGTTAAGAGGGAGATTTTTTTAGGGTATTGGAATGAAATGAATATCGTTTAAGACTACTCCAAAATCCCCCAAAGAGGTCATGGAGAACTTAGTAGGACAGGTTTTGTTTTTTGTTTGTTTTGCTTTTTTCAATTTCAGTCAATAGCTCCCGAAGAAAGCAAATCATAGATTTGAGGGGAGCGAAACAAGTAGATAAGGTTCTGATTTCCATGATCAAATCAGTATCATGCTTCATGGTATGCATGGATAATTAGATAGTGGGCAGAAGTTCACAAAAGGATTTCATGAAATATGAAGGAATGTGTATACCTAATACCTAATAAATCTGGAAAAGTAGTTTAGGAAAAGAATAATTCATTTATTTTTACACATTTACACTTCAATCAGAGTTAACATTTTCCTAAGTCAATTTTAAAAGATTTTTGAAAATGTGTAACTTAGGAACAAAAATCAGAATGTGTTTATTTTTTAAGTTTATATGTTTATTTTCAGAGAGAGAGAGAAGGAGATTGCAAGAACGTGTTGGGGGACAGAGAGAAGCATAGAGTGATGGAGGAGAGAATCTCAAGCAGGCTATGCACCTACACGGGGTCTGAAATCATGAACCACAAGATCATAACCTGAGCCGAAATCTAGAGTTAGGCGCTTAAACAGCTGAGCCACTCAAGTGCCCCAGTATGTGTTTATTTTTATGTCGGACTCCTTTGCTATATGTTTCATAAACATATCTCCACATTATATTATTTACTGCTTTTTATTTATTGGTAATCTTTCCCTTTTTCTATCCAAATTATTTTCTTATTTTCTTACAAATCACATTTTTACTAAACCCTAAGAAACAAAAGTTGAACAATCAGAGCAATGTAAATTTTATTATTCTGTAAACTACTGAGGCAGATGTATTGATAAAATGTGTTCATAAAAGTGTCTCTTTTTAATCCAACTTATTCTGTTTTGAGTGTTTTTTCTTTTTTTTAGGATGTTACTCTTTAGGCCACAAAAGTATCAATTACTTCATTTAGCATACAGAAATCCTTTTAAATATGGAGAGTTAGGCATGTCTTGCTGCTGTTCTCTTCTATGTGGTTTCATTAGTTAGAGTACTATCAACTTGGAAAATATTCAGTATTGTACAGGAATTGGGTCAACAGAATAATATTCAAGCTTTTATTTTTGGTTGGGCTTTATAAGGCTATATAATTACTTACATTACAAAATATTTTTATTAGTGGTATTTGAAATTAGAACCTGTATAAACAAAGTATATTTGTTTTTTCAACTAGTGTCTATAATTTCCCAGATATGTCTAAAATCAAAACATAGCAAATATTAGATGACATTCAAGTTTAAGACCTGGCCTCTATCATTATAATGACATTTACTGGAGAAATTTTAAAACAAACTGCTACAGCAGCCAGGATGAGTCAAAGCAAGATCATTTTGATGTTTCACATGAAAAACAGATTTTAAAAAATTCACTGAATTGAATCATTTTAGATTGCCCACCACCTGTCATTGCTTTCTCAAAACTTAAAGCACCCATTACTTTTAATGTGAAATTTCTGCTATTGCAAATCAAACTTCTTTCTTCAAATGGCTATGGAGGCCCAATAGCCCAGAGTGCAATAGGTTCCTGTGCCGAGACCCTGTGAAGTTCATAAAGAGAATGGTGATTTTGTGTTAAAGTTTAATTAAACTTGGAGAAGTGTGTGAATTGAAGATGGATGGTTTGTTATGTGCCACTTCAGCAGCCTCATTGCTCTGTTAATCTT
Organism: Crocuta crocuta; assembly: GCF_008692635.1. Classification (NCBI taxonomy): domain Eukaryota; kingdom Metazoa; phylum Chordata; class Mammalia; order Carnivora; family Hyaenidae; genus Crocuta; species Crocuta crocuta. The sequence goes on along the minus strand of NW_027531910.1, from coordinate 1,967,922 downwards.
TGTTTCAAGCTAGCCTTAAATCAAGACAACAGGCAGACAAATATAACAGAAAATAAGAAGAAAAAACAATCATCATATTAGCTTCAGATAGATATCGATCCCTGGCCTGCATTCTGAGATAAACGGAAATCAAAAAAGTAAACTTCTTTTTGTGAAATATCTTAGAGCACCACCTCTGGTATCAGCCAGGATTACTTCTGGACTAACACATCAGAAGTGAATTTACATCCAATTCCTGGCTTTTCCATTAAGTGATTCAGCTATTCAAGTTTGATTTTCTCCAGATTTATTATTTTTTGTCAAGTTTAATAATCTGTTTCTTAAAACGGAAAATTTAGTGTGAATTTGTCAAACTTTAGGTTTTTGGCTTTTAATTATAAAATGCATGTTTAACCTACATTTCTCAAAAATGTAAAATCAATAAGGGGGGGTCCTACATTTTTTTAATCATCCCTCTTTCTGGGGATAATGACTGTTAATAGTTCACTGTGCATTCTTCCACATTAATTTTTTTCCCAAGGATTTATATCTATCTTATGGGACATTACATATAGAAGCTTTAATTGTTTTATGGCTAGAAAATAAAAGTAAATGCTCTTATTTAATCATTTTCTGGCTCAATGAAATCTCTACAAACTGATTCTTCTTAGGAATTCTAGAAGGGTTTATAGAACTATCTTAGATACCATAAATGGGGAAAGATATTTCAGAAAGGATAAAATAAACCAAGAGGTTTTATCTTTCAGCATGAGGTAGAAAATGGGACAATATTGACTATCTTTTAATAAAAAATAATATCTCTTACCACTTGGATCAAGATCCTAAGTAAGCTATTGCTTTTCCCTGATTAATAACAGACATCCTTTCCAGAGAAAATTCTAAATGAATTGACACATCTGGCAAACATATACACACAACTATGCATATACACGGCAATAAAGCCAAAGCTTCTGTTCTCACATATGCATTGATCATGCCACAGAAAATACCACAATCTAATCAGTATGTTCTTTGATCAAATCATGCTTCCACAGGTGTAATTAAACCACATTGTCCCCTGAGTTATTCTACCCGATGTCCCTGATCAGTCTTTCATTCCTGGCATCAAAGAAAAGACAGGAAAAAATTTAAATGAAGACAAGCAATAACAACAATGCTATTGTTACTGTACATTTTCAGAATACTGATAACTGAATACAGCTGTCTGTTATAGGGTAGATAAGTGAGAAAACTGTCAGAAACAGTCCAGTACTTCCTGGGTGTACCTTAAGTACTGGGAAGAAGGTTAGGTCCATGAAAACCCAAGTCAGCAAATAATATAATGTTTGGCAGAATAAAACAACCAAAATTTTTATAGGATCTTTTAGGAATGAATATCTCATTGGGATTTTTTCTTTTCCCTTTTTTTTTTTTTTTCTCGAGAGAAAGAGCATAAGCAGGGGAGAAGGTGCAGAAGGGGAGAGAGAGAGAGATGGAGACAAAGAGTACCCCAAGCAGTCTCCATGTGGAGCCTGATGCAAGGATCAATCCCACAACCCTGGGATCATGACCTGATCTGAAATCAATACATTCAACCAACTGAGCCACCCAAGAACCACTCATTAGGATTCTTGACTTGAGATAAGTTAAACATTCTAAAAAGCTCTCCCAATAAAGAATATATAAAATTCTAGTGAAAATATTCTTTTAAAAAATATTGATTTATTTACTTTGACAGAGAGCAAGACTGAGAGTGAGCAGAAGAGGGGCAGAGAGAAAGGAGAGAGAGAATCCCAAGCAGGCTCTGTGCTGTCAGTGCAGAGCCCGACACCGGGCTCTATTTCACAAACAGTGAGATCATGACCTGAGCCGAAATCTAGAGTCAGGCACTCAATTGACTGAGCCAACCAGGCACCCCTGGATAAAATATTCTTAAAACTCACTTTTAAAACTCAAGTCTGATTGACAAGAGAAGCAATGATAATAATCCTTAGAGTACAGAATTTTAAAAAATTCACATTTTAAGACAATTGAAACAACTTAATCATTCCTTTTATTCATTTTTAAATCTTGAGCACAAGGTACTCAAGACTCTCACCAAACCCCATGTCATGGAATCTCATCCCTGTGAGCTTTGAAATGCTCTCTGACTCAATTTCTACCCCTACATCTCCTAAAATATTTATGTACTTTTGCAAACACATATTCAGTCATTATCTAAATCCTACAAATATTCAAGCTTCGCTCTGATACTTCCTTTATTTTCAGTCTTTACTGAGGACACTTGTCTCCTTATAGTCTTCTTATGCAGTGGATATTTTTACGTTCTCACATCCTCTTCCACTAGCCTGGTAGTGCCCTCCTCTGCATTTCATAGCCATACTTCCAGATCAGTGATTCTCTCTTCTCTCTAAAATCCATGTCACCACACCATCCCTATTGATTGCCTATCTGTCACTTTCTACCTGTATTCTTCATTTCCTGTCATCGCGATCCATCATTGTTTAAGCTGTCAAGTATCTACTGCTTCTTTCCCTCTTCATACAACCTTGGCAATATCCTATTTTGGCTAAATCCAACTCTTTGCCTACAACCATGCATCTTCATCTGTTCAAGGAAAAATGGAAAGACATGCTGCTAGGTTTCACTTTAATCTCATGGCTCCTAATCAAAAGAATGCCATAGAGCTATCTGTCATTTATACTGTATTTATATATCCCATTCATCCTTCCACTGCTTTATACAATTATTTTATACTTCTTTTTTTCTCAAACCACTAATACCTTCACCTCCATCCTCATCCTTGGTTTAATTTTTCTTCCCATTTCACTAAAACAACTAAAACTATCTCAAGTACCCGGGGTCCCATCTACCATCCAACTGCATGCTGCCCTTATCCCCTGCTTTCTATTTTGTTAAAATAGATGAACTATCTCTGCTCTCACAGAAAGCTGGTCTCTGGATTGTGTTTTTGATACTTAGTTATCTTTATTATTCAAGGATATACCTCTAGCAGTTTTCTTTTTTCTGATACCTTGTTTTTACTCTGACTGAATTCTACATACATAAATAATACATAATTTATTTCTTTTTACATCAATTTCAATATTTTTCATTCAAAATATAACTTCCTACAGATTGTTATGTCTATTCTAGGCACCTATGTTTTATGTCACTCTAAGTTATATGTATTCTTTATGAAATTGCATTATCCATATCTTTGATATTGGTGTTTAGGAATATAGTTTATTTTAATATATTTATATTTTTCTATCCTTATTGATAAACAATACTTCTTATAATTTTTAGACTGCATCATCTCTGTAGAATACCATATTATCTGCATATTATGACTTATTTATTTTCAGTACTTATAATTTCATTTATTTATTTCCTGTTCTGATTTCAGTGACCGATTTCAGTGAACTTCAGAAAACAATGAGTAAAAGTGCTAGAGGGAATTTTTTCTTATTCTTGATTTGAAAGGAAAGGACTTTAATATTCTTTCATATTTCTATTTTGCAAGAGAATTTTTAAAATCATGAAATGGGGGCACCTGGGTGGCTCAGTCAGTTAAGCATCTTACTCTTGGCTTTGGCTCAGGTCATGATCTCAACAATCTGTCAGTTCAGACTTTTTGTCAGGATCTGAGCAAGCACCGGGCCTGCTTGGGATTCTCTCTGATACTCCCTGAATCACACACATCTTCTCTCTCTCAAAATAAAGTTTAAACATTAAATAGATAAAATTATGAAATGACACTAAATTTAATCAAAAGTTGTTTTGAATACATTACAATTATCATTATCATTTTTTCCTTTATACTTGTCATTAAGCTGAATTACATTAGATGATGTTTTAAGTTTGCATTGTTCCTGCTATGCAGATAAATTTAAATTTCTTGGTATGTCACTATTATGTTTATATATATTCCTATTTTTAAATTGTATCATTGAATTGTGATTTAATTTCCTATGTCCTTGTTTGATTTTAGTATCATAATCCTATAAAAATTATAAAATTTGTTGCAGTTATTCTTTTTTAAAATGTTTTCTGAAAGCATTTGAAATAGCTTAGGAATTTCTATTGAACATTTGGTAGAATTCATGAGTAAAATAATATAATACAGTTTAATTATTTTATTATCTATTCATAAGGTCACTTTTGTTTATATTATTTTAAAATGCAGATTATTTAAGTGTTAACAGTACTGACAAAAAAACTATTCCAAAATTTTTTTCCTAGTGTTTTCATTTCTATTTGGTGCCCTTACCCTCCATAACTAATCTTGGCTGAAACTTATCTTTTATTTAAAATATTTAGTTAGTATATTCTATTTTATTAATGTATGACCCCTTATATTCCTTTCTTTTACTGTTTATAAATTTATTCTCAAAAATCATACCTCTAACCGAAATTCATGATTTGATTTCCTATTTCAGTGATTTCAGCTTTTATATTTTTATGTTAAGAATTTAAAGTGTAGGGGCGCCTGGGTGGCTTAGTCGGTTAAGTGTCCGACTTTCGCTCAGGTCATGATCTCATGGTTCGTGGGTTCGAGCCCCGCGTCGGGCTCTGTGCTGACTGCCAGCTCGGAGCCTGGAGCCTGTTTCAGTCTGTGACTCCCTCTCTCTCTGACCCTCCCCTGCTCACGCTGTCGCTCTCTCTCTCTCCTAGAAATAATCAAACATTAAAAAATTAAAAAAAAAAGAATTTAAAGTGTAAATTTCCTGTCAGTACCTCTTTCACCATATTCTAAAAATAATGTATTATATGCATTTATCCATTATTGTATTTAAGAATTTTTTTTTACTTCTATTGTATTTTTGACATGTACATTATTTAGAAGTTGTGTTTCTAAACTTACATATGTAAAAGCTTTCAATTTTTTAAAAATTGATTCACCCTTAATTACTTTATATAAGTATGTAAAGTCTATATTCTTTATACCAACAATTATTTGAGTCATGTTTAGACTTGTTTTATGATCTTATAACATAAATCATCACTTAGTGAAATGTTCGATGTATAACTGAACAAATTATTTAATTTCTTAATATAACTGGAAAATTTTATTTATACACATAATGTCTTCATATACATACATGAGTATGTGTATGTGTGTGTTTGTATGTTTTTTTTTTTAATGTTTAGTTTTGAGAGAGAGAGAGAGACAGACTGTGAGCAGGGAAGGTACAGAGAGGGAGGGACCCAGAATCTAAAATAGGCTCTGGGCTCTGAGCTGTCAGCACAGAGCCCAACACAGGGCTTGAATTCACAAACCTTGAGGTCATAACCTGAGCTGAAGTGGGACACTCAACTGACTGAGCCACCCAGGCACCTCGTTTGTATTTGTTTTTATAATAAGCAAGTTAAAGTGTTAGATTTTCCTTATAAATTGTTCTTTTATAATTAAGTTGCTATCTTCTATGTGAAATGTTTTCTTTGATATTGATATAGATTATAGATACATATGCATTTTTGTTCTTTTTACAATTTCTCTGCTGCATCCTTCTCTTCATTTAATTTCAATGCTTTCAGCTTAAATGCACTTTTAGGTATTCACCATATAGCTCTATAGTAAATATTTAACCAATATTATAATGTTTTTAAAGGGAAGATTTATGCAATTTATATTTGTTATAAAGTATGATTTATTTGGACTAATTTATTTTTTCACAATATTTTTGTTTTTTCTTATCTTGCTTTGTTATACTCATATTCATCTATTTTCTTGACTTTTTTTGGTAATAGCTCTATTGAGATATAATTTACATATAATATAACTCATACATTAAAAGTGTACAGTTCAATGGATTTCTGTGTACCCACAAAATTGTGCAACCATTATCACAGTTGATTTAGGAATGTATTCATCACCACAGAAAGAAACCTTTAGCCATCACTTTTAAATCCCCCAACTTTCAACTCCATCCCTTGGGAACTAGTAAAATACTGTCTGTTCTATAGGTTTGCCTATCCTGGACATTTATTTAAATAGAATTCTGCCATCATATAATATATGATTTGCCTGTCTTTGTGTCATGGTTTTAAGGTTCATCCATGTGGGACTACATATCAGTATTACTGTTTATTGGTGAATAGCATTGCATTGTGTGTATATAATAAATATATTTGTCCATTCATTAGTTGATGGTTATTGAACCATTTTCAATTTGAGGCTGTTATGAACAATAACACTATAAAAATTCATATACACATTTTTGTATGTACATATATTTTAGTTTCTCCCACAAAATGGAGAAACAAAACTGAAACTCATGTAACTGATGAGGAACTTGTGTCGTTAATAATTAGAGAACTCTTACAATGATTGTGATAATAAGTTGTATTCCAATGCTAAAAAGACAATGCATTGCAAAAATGGGCAAAAGTTCTGAATAGACATTTCTCGAAGAAGTTATACAAATGGCAATAACACATGAAAAGATTCATAACATTATTAACCATGAGAGAAATCCAAATCAAAACCACAACATGACACTTCACAACCACTAGGATGGTTGTAATAAAAGTATTAGGTAAGATATAGAGAAATTGTAATCTTCATACATTACCTGAAGATGTATAATGTATAGCCACTTGGAAAACAGTTTGGTAGTTCTTGAACTTCTTTTGAACATTTTCAGGCCACTTTCATTTTGTAGGTTTGGAAAATATTTTCTTTAATTCTATTATTTAAGTGATTTAAAGGTTTAAAGTCAAGCATAATTAAAATCAAAGTTATTGATTATATCTTCTTGGTTCGATAAGTCTTAGAAAGATTAACTCCAAGTAAATTGTTTCCCATCTCACAACAAACTATTCCAATAAGTTTGTTCCATGCTGTTTTAAACCTTAATATTATTTTTTTATTGGCTTATAAATCTGTTACTTTAGATTGCTGTGCCTACTTACCTTTGTAAGTGCTCATCATTCCTTCTCATATGTCCAAAATTTAGGGGAGTAATTTTAAATCTTCCTCAGTACAATCTTAGAATTTCTTTAGTAAGTATCTATTAATTTAAAACCTTCTCAAGTTTTTACTTCGTAGAAATGCTTTTATATATCTCTCAAACTTCAATGGCAATTTAGGTGGGTATTCAATTCTAGGTTGACAATTACCTTCTGTAATAGCTTAGAAGATGTATTTCCACTGACATTGGCTTTCATTTTTCTTGTCAAAATTGCTATCTGTCTAATATTTAATTATTTTATAGAAAATCTCATGTATCTTAAAATCTACCTCTAAATCTCTTGTGAGTTTGGCAATTCTGTCATTTTACTATGGAGTATCTGTGTTAGTGTTTTTTGTTTTTGTTTTTGTTTTCGTAGCTGCTAGTTTGTAGTGATCTTCATATTTGAAAACTTCCTCAGTTCTGGAAAATTCTTTTCAATATCTTTTCAATATTTTATTTTTCCATTTTGCTTTCTTTCTACCTGTTAAAACTCTAAATTGATAAGTCAGAAATATGCACTACTTCTTCGCATCTTTTACATTTCTTTTTCTTCATATCTTCCACCATTTGTGGTTAATTATACAGGTTTAATTGCCACTTTCCTAATTCTCACTTCAGTTCTTTCTTATGTGCTGTTTAACTCATCCACTGAGCTTTAACTTTTAGTGAATGAATGTATAAATGAAATACATATATTTTATATATATACATAAAATATACATACATACATATATATACATAGTTATTGACATTATATGATAAAAAAGAAATACATGTGTGTTTCAGTATCTCTGTGTATGTTTGTGTTTATGGAACTACTATATATCAATTTCTTGTATCTGCCAGGTCTTTTTTTTTAAGTTTGTTTGTTTATTTTGAGAGAGATAGAGACAGTGCACATGGGGAAGGGGCAGAAAGAGGAAGACAAAGAATCCCAAGCATACTCCACATTGTCAGCACAGAGCCTGATGTGGGACTCAAATCCAGAAAACCATGAGAGCAGGACCTGAGCTGAAACCAAGAACAGGATGGTTAACCAACTGAGCCACCCAGATGCCCCTGCAAATGTCTTATAGTTAATACTTTCCATCTCTTTCCTAATGAATTGTTTTCTTGTTAATTGTTTAATTGTTAATTAAAATTAACTCAATGTGGTTTTGGAGAGCAATGGAACAGGGCAAAGTCAAGAAACAGACTACCATGTAAACAGAAACTTGGTATGACAAAGGTTCTTTTTGAGATTATTATCTATAAATGACACAGGGACAATATTGTTCATTTAAAAAATACAATGAAAGGTTGTAACTAAAATAGAAAAATATGTCAAGTTGAATACATTAAAATAGAATACTTTGTACAACAAAAAGCACTATAAAATGTGTGAAGCTACAACCCACAAATTGAGAAAAGATATTTTCACAAAATACACTGATGAAATAACTCTCATAATATAAAAATAACCTTTACAAAGTTAGTAGCACATGCCATGGATCATTGGGACTTGAGACAAAAATAAAATGGTACAAATAATTCAGATAACAATTTCCCATTTTACTATAAAGTTAAAAATTTGAAAACCATAACCAGAAATTCCAGTTTTAGTTATTATAATCTACAGAAATTTTGAAAAGTTGCACCATGCATCAGATAAAAGGTGTTCTTAATATTCCTAGCAATTTTTCTCAATGGCAAAAACAAAACCAAAAACGAAAACCTTGCCTTAGTTCCTTTTGGTTGCAGTAATAAATAATCATAAAGCTAGTGGCTTAAAACAACACAAATTAATTACCTTACAGTCCTGGAGAACAGAAGTCCAAACTGTGTATCACTGGGCTAAAATCAGAGTCAGCAAGGCTGAACTCATTGTAGAGGCTCTAGGAGAAAATGCATTGCCTTGTCCTTTCTAGTTTCCAGAAGCTGCCACATTCTGTGGCTTGGAGTCTTTTTCCACCTTCCAAGCCAGTTTTTGCATCAGTCTAACCTCTGATTCTGTCATCACATCTCCTTCTCTGACTCTGCCTCTCCTACCTCCCTCTTTCACTTATAAAGACCCTGGGGATGACATTATGTCCATTGGCTAATTTGGGATAACCTCTCCATCTCAAGATCCTTAAATTAGTCATATCTGCAAAATTCCTTCTGCCATGTAAGGTAACATTTCATACATTCTAAGGATTAGTATGTGGACATTTTCTGTCTATCATGAAGTAAATTGAGTATTATAACATTTTTATAAAGTTCAGAAACAAGCAAAATGTACAGCATATTTTTTTGGTGGAAATAACTCCTATGTTAATGTTCTTTTTCTAAAATCAAGGAATGATGAAGACAAAATCCAAGACAGTGTTTTCCTCTGTGGGCATGAGAAAAGACCAGAGAATGAGCAGAGAGCACATGTCTAGATGGAAAGAATTAGCAATATTAAAACTTTTGTTTGGCAGTATGTTCATGGTTTTTAAATTATGCTTGATAATGGTGTATTGCTACATATGTTGTTTTGCTTGTAACACATATTACATTACATTGTATTACCTATTACAGTGAGATAGTTTAACAAAAGTCAATACATTAAACACAGAAATTGAGAAATAAATACATTCTTTCCAAAAAATGTATAAACACAAGGGAAATAAGTTATAAAGGAAATAATGATACTATATTGAGAATCTCCTTGCTGTTATAATTAGACACATGAAAGACTAATGTTTTTTAACAAATTTTTTTTTTGTAAAACTCATGTCAAATATTTAATGCCAAAAATATATAGCATAGTGTAAAATAGTTTACTAATCAATATAGTTTCATTACTTGTAGGTCAATGTGTGGTGAAACACTGTATTAATCAGTTTGCCAGCTTGCGATGCTACCATAACAAAATACCATAAAGTAGGTGGCTTAAACAACAAACTTTTTTTTTTTTCTTACAGTTGTAGAGGTTGGAAGTCTGAGACCAGAGTTCTAGTTCCGGTAAGAGCTCTCTTGGTGGCTTGTAGATGGCCACCTTCTTTTTGTCATAACACAGCAGAGACAGAGCAGGGTCTTTGATGCCTTCTCTTATAAGGGAATTAATCTAAATTAATTAAACTAAATTTAATTACTTTCCAAAGACCTCATCTCCAAATATTGTCATATTTTTGGTTCCGCCTCCAACACTGGATGGAAGGGCAGGTGCCATAATTCAGCCCATCGCACACAGTTTCATTTTTAAAGCACACTCTTCAAAAAAAAAAAAAAGTATCTTAGTCTGTTCAGGCTGCTGTAACAATATATCTTAGGCTGGGTCGCTTATAAATAAGAGACATTCATTTTTCATGGAGGCTGGAAGATCAAGATCAGAATATCATTATGGTTGAGTTCTGGTGAGGATTCTCTTCCACATTGCAGACTGATGACTGCTTCTTGCATCCTCACATAGCAGAGGGTAAAGAGAGGAAGCAAGCCCTCATGGCTCATAAGAGTAATGATTCCATTCATGAGGCTCCACTTTCATGACTCATCTAATCCTAATTACGTCCCAAAGACCTCACCTCCTAATACCATCACATGGGGGTGGGAGCAAGGTTTTTACATGTGGATTATGAAGGGGACATGAACATGCACATTATAACATAAAATATTCTTTACCAAGTCCTCTGTAGTACTGAGCGGAGTAACATTCTTTATTTCTAGAGGTCACTGTCAGAATCCCTACAATGTTTTCCCAATGATTATCTATTATTACTGAATAAAAACTAAAACCAGCTGTGTTTACCATTTGTGTTTTATTTGTCCTAGCAGTATGTTACATGTTGAAGAAATAAGCCTATTTATAGTATCGACAGATATACTGATGATATTTTTCTGTTCATGCAACTTTAGAGGAAAGCAAAGGAAGAAAACAGAACAAAATATGAGGGATAACATCTTATGGTGGAGAATATCTGAAAACATATAGTCGAGAATACATCAATCAATATTAATGAAATTATAAAATTATCTTGCTCCTAATCTAACCTGTCACTTACATAGATTTTAAATTTTAAGATGTATTTTCTTAATTTAAATCTATCAATCTTGTGTTTTAAGAAATATGCATAAATTGACATCAAGCTATAAATATTTCAAATTTTAATTCTTGAAATTAATAATCAAAAACATGTCTGAACGTGAACTATCCTGCTGCAGTACTAAATTATTTAACAAGCAATAGCAAGATCAAATTACTATTTGACCCACATAGACACAGAGACAAATGTAGATTTACTCACAGTGGATCAATTTAACAATCTCATTCCATGACCCATACCCTATTTTATGCACATCTGCACCCAGACAGACTCATCTCCATACTAGACCCCAAATTTGATTTGTTTTAATCATGCCAGAGGAAGAAGATTAAAAGCCCGTACTTAAATAGCTGAAAATTCTCACTTAAAATAACACCAACTAGCAATCCTCCCTTCACAATAAATTCAAGTAACTATCAATGTCTGTGTTTATTGCTTCTGTGTGCCATTTACTTATCAATCTCTTAAATCATTTTGGTTTAGAGTATTTAAACAATCCACACAGACACAACACATAAAAAGAATGATCATGAAAATAGGCATCCTAGAAAAATGTGCGTATATGTCAAATTATTACGAATTTGAGGCACGCTGATCAAATGCAGAAAGAATTCCACTAAGTGTTAAAACAGTTGGAAAAGTCTCCCCCACCCTCAAGTCCTACTTTTAAGTTCCTTTGATACAAGGTGGCACAAAGTCAAGAGAGAACTTAAAACAAGCTTCACATTAATATTTGAAAAAGGGCACCCACTGTGTTTGATGTGGCGCCCTTCATGCAAATCATGTAGTCCAATAGAAATCCCAGTAGGAAAGATGCTGCTTTCTTCTTAGCATGCTCCCTTTTTTTCTGCTGGATAATAATGAACTTCTCACACTCCCTTTGCAACCTCCCCTGAGCTATGCAGAAATTAAGTTGTTACTTGCAAGCTGAGGACTCTTTATGGCAGATTACTGGGACATCTTTTTATTGTTATTATCAGTATTGATTTGAGGTTAAGAGAAAAAGTCTCAAATTCTGAATTTCATTAAGAGGAAAAAATTAACCTATTTTTCTAATAATAACAACATCAGGTCTTAGCAAATGTGGCCAAAATAAGATATATATACATTTAAATTATCAACATATGACTGGTATTTATAAAAAGGTATTCCTTTATGTACTGGTGGCATGCAGGGACATTGATTTAGTTGGAGCAGAGGAATTATTAATGGAGAGTACCAGTGCATGGGAAACATGGCACTCGCTGAATGTAGACTCTCCACTCCTGCCTGGGGATGTGGAGCAGGAAAGGTAGAAACTGAAAATCAAAGTTAGAATCTACTAGATTGAGAGCACTTATTTTGGGGTATCCTTGAGAGCTTTAAATTTTTGTCAATGTGTAATATCTTCAGGAACAACTGAATAACTAGGAGAAAGATCACCTTAACCCTTTCTTTCTTTAATAACAGTATGGAAACTGGGGTGCCTGGGTGACTCAGACAGTTAAGCATCTGCCTTTGGCTCAGGTCATGATCTCAAGGTTTATGATTTTGAGCCCCACATCCGGCTCTGTGCTGATAACTTAGAGCCTGGAACCTGCTTCAGATTTTGTGTCTCCCTCTCTTTCCACCCCTCCCCCACTTGTGTTCTTTCTTTCTGTCTCTCTTAAAAATAAATAAAAACATTAAAACATAAAAAAACCCAATACGGAAATGTATTCAGTGCTCTCCCCCATCACCACACCCATATCAAATTCATTTAGGGGCACCCTGCATGCCATTGGCCTTTTTTAAAATGACAATCAGTTTTGTTGTATCCAAACCTAAAAGTTTTAAGTACATGTTATTATACAATAAAGGGGATATCAGCTATATTTCACTTAATATTTTATCAAACACTTTCACATACTAATTTCTAAAATTTGAGCCCCACCTCAACTTCCTGTCCTCATTCTGCAAATATGGAAATTGAATTTTAGAGAGAGTATGTAAGTTATCTCTATGATTATTAAAGTTTGTCTAGTATCTTTGTCCTCTGACTCCAGAGCATTTGAATTTCTTAGAATCTAATTTCTTTGGAGATAAGTAGATACCAAAGAATTAAGATCAATTCCTTGGCCTGAAAGGAATCTAGCCTGAAATCTTCACAGTTCACTGAGTAAGTGAGTTCTTCTGTACATATGTATTCATTCAGCTCCAGCATATGAATCTGAGCATTCATGGAAATAGAAACTGCATGCCAATGTTCAGGCAAAATTATACTAGTTTTTGAGGATGAAATGATGAGACATAATTTATTGAAGAACAGTTAGTTGAACATGTGATCATTAGCCTCATTTTAGAAAGTCCCTCCATCTTCCTCATGGTCTTCTGCCCACAGTATCTTCATGCTTTTACTCTAGTGAATATAAAATATTGGATAGGAATATGGAATTGATCATTTCAGCTTTTAGATTATTATTTTTGTCTCCTATATTATTTGCTTAAGAATTCTATCACTTTGGAACGCTTGGGTGAGTCAGTTGGTTAAACATCTGGCTCTTGATCTTGCTCAGGTAATGATGTCACAGTTTGTGAGATAGAGCCCTGCGTTGAGCTCTGTGCTGACAGCACAGAGCCTGCTTGGGATTTTCTCTCTCCTTCTCCCTCTCTGAGCCCCTTCACCGCTCATGCATGTTCTCTCTCTCTTTCCCAAAATAAATAAATAAACATGGAAAAAAAGAATTCTATCACTTAATAACGTGTTTTCTCATTTCCTTGTTACTTATTTTTAAGTATATACAATTTTGTCTTGGTTTTGTATCTAGGTTTGTGTAACTGTCTGACACAGAAAAGTAGGTCTCATACAATGGGTATCTTAAAAATCATTTTTATAATTTATCATTCTGGCTATGATCATTTTCAGAAACCACTAGATGATTTGGCCAAAATAATTGACTTACCATATCAAAATCTAAATATTCCTGGACTTTCTTATTATATCTATACAAATATTGAGCTCTTAATAAATATTTAACTCTGGTGATGCAAATTACAATGAAGGTATTCATTTCTTTTGCAGTGTACCCATGAAGTTTCTTGTGGATTCTTGAGTTTGATGATTTTGACCATGCTACTTTGCTCATATATCTTATTGTTACTTTTTTAACATAATATTTTAGAAATTATTTTGTCACTTAATCCATTTCCTGTGTAGAATACCATCATACCACCAAACTTTTAAAAATAGGACACCAGATCCCAATTTAAAATTAAGAGCCGCAGACATTAAAGGCCTATTTTAATATTCTGCTCACATTCTGCAAAAATATCACAGTAAAGCTACAAAGGCACATCAATAGTACTGAATTTGAATTTTGGAAAAACCTTGGACAGAGGATCTAGTTTCCTCCTTGAATAAAAATTTACATATTTACTGACAAAGAAAAATAAACCCAAGGAAGTAAATAGATGTTAATAATGATGAAAAGGATATGCTTGTCAAAACATGGACTCTAATGATTATTTTACACAATTACCATCACTTTGATATCCCTTAAATAATGATTTCTCATCAGCTCTTCAAATAAGACCGTGAATTTCAATATAATGGATCAGACAATTAGTGCATCTAAACTAAAACCTGCATGTGGTAGGTGCCAGTGGGCTGTTTGAGGGAAAGGCTAAACAAATTATACCTATGCACTGCTCTACACAGCATGTGATACTGTTCCTGACTTAAACAGATGATATGCATACGCCTAGCAACTTCTAATTACTGTTTTAATGATCTTATCTTTCATAGCTAACACACAGTAGCCATTTAAAGACTAAGCAACTAGGTATGCTTCCTAATCACGTCTGCACAGTTTTACACCATTTCTTTCTTACACATTTATATATTTTAAAAATTATTATGCATCTACCATTGACTTGGACTAGAACAGGAGGGTACTGCTGGGACATAAAGACAAAAATTACAGTTAACTATAAACTAATGAATATGTTGAACTCTGAAGTCAAATGTTTTGTTTTGTTTTGTGTTTTTAGCTGTCTGCATAACAAAGTATACAATTTGTATGGAAGAAAGAATATGCTCTATAGGATTTTCTTTTAAGAAAACATTAGCAAGGTCTGCTTAAGCATGGAATTACCAATTCAAAGATGTTATCATATCTTTGTAAGTTTTTCTGTTATGTGCCTCTAGTTTAATGCCTATTTTTACAGCATATTTAGTATACGGTGTCCAGAAGTCAAATTAATAAGTAGTTACCAGTATCTAGTCTCTCAAAATTATACTTAGCAGATATAGGCAGGATTAAGTAATAATCTGGAACATAAAATTACATTGTCTTTTTAAAACTCTATCTCTGCACTCTGAATAGTCTTGGGCATAGCTTTCAACAATGATATTTTGTATGTAATTAATGCCAAAATCTAGACAATAGAAAAAGCTTTGCAGGCATTATTTACTAATCCTCATAAAACATCCATGTAGTCAGGAGTGTTATCCTTGTTTTTTATATGTAGATGTTTGACAAGCTTTGGAATCTGATTTTAAATTACATAAAGTGTCATTTTGGGATAAATTCTATCACTTTATCCACCAAAATATTCTACCTCTTTTAATAGTTAATATGAAATGCCCTCCTTGTTATTTCTTTTTATATAAATGTTTGTGTAATTATGTAGGGTAAACATGAAGGTGGAAAAGTGAGATAGAGATATATGTTAGTGCATCTATCTTTCTCCAGTATAAATCTCTGCAACATATTAAAATAAATAAAATAAAATAAAATAATACAATAAAAAGAAAAAAGGCATATTGAACACTTCTTTGCATATTGATTATTTATGTTACAAACAACACCTTTTAACCAGATGAGGAGATTTTTAAATTTTTTTCTTCACAAATTGCTATCTCAGAAAGTACAAAAATATCAAGTATTCCCACTTTTGCACTTATGTTTGTCAGATCAAAATTATTTCATTGAAATAGTTCAATGAAAAAGTAAATGCCATTTGACTTTTATATAAATTGCTTAGGAAGTGACTACTGTTTTCAAAATATTGGGTGAAAATATTTTTGATATGAATCCATTTGGGGATGTTGTAGTGATCTAACTGTGCATATGTCTTTGAATTTAAAAAGGTGTTTTAATTCTAATTGTGATTTTTGGGAAGCCAGTCTTTCCAGCTTCATGGCTCCTAGCTGAAAATAAAACTTGTATAAAAACCAAATAGCATTAATGTTTTGACTATATTCACATTTCCATTACAAATCCTTATTTAAGTTTGGATAGAGATAATTGAGAATAAATTTAAGGCATCATCCTTTGTTAAGCAAATAACTCCTGTTTTTTTAATGTTTATTTATTTTATATTTGAGACAGATAGTGTGAGTAAGGGATGGGGAGAGAGAGACGGAGACTCCATGCTGTCAGTCTAGAGCCTGATGTGGGGCTCAAACTCACGAACCATGAGTTCGTGACCTGAGCTGAAATCAAGAGTCAGACCCTTAACCAACTGTACCACTGAGGTGCCCCTCAAACAACTCCTGTTGTAAAACTAAGAGCAAGTGGGATGAAGTGTGCCAACCTTTGTATCTCTGGAAATAAGTGGAGTCTTTAAGACTAATGCCAAAAGAAACAGTACATAAGCAATGTACTATAAGTGTTAAAGTTGATTCTCATGAGTAAAGATTAACAATTCTGAAAACACAATACATGTATATAGGAACTGAACAATTAAGTAAATGAAACCAAGTTTCTCGCTTGTTGGAGTGGGGAGTTACATATAAGTGAGGGAAGAGGTTAAAATGATCCATGTGTAATGAGTTGATATTGGAGATATCAGCATGAATTCATTTTACGTTAATGTAGATATGGATGATTGCATGTAGAAATATGTATAGTTATACAAATATCCACAAGTTAGTATTTGCATATATATTTCCTTGCTGAGGGTCTAGAAGCAATAATATCCCATAACGACAAGTACACTTTAGCACCCAGGTTTTGGTTTCTAATATTATTTTCAGGAGAACAAGGGATCCGTGGACAAATGGCTGATTTTAGACTGGGGCAGAGTGTATACAAGATGACCTCAGTGTATCTTATAGTATCCCGAATCTAAAAATTAAGGAAGTTCCCCGCTCCTTCTTTCTGTTACATCTGCAGATATGATGTGCATGCTCACACACACACACACACACACACACACACACACATACAATGATGGAGATATGTTAAAGGAACACAAGAAGCCAAACGAAAGAGTTCCAAATGGCCAAAGCTAGGACAATCTGAGCGGCAGGATAAAGTACCATTGGGCTATAATCAAAGTATAAAATGGATGTTCACATTTACTTCAGTCCACACTGAAAGAAATAAAATAATTATTAATTTGTTCATTAATGGGGGAGAATACAGAGATCTCTCATGCCGAAGAATTGCAAATAATTTATATTCTCTGCCTGCAAGGAGTTAGGCACTCAAGTATTGGCTGTGCATGGTAATTACCTTGCAGAGGGTACAATAGTAGAGGTTTAGAGACTAGCATAAGGTCTCCCTAAGGTAGTTAATTTTAAGGTGAAATTGAAGTGGAAGCTGGAGTTAGCAAGGCAATACAGAAATGAAGTGGGAGGGCAACTGTTCAGACCGAGACAATTATGTCTTAGTGTTGGTTGATGAAAGCAATGAAATTCTAGAGCTCCGTACAGGAAGGAATTAAAGAAAACCAGAATTTTGGAGCCCAAAAGAAGCAAATATGGTTCAAGAGGAGGCAAGCAGCTAGACTGGAAAGAAAGTTCTGCAAGTGTAAAGGACACTGAATTTGTACTGCAGTGGCAATATGGAGCCATAAAGGGTTTTGTGCAGATGTGTAACCATCTAATAGAATTTGTAAAAAAGAATGTTCTACCTATTCTATACAGCATAAATTGTAACAGGGCCAGGACAGATGTAATTGGCTACTTTGGCTGTATTTTTAAAATTTTTCAATGTATATTTCTTTTTTGATAGATAGAACACAAGCAGGGAAGGAGCAGAGAGAGAGAGGGAGACACAAAATCTGAAACAGGCTCCAGGCTCTGACCTATCAGCACCGAGCCTGACGTGGGGCTCGAACCCACAGACTATGAGATCATGACCAGAGCCAAAGCTGAACACTTAACCGACTGAGCCACCCAGGCACCCCAACAGTGACAGCGATGTCTTAAACATTTTAAGCATTTTAGGCAAACTTCTCTGTTTGCCTAGATCAGTGCTTCTCAAATTTTAGCCAGTTTTTGGATACATGCATGTTAGTTAATATAGCTTTTTTGTGATTAGTGTTTGTTGCTAAATGTTTTCCCATTTCTTCCCTTCTACCCTCCTGACATCATTATATTCTAGGTTTTCTATGTGTGTGAAGGTGGTGTTCATGTGTTCGCTCCAATATTACAATATATATTATTAAGTAAAAATTTATATTTTATTATTTATTAATTAGATAATAATTAGAATTTATTAGAAATTAATGAGAAATAATAGCTAAGCTCCTTAAGGAAATATGGAAAACTTACCATCATTATGTCTTTTTTTGTCTTCATTTTCTTTTGTACTTTTCATAGATACATACTTATATATGTTGAAACACTTCAGATGATATTTTAACTTTTTAATTTTTCTTTCCTTTAAATAATCATACATATGTTAAAGAACTTAAAGAATAAAAGATATGCCTACCCAGAAGTTTACTAATTCTTCAATTTTATTTTAATAAAATTGATTTTATTTTCATGCAAATTCATTGATATTCAACTTTAAGATTTTTACATTTTCCCAGCTTTATTAAATGTAATTAACAAGCATTTGCAATGGTATTCCTTTTGCATTTCTGACATTGGCAATTTGTTCCTTCTCTTTTTTTGTCTTAGTTAGCCTGGCTAAAAGTTTATCGATTTTATTGATTTTTTCAAAAAATAAGCTTTTGGTGTCATTGATTTTCTCTGTTGAGTTCCTGTTTTGAATTTTGTTGATTTGTTTTAATTCTTATTTCTTTTCTTCTTCACACTTCAGATTTAATTTTCTCTTCTATTTGTAGTTTCCTAAAATGGAAGCTTACATTATTGGTGAAATTTTTTTTTTCTTTTCTTATATATGCATTCAATCTCATACATTTTCTTCTAAGCACTACTTTTTCTGCATCCCACATATTTTGATTAAGTTGTGTTTACCTTTTCATTTAGTTAAACATTTTAAAATTTTTTTTGAGTTTTTTCTTTGACTCACATTATTTAGAGGTGTTATTTAGAAGTGTGTTATTTAATCTCCAAGTATTTGGGGGGATTTCCAGTTATCTTTCTGTCATTGATTTCTAGTTTAGTTCCACTGTGGTCTAAGAGTTGACATATGATTTCTATTTTTTAAAATTTCTTAAGGTGCGTTTTTATCTCCCAGAATGCAGTATATCTTGGTAAATGTTCCATGTGAACTTGAGAAAAATGTGTATTGTGCTATTGTTGGATGCAGTAGTCTAAAGACAGCCATTATATCCCATTGATTGATGGTATTACTGAATTCAATGATCTGTCTGCCTGCTGGATCTGTCCAGTTCTGAGAGAGGGGTGTTGAAGTCTCCAACTATGATAGTGGATTCATCTGCTTCTTCATGTAGCTCTATCAGTTTTTGCCTCATGTAGTTTGACACTATGTTGGTAGGTATATATGCATGAAGAATTACTATGTCTTCATAGAGAATTAACTCCTTTATCATTATGTAATGTCCTTTTTTAAAAGCTTTTATTTAAATTCCATTCAGTTAACATACAGTGTATTATTAGTTTCAGGTGTATAATATAGTGATTCAACACTTCCATACAACACCCAGTGCTCATCAAAACAAGTGCACTCCTTAGTCCCCATTTATCTATCCATTCCTCGCCATAACCATCAGTTTGTTCTATACAGTTCAGAGTCTGTTTCTCAGTTTACCTTACTCTCTCTCTCTCTCTCTCTTTTTTTTTTTTTACTTTTTGTTCATTTGTTTTGTTTCTTAAATTCCACATATGAGTGAAATCATATGGTATTTGTCTTTCTCTAACTGACTTATTTCACTTAGCATAATGCTGTCTAAGTCAGTCCAAGTCATTGGAAATGGCAAGAATTAAGCTTTGACAAAGCAGGAAAGAATATCCATTGGAAAAAAGGCAGTCTCTTCAAAATATGATATTGGGAAAACTGGACAAAAAATGCAAAAGAATGAAATTGGACCATTTTTCTTACACCATACACAAAAATAAATTTAAAATGGATTGAAGACCTAAATATGAGACTTGAAACCATAAAAATCCTAGAGGAGAACACAGGCAGTAATCCCTTTGACATCAGCCACATCAACCTTTCTAGATATGTCTCCAGAAGCAAGAGAAACAAAAGCAAAAATAAACTATTGGGACCTCATCATGATAAAAATCTTCTGCACAGTGAAGGAAACAATCAACAAAACTAAAAGGCAACCTACAGAATGGTAGACAATATTTGCAAATGACATCTGATAAAGGTTAGTCTCCAAAATATACAAAGAACTTATCAAACTCAACAGCCAATAATGAATACTCCAGTTAAAAATGGGCAGAAGACATGAATAGACATTTTTCCAAACAAGACATACAAATGGCCAACAGAACCATAAAACGACCAACACTACTGATCATCAGGGAAATACAAATCAAAACTACAATGAGGTGTCACCTCACACCTGTCAGAATGTCTAAAATCAACAACACGAGAAGCAACAGGTGTTGGTGAGGATGTGGGAAAAAGGGAACCCTCTTGCACTGTTGATGGGAAGGCAAACTGGTGAAGCCACTGTGGAAAACATCATGCAACTTCCTCAAAATATTAAAAGTAGAACCAACCTACTATCCAGGAATTGCACTACTTGGTATTTACCTCCAAAATACTGAAAAAAAAATACAAAACTTTTTCAAAAAAATTATTTGAAAAAATAATTCAAAGGGATACATGTACCCCTGTTTGTAGTAGCATTGTCTACAATAGCTTAATTATAGAAACAGCCCAAGTGTCCATCAGCTGATGAATGGATAAAGAAGATGCGGTTAATTGATAAAGGAGATATCACACACGCACACACACACACACACACACAATGGAATATTACCTAGCCACAAAAAGAACTGTACTTATTTTCAGTTTGCTCTGTCTGAATCCACTCCTGTTTTCTTAGTTTGAGAATGGTATATTTTTCTTTATCTACTCCCTTTTAATCTGTGTGTATTTATATTCAAAATGGCTTTCTTGTAGACAACATATAATTGGGTTATATATTTTGATCCACTCTGACAATCTCTATTTTAATTGAGGCATTTAGACCACTGATGTTCACAATGGTAATTTATATATTTGGATTAATATCTACCATACCCATTACTATTTTCTACTTGTTGTTCTTGTTCTTTATTTCTATTTTTTGTCTTCTACTTTTTCTGCCATTAGTAGTTTTAACTGAGCATTTTATATGATTCTACTTTCTCTGCTTTCTTAGCATATCATTTATACATTTTTAAAAAACGTTTTCAGTGGCACCACTAGAGTTTGCAATAAACATTTATAACTAAACCAAGTCTACTTTCAAATATACTACTTCACAGGTAGTGTGAGAATCTCATAATAACAAAATAATGCTAGTTACTCCCTTCTGTCCCTCATATAGCTGTTCTCATTCATTTCACTTATATGTAACTGTATATGAGTAATCTATTATCTATCATCTATTTATATTAATTACCTTTAATCTAAACAACTCATTTTTACATATCTTGCAAGGCATATCTACTTACAACAAAGTCTCTTAATTTTTGTTTATCTAAAAAAAGATTTTATTTCTCCTTTTGTTTTGAACTATAATTTTGAAAGGTAAAGACTTCTAAGTTGGTGTTATTTTTCTCCCAACATTTTAATAAGTTCATTCTAGTCTCCTTTTGCTTATATAGTTCCTGAGGGGAGGTCAGATATTATTCTTTGTTCCTCTGTATTTAAGGTGTTTTTTCACTCTGGCTCATTCAGAATTTTATTTTCTTTAGGTTTGATTTTCTGTTTGAAGATGGTATGCCTAGGTGTAATGTTTTTGTTGTTGTTGTTGTTTTTGTTTTTTTAATTTTTTTTTTATCCTGTTGGGTTTTCTCTAGACTTTCTGGATCAGTGGTTTGGTGTCTGAAATTAATTTGGGGGATTTTCAGTCATTGTTTCAATATTTCTTTACTCTTTTTTCTCTTCATTTGTCTTCTGGTATTTCCATTGCACTTGCTACAGTTTTTGTAGTTGTCCCACAGTCTTTGTACATTCTGTTCTGGCTTTTATTTCTGTCTTGGTCCTCTTTGCTTTTCAGTTTTTGAGTATTTTATTGATATATCCTTTAGCTCAGAGATTCTTCCCTCATCTATGTCCTGTCTACTAATAAGCCCATCAAAGGCAATCTTAAATTTTTTATTACAGTATTTTTATTTCTAGCGTATAGTGCTCATCTTTTCTTGTGTGCTGTCTCCTTATCCATTAGATCCTTTTGCATACTAATCATTTTTGTTTCAATTTTTAATGTTTATTTATTTTTAAGAGAGAGATGTGGGAGAGACAGTACACAAGTGGGTGATGGGCAGGGAGAGAGAGAGAAAGACACAGAATCTGAAGCAGGCTCCAGGCTCTGAGCTGTCAGTACAGAGCTCGATTGCAGGGATCGAACCCACAAACTGTGAGATCATGACCTGAGCCAAAGTCAGATGCTTAACCGACTAAGCCACCCAGATGCTTGTAATGTTTATTTATTTTTGAGAGAGATGAGAGACAGAGTGCAAGCAGAATGCAAGAGGGGTAAAGAGAGGGAGACACGGAATCAGAAGCAAGCTCCAGGCTCTCACCAGTCAGTACAGAGCCTGATGCAGGCTGGAACCTAAAAACCGTGAGGTCATGACCCGAGCCAAAGTCCAATGCTTAAGCAACTGAGCCACCCAGGTGCTCCTAATCATTGTTGTCTTAAAACCCCTGTTTGATAATTCCAACATACTCCTATCTTTGATTCTAATGATTGCTCTGTCTCTTCGTTTCATTTTTTTTTTCTTTTGGTAGACTTTGCAATTTTTTTTCTTGATAGAAAGTCATGATGTACTGGGGAAATGCAACTACTGTAAAAACGCCTATAGTAGTGTGGTAGTGCAGTGTGGGAGGAAGGAAAGCATTCTATACTCCTATGATTACATCTCAGTCTTTTGTGATTCTATGCCCTTGGACTGTGGAATCACAAATGTTTCTCAGGTGTTTTGTTTTGTTTAACTTTGTTTATCTTTCTTCTACTAAGTGGGACAGGATGATTAGAAACAGCTTGAGTTGGGTATTTCCCTTCCCCAGGTCAGTTAGGCTCTGATAATATCCCAGCCTGTTAGGTTCTAGTTAACTGGTTTCTCCTGAGGGCAAGCCTTGTTAAGAAGATAGAATGTTCTGCTGTGTTTCATAAGTGATTCCTTTCCCACTTCTCCTACCAAAGAAGTCAGAGGTGATTCTTCTCTGATATTTACTGTGAAATGCTGGTGGATCTCCTGGGGGTAAATCTCCTAATCCTGTAGGGGGTTTCATATGACTGAGCCCCCCTGAAGTTTTTAACTATGAGTTGCCCACACTGAACCTCCAGCAGTTTGTCTGTTATAGTTCAGGTTTTCCTACTCTGGCACCAGTTCCTATGGTGATCCTGCTGGTGAGTCTCTGTTCAGGTAAGCCATGACTCTCCATATTGATTTGCTTGATTTTGTCTGTTTGACCCTCCAAACTTAGGAACAGTGGTTTACCCCGTGTCTTCCCCTGTCTTAGGAATCTAAGAAGAGTTGTTGCTTTTTCAGTCTATTCAGCTTTTTATTTGTTGTTATAACACAGGGGCAACTTCTAAGCTCCTTACATGGGAACTGGAAGAAACTAGAAGTTTCTTCTTGAAGTTTTATAATGATTTTACAGGCTTTAAGAAATCGTTATATCATGTAGTTTTTTTCTTAGTTTTACTTGTCATGTTTAGGTCTACAAATCCTGGAATTCGTATAAATAATATAATTCTAAAATTAATTTTTGTATGTAGCATGAGTTAAGTATATAATTTTATTTTATATATCAAATATACTAAGATCTCCACTGTAATGTAGGTAGAAATACTGGTAGCAGGCATGCTTGACTTGTTTCTGATTTTAATCCGAATTCTTCTTATGATGCACAGTTACAAATGGTACATGGTATATAGATGTATATATATAGATGAGGGGCCCATGATTCTAAGAACACAATGGGTTTGTGTCACAATTTAGGATCCAGGACAAAGGTCCGGTGATTTTTCATAAGGTAGGAAACCTTACAGCACACACAAACAAGCCAGTCGTTTTGTGAACGTTTACATGGTAGTCATGATGTAGTTGGCTTGACATACTTATTTGCTTATGTGACCAACTACAGAAATTCTTAACATATATATAAATTTAATTGTATATAATATTGGATATGTTTTGCTAATATATATGTTGGGATTTTTGCATATAGTTAATCTATGAGATGGGCTTTTAATTTTCCCTTTTATTTTTTTAATTAAAAAAATGTTTTATTTATTTCTGAGAGAGAGAGAGAGAGAAAGAGACAGTGTGAACAAGGGAGGGTCAGAGAGAGTGGGAGACACAGAATCCAAAGCAGGCTCCAGGCTCTGAGCTAGCTGTCAGCACAGAGCCCGATGCGGGGCTTGAATCCATGAACTGTGGGATCATGACCTGAGCTGAAGTCTGACGCTCAATCGACTGAGCCACCCAGGCGCCCTAATTTCCCTTTTTAATACTTTTCTTGTATGATGTAGATANTCTTGAAAAACTTTGGTAGGAGCATTTAATTAGTTCTATGAGAAAGATATATAACTGCTGATTAAAAGTCTACTTGAATTTTTTATCTTTTCTTCTCTGTATATTTATTATATTCTAATATAGATCATTATAAATAATGCTTATTCAGAAATTATCGTATTCTTTTTTTAACAATGTTACTCTGAAAACGTATGTGTACAAGTATAGAAAGATTATGAAATTAGAATATAGAAAATATTTTACAAGTTTATAATTCTTGATGGACTGGCTTCCCTGACCTAAGTTTACAGATATTATTAGTCTCTATTTAAAGAATTATTTACAAGAGTTTTCTTTCACTTGCTTAGATAACAAAGCTTTATAATTGAGTTGTATGAAGACTGCATTTACTAGAAAATGGGAGAATAATGTTCTTTTAACTTTGAGGTTTTGATGTTCTACAGATAATAGGAATATTAGTTTGGTAATTTTGTCTTTATAAGAGAGCCATATGCAAGGACTGACCCTCAATTTTCAGAGCTTTACTGAAGTATACTCTAGCTATATAATTCATTGACCATCTTGTGAGTTTCTACATTGGTTTAACTGAGCATAACTAAAAGTGTTAAAATCTCATGCTCATTTCTTCTGCTGGAGCTTGACAAAATAGTTTAGTAAAACTCCAATTGAATGTATAATGACTTATAATTCTTATCTCCATTTTTTGGAGATATTTATATGAATACCTGCAACAGGACCTTGCAGATAATTACAAAAATTAGAAAAACAATGAGATTACTAAGATATTTTTAAGATAGTTACTGAAGCATTTCCAAAATTATTAAGTCTTTTAGAGTTCTAACTGATATAAGACTATACGACACCTACTAGTTGTCCATGATGTTTCCTGTATAACATAAATACCTTAGAAAGCTAGAGTTGTGTGTGTGTGTGAATGTGTTTGCAGGGACATGAAAAAGTACTAGAGGAGAGAACATTACAGGAAGTTTCAATATTATTTCAAGTTTGAGAATTGACTCAGTGATTAAAAAATTGGTTGGTTTATGTACCTGGACATCACAAAACACAGAATCATATGATGCATTTTCAATTACTTTCACAGGATTTTCTATGGGTTGCAGTGGTGAAAGACAACCCTCTAGTTGTGCGTGTAGGTTAATAGTTAAGGCTGTGCACTAACCTCTCTTCATAATACTTTCCCAAAGACCACTTGTTCCACATACAATACCAAAGTAGAAATGGCATCAAGAGGTGTATCAGGCCAGCCCAGGAGGAGAGGGAAGAGAAGGAGGAGACGGCAACTAGGTCAAGAATAGTGAAGTGACAAGAAAGCCCAAATTTAGTAAGAAAAGTGACCCCCAGCAGGACTCCAACCAGAGTCCTGATTCCTGTCAGATATGGTCCTGTCCCAAAACATACTTCTCTTCAGAGTTACCAACAGAGCACTAAACTTTACTCACTAAGGCCTACAATTCTGTTTCCTCAGAGTATGTTTTCTAAAATGTGCTTTCATATTATGACTATATTGGCTCTTCAATGTTATCTTTTTTGGGGATGCCTGGGTGGCTCACAGGTGATGATCTCATGGTTCATGAGTTCGAGCCCTGCATCTGGCTCTGTGCTGACAGCTCAGAGCCTGGACCGCACTTCAGATTCTGTGCCTCCCCTCTCTCTCTGCACCTCCCACACTTTTGCTCTCTCTCTCTCAGAAACAAGTAAACATTAAAAAAAATTTTTTTTAAGTTTTCTTATTTTCTGAATGACTTCTAACTTAATTTTGTGTGTGTCCATGAAGATGATTTATAGGATCTTTTCCTTTAAATTTGTTGAGATTTGTTTGATTATCTAATATGCAGTCAGGTTCTTAATTGTTTTGCATAGACTAGTGGAAAGGTGTATTCTGTAACTACTGGGAAT
>NW_027531910.1:1880617-1941169 GCF_008692635.1 Crocuta crocuta | reverse complement strand
AACTGGAACTGGGTATAATAATTATATATATATATTTGTGTGTGTGTGTATATATATATATATATATATAAAATTATGTATACCTACCAGAACAAACTATTGACAGCATGGTCCTACTATACTATTTCTTATTGACTTTTGTTGCCTTGAGCTTTAATGACTGAGATGAGAGTCATTTGAGGATACATGAGAGTCTTTTGAAGACATCTCAAATTTTCTTTATGTATTTAAAACTCAGTATACCTATATGCATTTATATTTTTATATATCATATATAAAATGGCTCTATTTTCTCTATTATTTTATTTTTTCTTTTTTGGATATCATGTATAAGACAGTAATTTCTTAAAATTTTGAAGTGGGGAGTTTGCCATTTCTGTTTATTTAGTAGTATTTCCATTTGAGTTATTTTCCTTTATTGTTTAATTTTATAATTTCTACTTTCCATAAAATAATCAATTTTATCTATGTTGTTAAATTCATTGGCATATTGCATTGCATTTTTTATTTTAAAATAATCATTGTCAGAGACAAATTCTTCATCATACTCTCCTTATTTACTGAGTCCCTTTGTATTTAAGAAATACAAAATACTCTGTTTTTGCCTTCAAGAAGCTTATATTCTACTTGATAATGACAGATTATGATAAAAATAGACATACATATACTTTGTAAAATGATAAATGATTTGAAAGAAATTTGTGCAAGATGGTGGAGGAAATGGAATGGAGAAGATAAAGGCATTTAGTGCTTTTGATAAATGCAAAGGACTGAGAATGGGGAGTTTTTGGTAAATTCATGGAGCAAGAAGGAGGCAGTGTAGCTGAAGTTATAGAATAAATAAGAAGAAAGGAGAAGATGAAGTCAGAGGCCATTAGGGGCCAGTCTTGAGGGCTGCTTAAACTATTGTAAGAAATTTACTCAAAATAGTTTTTGTCTAGATGTTAAATTTTATGTATTATGGCCATATCAGTTTCCTAGAGATGCCATAAAAATTGGCATTTCAGAACTTGGATAGTCATAGTCTGAAATCAAGATGGCAGTAGGTTGGTTTCTTCTATAAGTACTAAAGAGAAATCATTCTATGCCTCTCCCTCAGTTTCTAATTATTTCTAGAAATTCTTGGTTTTCCTTGCCCCCTATAACTACTGGTAGCTCTAGGCATTCCTTGTTTAATTTCTTTCCCAGAGTTCACTTCAGTCTGCAGAAAATATCTACCATTGCTTGCTGCCAAGAGTATTTTAACCAGCATCTCCCACAGTGCTTTTTGCCTGGTCTGTCTTCAAGGAACTCCAGTCATGTTATCCTTTGGAGATGTTTATACCTGAGGGTCAGGAACCAATTGAACCCCCCTCCCCCCCTAGCCACATTAGGCACAGATCGACTTTTATCCTGTTCTGCTCTTAAGTTCATTTGCACTGGGGCTCAGTTTTCTTCATCTCGACCAGTACTCAGCCAATTGGAGAAGATGGTCTCTCCTCTTGAATAGTACCTCCAGTCTATAAGTAGTAAGGGGAAGAGGGAGGGAATGCACAACAATCAGGCAATTTCCTGAAAAGAAATCTTCATTCCTGATCTTCCTCTACCAGTCACCCCATTATACACTTTTACATGTGCTGAGGGACAAGTGTAGTTTTCCAGTCCCCTCTTAGTAAAATCCCACAAATGACCTGGCAATTCTTAGAATGTGTATTCACTTTATACCTTTGTTTTAAACACGTGGGCCTCAGCCAAAACTGAGACAACTCAAAAATTTTCATTCAACATTCCAGTATGGAAGAACTAGTAAAAGGAATAAAGATGCATTCTTGTTCATTTTGTCATGTACCTTTACCCAATTCAAGGATCTTTAAGCTTATACAACTAATGCTCTCCAAATCCATTTTAAAAAAAAACACAATGTAAACTAAAAATGTCACATTCAAATTCGAGAATTCATAGATCTTGAAGACTTTTAATTGTTCTCAGCTGAATTAACGTGGACTGAAATGAACATAGGCTACATTGTAAGGAATAACAGTATTATAAATTTGAACAAATTCTATTTTTATGAACAGAAATGAAATTCTATTTTTATAACAACTTAAAACTTTTGTCCTAATTATAAAATTTAAACAAGTTAATTATTAAAAGTTCTAAAAGATAAAAACAAAGCAATTCCATCAGGGATAAATATTAACATTTTGATATATGTAGTCCCTTACATATTTTTATAAAGTATAATATTTTATAAAATTAAATTTTACATAGGTTTATTTATACTGTACATGCTGTTTGGTTATCATTTTTTTCTCCAGCGGTCAATAAAATATATTTAATTATTTACCTTTTAAAATCTATATGCAGGTGCGCCTGGGTGGCTTAGTCGGTTAAGTGTCCAACTTTCGCTTAGGTCATGATCTCGTGGTTCGTGGGTTCGAGCCCCGCTGTCGGGCTCTGTGCTGACTGCCAGCTCAGAGCCTGGAGGCTGTTTCAGAGTCTGTATCTCCCTCGCTCTCTGGCCCTCCCCTGCTCATGCTGTCTCTCTCTCTCTCTCCCCTAGAAATAAATAAAAAATATTTTTAAAAAAGTTAAAAAAAATTAAAATAAATAAAATCTATATGCATAGTGTATATCATTCAACTCTTTGGATAATTTTGACATCTTCCTCAAATATAGTCATAAAAGGACAGAGGTATCTATTTTCTTACATGGTTAATAACAACATTTTTCTATTCTGTTATACCTATATTGAAACATTCCTTCTTCTTTACTTTTTATCAGAGAAATTTTCAAACTTATACAACAGAGGGAAGATAATATAAACCTACGTGTCCCTAATACCTAGCATAGGCAACTAGCAACATCATTTGTATATGCTTATTTCATTTATTGTCTTTCCCAAAGTTTTTTTTATTAGTTTGTTTATTTTTAGAGTATTATGAAACACATTTTAAATATAATAACTTAGGGTGCCTGAGTAGCTCTGTTGGTTGAGCGTCTGACTTCGGCTTAGGCCATGATCCCACGATTTGTGGGTTCGAGCCCTGCATCAGGCTCTGTGCTGAATGCTTGCTCAGAGCCTGGAGACTGTTTCGGATTCTGTGTCTCCTTCTCTCTCTGCCCTTCCCCCACTCATGCTCTGTCTTACTCTGTCTCTCAAAAATAAGTAAAGTGTAAAAAATAAAATAAAAAATAAATGTAATATCTTATCTGTAAATACTTGAATGTGCATTTTTAATAGTAAGGACTTTTTAAAAATACAATGTTAATGATATAATCACACCAAACAAAATTAACAATAATCTCCTAGTGTTATTTAATGCAAAGTGTTTGTCATTTCCACCATTGTTTCAATCATGTAAATTTTGATTGGCTTGTTCAAATCAAGATCCAAAAAGACTGACATGTTGAATTTGGTAATATATTTCTTAAGTCAGGTTTTAATCTTTTAGAAGTTGTGTCTCTTTATTTTTTGCATCCTACTTATTGGTAGAAAAATAAGTTTATCTTTGGACCATAGAATTTTCCATGTACTGGGTTTGACTGGCTTCATTTTCGTAGTGTCATTTAGCATCCTCCTCTCCCTGCTGTGTTTCCTATAAACTGGTATTAGATCCTCAGTTTATTAGATATAGGTGTATTTTTTTTTATTGGCAAGAATATTTTTGGTGCAATGCTATGTTTTTCTTATAATGTATTATGATGTGAATAATTATGTCTAATATATTTACAGTTATTATCACTTGTAGTGACTGTCTAGTATATATATGATTGTAACAGACTTTCCTTTTTTTTTTTTAATTAATTATCCTCTTCTGTTGGATATTTGGAAACCAAAATATGCTTTGTGGAAATTGATAAAGTCATAGTATAAATAACATTTTCTAATAATAACTTCCTTATTAAAGACACAAATTTCCATAAGCAGAACTCATCTAATGGATTTTGTAAGGCTTGCCTCCTTGAGTAATTTTTCTACTTCTGGTCACCTTCAATATAAGATACAGAAAAATCAAGAATCTGAAATAAGATCTATGTGAGTAATGTAAGGTCAATTTAACATAACCTGTGAATGACTCAACTAAACTTTGAAACAAGTGTGTGGTCATATGTTAAGGGGGAGATGTGATTTAGAGTGCAGTAAATAATCACAAAATACTTAAAATATCTACAATTATAAATGCCTGGCTATAAGTAATGTTGAGGAATTTCTTTACTTATTTAGTAATCATACTAGATTCTTCAGCATTTGCCATTCAGAATTCTCTTTTGTAGATGGTATTGATCTAGCACAGAGGTGATTGGTAACTTGGTACTACCTAACCTTCAGTGCCCAAGATCTTTATAGTATTTATTGTATCCCAACTCTGATATGGAAATAAATTACCGTTTCTTGCTTAGAGAGCATACTCAAAAAACAAAACAAGACAAAAGTCAAAAAACAAAACAAAAAGGAAAGCACTTTCAAACTGTTGCTTTCCAATTTCATGGTGTCATTAATCGTTGTAATAAATGATAAAATAGCTCAACAACAAGTGCCATTTATGTAGGAACAAAGAGTAAAATATAAGTAGCCTAATGTTTGGACCATGACTTTTTTTTAACATAAGTTGTAGAAGTCCAGATCAAACTATCGCTGAACAGTACTGACTTATGTGCCTCCAAGACTTACTCTTTCGACCTCCTTGTGTGTGTGTGAGTGTGAGTGTGTGTGTGTGCGCGCACGCGTGCACAAGCGCATATGCTCTGCATTTCTTATCTCTTTCATTCTTGTTTTTCTCTGAAAATAAGCTTCATTATTTCAGACTAAGTCAGTCTGGAAGTATGGCTTCTGTCAGCCTCCTGATAATTTTATCATAAGAGAGATACTGACTCTAATTCATATGTAAAATCTTAGAAGATAGGAAGGAAGAAAGGTAAAAAGATAGGCAAACCGACTTAAGCATAAATCTGGCAAAATATTCCTAGAATTTGTATGCCCCAAGCTACAAAACACAGGTGGAAGAACTTGAAGAATACCTAAATAATTGGAAAAATATACTATGTCCGTGGATTTGAGCACTCAACATTATTAATTTGTCATTTCTTCTTAAATTGACCCATCCTAGTCAAAACCCCAGCAATAGATTTTGTATATAATGATAAACTGATTTTAAAATTATATGGAAAGTCAGAACAGCCAGAATTACTTTTGATAAAGAGGAACAGAGTTGAAGCATCCACCTTATCTGATTTTAATACTTAATATAAAACTACACTAATTAAGACTGATTTTAGTGGCAGGAGAGACACATAGATAAAATGAATGGAACAGAACCCAGAAGTGGACCCACAGAAATACACTAGTTTGATTTTGATAGAGGTACCAAGATGATTTAATAGGAAGAAAAAAAAAAGCACAATCCTTTCTAACAAATGGTGCTGAAATAACTTAGCACCCTATGCAAAACAAACAAACACCTCAAACCACACCTCACACATTATATAGAGATTAACTCAAAATGGGTCATAGACTTAAAGATAGAATGTAAAATTATAAAAATAATACATAGCAGAAAATCTTTGTATTAGGTTAGAGATTTATTAGATGCAATACCAAAAAACACAATACATAAAATAATAAATTGACAAAAATTGGATTTCATTAAAATTAAGAACTTCTATTTGAAACATACTGTAAAGAAAATGAAAATATAAGCTGCAGACTAAAGGAAAATATTTGCAAATCACATACTTCATAGGGT
Organism: Crocuta crocuta; assembly: GCF_008692635.1. NCBI lineage: Eukaryota > Metazoa > Chordata > Mammalia > Carnivora > Hyaenidae > Crocuta > Crocuta crocuta. The sequence goes on along the minus strand of NW_027531910.1, from coordinate 1,935,443 downwards.
ATTTATGTGCAGATTGTATAAAGAACTCTCAAAACTCAATAATAAGAAAGCAACCCAATTTTATAAAATGAGCAAAAGATTAGAACAGACATTTCACCAAAAAAGATATACTCATTGTAAATATGCAAGAGAAAAGATGCTCAACTATTAGAAAAATGCAATTAAAACTACAAGGAGATACCACTCCTCACTGATTAGACTAACAATACCACAATTGGCAAAGATGTCACAAAGTTTCAGATATGCTCATTCTTCATTATGTTATCTAAATAATGTTTCTCATTCTTAGTTTCCACCTCTGTAAAAGGTGGCTACTAATGCCTATACTGTATATTCTACTGGATTGTTGTGAGAAAAAAAATGCAGAACATAAAGGAATATTTTGTAAAATATTAGGTACTTTACTAATGTAATGAAATATTGCTACATTATAATTTTAGTACAATTAAGAGAAAAGATTAAAAAATGCTGAAAGCAATGATAACTCATTTGTAAGTGAGGTACATTGATATCATTTATTACACAAGACTCTTGAAAGTTATAATACAACAGTAATAAGCATCATTATCAATTAGACATGACAAAGATATTAACAATTGCTTTTTGATCACAGAATTATTAGCCCAGAATATCAGGAAATGTTAATAATCAAATTAATGTTATAAATATAAATTATGCATACACAAACTATCACTATGTGATAGTTTAAGCAAACTGGTGTATTAATTATTTTAACGCCTGCCTTCAAAATGGCCTTAATTTTAATAAAAGTATTCATCATATAAATATATTTTCCTTTTTATGTCTCTGATCATTCACTATAGAGCAGAATGATAACACATTGAGCTATACTGTTCTGCAAAGAAAAGATAAAAAGAAATAAAATAACAACTCCCAAATCTAAAGAAAAAATTAAAATGTCAACAGTCCCTTGGTGACAGTTTTAAATGAATCTTTAAAAGAAGCTTATTTTGGAAAGCCTTCTGGTCACCCCCAATTACTATGGTTGCCTTGGTTGTGACAGCTGGTGTATAATCTTTGATTACACTGTCATTAAAATGTCTTTTATACCTTTTTTAATGCCATCAACACACCATTTGCTTTTCAAATCACACCCTAAAGTGGGTGGATCATGGGCATTGAGGTATCTATGAAGTTTCTAAGCCTTTTTCACACTTTTTGGAGCTGGTAAATTCATACACAGTATGGGAATCTGATGCTGCTCCAGCTCTGATATACTAAATTTAACCTAGATTTTTTAACTTCTACTCACATTTTTTATGTTTTGCTTCTACCCTCCTTCTCAACAGAAAAAAAATTAATTTCATTAGTGTTCATCAATGTACCCTGTTGAAAATTGTAATAATGAGGGCAAGACAAAACTGCAGCCACAAAGCACATCAATTACAAGTTCACAGGGAAAAACAATGTTTCATAGCCTTAGACCACTTCTTTAGCCCTGTCAGCCAGCTAGGAAATTTCCACCAATGAAATAGCATGCAGATTCATCTCTATGGTGTGGACAAGAAACTTAATGAGGTATCAGCCTTTTATTTTGTTTCCTTTTTTTTCTTTTTCTGATCAGATGGTTTAAAAATAAATTCAGATCATTTTACTGAGTCCCAGTTTCTTTGAAAGCAAAATGAAAACAATAGCTCTTCTTTTTATTTCTTGAAATTGTCTTAGTCTTTAGAAGACATCAATCTTGACAACATATTACAATCTAGAAAGCTCTATAATGCAATACATGCAATACATGGTAACTCTACAGATAACATTAATCAGAACAAGTGTCCAGCTCCTACTGGGTCAGCAAATAAGTGCACAAAAGGAGGACTGGCCAGATTGGCTGAGGCAGTTCTATGTCCACTTGTCTTCAACCACCCAGCCAGGCAGGAATTAACATCTCAATTCATCATTAGGAAATAAAAAGTAGTTGTTATTAAAAAAAAAAAAAAAGTTGTCAAAACATTTTGAAAGAGGGTATTTACTGTTTTTCCTTGCAGGAGTTTTTAAATCATTTGGGACATTATGAGGAAATCATAAAATTTAGTTTTCAATAAGCATTCTTCAGGTACCTAAAAGACTGAAATGTTAATAGAAATGGAGACACAGAAATTGCTGCAAGAAGCCTGAGAGAAATATACTTAAAACAACACAGGCTAGAAAAAAGTTAAAATGGCAGAGCACAAGGAGGATCGTTTGCTTGCTTCATCCTTCAAACACAGCTAGATAAATTGCAAATCATTCTGAACACACAGGAAAATGATCTGAGAACTGAGAGTATAAGCTGTACAACTAGAGGAGGGATAAAAGGCCACACTGTGGAAGGTAAAAGGTGCAGAGACATGATTTGGGGGACGAAAGAATCACCAGTGCTGTGGAGGGGAGGGGGCTTGATAGGAAGAGAGGAGAGAGAAAGAGAGAGAGAGAGCAAAGCACTGCACAAGAAAAACGTTTCCCCAAAACCATTGATGATAGGGAAACCATTGATAGGGAAAACAAGAGGGGTTGATAATCGCAAGTTTTTATAAAGCGGAGCTGAAAGTCTGAAATCTTAGAAGTCTATAACATTCCTGGGGTGGAGCCTGATGGGCGGAGAGATTCTCCTGTGGAGAAGGAGGGCAGAGACCTGGAGCAGGCAGTGTGGTCTGAGGATCTCCTGGATTGCACTGGGTGACACAGTTCCTTTTCTTAGAGTGCATTTCCGGGCGGGGGGAGGGCTGACTCTCCAGGAACAAAAGAGCTGGGGAGTGCCATTGAGCTGCCCATTCATTAGCATAGAAATAGAGATACATGTTGAGGGCGGCTAACCTGAATGTCAGCCTTTTGCTTCACTTGACCATAAATGCCAAGCCTCTGTGCATTCGTATAACTGCTACTTTGGGACAAACTAGCAACAGATACAGTGTATTGAGACTTTCTCCCAGAGGATCAGTGTGGGTTCTGCTGAACTGGGTTCATAAACTTTGAAGTTTTGAAACCCAGAGAACATGCCTGAGATAAAACACAGGAGCACTGTGCCGCTGGGTGGGTAGATGACTTATACACATACAGGGTGAAGGCAGGGATCTGAGGGATGCCTGGAACAAATGAGAGGAGATTGTTCCCTATTCTGTGAGAGCTCCCTTAATAGCAGTGGATGTGATCTCTCCTCTCCATAGACTAGAGAGCCAGCTTATAAAATTATGTAATTTTTATTCCTGCCCATCAGCAAAGATGGACCTCAGTGGACACCACAGTGCCCACATGCCCACAGTGGAGGCTTGAGTCACTTACACCAAGCTCCCCCTCACCTCACACACTCTATAGGTGCTCTGAAATAGGGCCACTGTGGCTGAGAGAGCAACAGTGAGCCCTTTTCCCAGAACACCAGCACAAATCCTCCATACACACCTAGTCTACTGAAGATAGAGTGCTGCAAAGCTTCAGCTCCAGTGGAAATAGGATCTAGCCTCTTTTAACAAGCAAACCAAAACTTCTCACACAGTAGATAGGGTCCAAACTCTCCCCACTGCAGGCAAGGAGAAATCTGCAGAAGACTAACCTGAGGGAAAGAGCACCCAAAACACAGGAGCAGGTGCACACAGTATACATAAGAAACACTTTCTGAAGTACCAGGCCTGGACAATATAGGACCTCTTAATAAGTCATTACTCTCAGAAGCAGGACATGTAATTATTTTTCCTAACATCGAGAAGACAGATACCTGGACAAAATGCCAAGTCAGAAGAATTTATCCCAATAAAAGAATAAGAATATGTCATGGCCAGGGAGCTAATCAAAATATATATAAGTAATATGTCTGAACCAGAATTTAAAACAATTATAAGGATACTAGCAGGAATTAAGAAAAGCATGGAAAACTCCATGGAGTCCCTTACTGTATAGATAAAAGACCTAAGAACTAGTCAGGTCAAAATAAAAATATACTATAACTAAGATGTGAAACCAGGGATGCCTCAGTGGCACCGTTGGTTGAGCATCTGATTTTGGCTCAGGTCATAATCTTGCAGTGTATGAATTGAAGCCCTGTGTTGGGCTCTGTGCTCACAGCTCAGAGCCTGGAGCCTGCTTCGGATTCTGTGTCTCCATCTCTTTCTCTGCCCCTCCCACACTCATGCTGGGTCTCTCTCTGTCTCTCAAAAATAATCAACAAACACTAAAAAAAGTTTAAAGATGTGAAGCCAATTGAATATAAGCTTCTTCCACAAGGATGGAAGAAGCAGAGGAATGAGTAAGTGATGTAGAAGATAAAATTATGGAAAATAATAAAGCTGAGGAGAAAAGGGAAAAACTGGATCACAAAAGTAGACTTAGGGAACTCAGAGATTCTATATAGTACAATAATATTCAAATCATAGAAATCCCAGAAGAGAGGAAAAAGGGGGCAGAAGTTTTATTTGGGCAAATTATAGCTGAAAACTTCACTCATCTGGAAGGAAACAGATATCTAAATCCAGGAGGCACAGAGAACTCCCATCAAAATCAACAAAAGCAAGCCACTACCAGGATGTATTACAGTACAGTTTGCAAAATACAGATATAAGGAAAGAATCCTGAAAGCAGCAATGGAAATAACATTCTTAACCACAAGGGAAGACAAATTGGGTTAGTAGCAGATCTTTCCACAGAAACTTGGCAGGACAGAAGAGAGTAGCATGATATAGTCAATGTGCTGAATGGGAAAAATATGCAACTCAAAATATTTTATCCAGCAAGGCTGCCATTCAGAAAAGAAGGAGAGATAAAGAGTTTCCCAGACAAACAAAAACTAAAGGAATCCATGACCATAAAACCAGCCCTGAAAGAAATATTTTTTTATACATTTTTATTTATTTCTAGGAGAGAGAGAGCGTGAGCAGGGGAGGGTCAGAGAGAGAGGGAGATACAGACTCTGAAATAAGCTCCAGGCTCTGAGCTGGCAGTCAGCACAGAGCCCGATGCGGGGCTAGAACCCACGAATCACGAGATCATGACCTAAGCGAAAGTCGGACGCTTAACCGACTAAGCCACCCAGGCGCCCCCTGAAAGAAATATTAAAAGGGACTCTGAGTGGGAAAGAAAGACCAAAAACAATGAAGACTAGAAAGCGACAGAGAAAATCTCCAGAAATATTGACTTTACAGGTAATACAATGGCACTATATTCATATCTATCAGTAATCACTCTGAGTATAAATGGACTAAATGCCCCAATCAAAAGACATAGGGTATCAAAACGTATAAAAAAGCAAGACCCATTTATAAGCTGCCTAAAAGAGAACATTTTAGACCTAAAGTTACTTGTAGATTGAAAGTTAGGGGATAGAGTATCATTTATCATGCAAATGGGCATCAAAAGAAAGCCAGAGTAGCTGTACTTATATCAGACAAACTAGATATTAAACTAAAGACTGTAACAAGACACAAAGAAGGGCACTATATCATAATTAAGGGATCTATCCATTAAGAAGATCTAACAATTGTAAATATTTATGCCCTCAACATGGAGCACCCAAATATATATATATATGTATATATACAAAACACAAATAATAATACACACAAAAAACCTCATTGATAACAATACAATAATAGTAGGGGACTTTTACACCTGCTTACAGCAATGGATAGATAATCTAAGCAGAGAAAATCAACAAGGGAACAATGGCATTAGAAGACACACTGGGCTAGATGGACTCACTACCTATATTCAGAATATTTCATCCAAAGTAGGAGAATACACCTTTCTAATGGACATGGAACATTCTCTGGAATACATCACATACTCGTCACAAATCAGGCCATTTATAATTGCACCAAAAACCATATGATACCTAAGAATAAATCTAACCAAAGAGGTTAAAATATGTACTCTGAAAACTATAGAACATTTATGAAAGAAATTGAAGATGACACAAAGTAATGGAAAAACATTCCATATTGATGGATTGGAAGAACAAATATGGTTAAAATGCCTATACTACCCAAAGCAATCTACACGTTTAATGTGATTTCTATCAAAATAAAACCACCAATTTTCACAGAACTAGAAGAAACGATCCTAAAATTTGTATAGAACCACAAAGGACCTTGAATAGCCAAAAAATCTAGAAAAAGAAAAGCAAAGCTTGTGGCCTCACAATTCCGGACTTTAAGCTATATTACAAAGCAGTAGTAATCAAAACAACATGGTGCTGGCACAAAAACAGACACGTAGATCAAGGGAACAGAATAGAAAACCCAGGAATGGACCCACAACTATATGGTCAACTAATCTTCAACAAAGCAGGAAAAAAATATCCATTGGAAAAAAGACAGTTTCTTCAACAAATGGTGTTAGGAAAACTGAACAGCATCATGTAGAAGACCCGCATGCAACTGGACCACTTATACGATACACAAAAATAAATTCAAAATGGATGAAAGCCCTACATCTGAAGCTGGAAATCATGAAAGTTCTGCCTAAAGGCAGCAGCCTCTTTGACATCGGCTGCAGCAACTTGTTACTAGATATGTTTCTTGAAGCAAGGGAAACAAAAGCAAAAATGAAATATTGGGCCTTCATCAAGGTAAAGCTTTCGCATAACAGAAGAAACAATTGACAGATCTAAAAGGCAACCTAAGGAATGGGGGAAGATATTTGCAAATTACGTATCTGATAAAGAGTATCCAAAATCTGTAAAGAATTTATCAAACTTGACACCCACTCCCCCCAAAAATAATCCAGTCAAGAAATGGGGGGAATACATGAATAGACATTATTCCAAAGAACACATCCAGGTGGTTAGCAAACACATGAAAAGATGCTCAACATCACACATCATCAGGGAAATTCAAATCAAAAGTATGATGTGATACCACCTCTCACTTGTCAGAATTGCTAAAATTGACAACACAGGAAGCAACAGATGTTGGTGAGGCTGTGCAGAAAGGGAACCCTTTTATACTGTTGGTAGAAATGCAAATTGGTGCAGCCACTCTGGAGAACAGTAGCGTTTCCTCAAAAACTTAAAATAGAACTACCCTTGACCCAGCAATTGCACTATTATGTACTTACCCAAAGGATAGAAAAATATAGACTCAAAGAGGCACATGTACCCCAATGTTTATATCAGCATTATTATCAAGAGCTAAATTATGGAAGGGCCCAACTGTCCATCAACTGATGAATGGCTAAGGAAGTTGTGTGTATATACACATACACACACATACACATATACATACAATGGCATATTGCTCAATCATCAAAACAAAAGAAATCTTTACAGTTGCAACAACATGGGTGTAACTAGAGTTTATTATGTTAAGTGAAATAGGTCAGAGAAAGACAAATCCATAAGATTTCACTCATAGGTAGAATTTAAGACACAAAACTGATGAACATTGAGAATGAAAAAAAAAGAGAGAGACAGTAAATAAATAAAACACAAGTTAAAGTATCTTACATTTTAGTGTTTTAAATTATTTGTTTTGCTTTTTTGCTTGTAAACACAGCTATTATAATGTTGATTAAAATATTTGATTAGCAATGTCTTGTATAATGTAAACCAAAGAAACTTAAAAATAATTTATTCGGTTAAGAGATAAAAAGTTTTAAATAATGAAACCCATGTAGAAAGTAAGAGTTCTTTAATTAGGAAAAGGCCAGCAATCTTAATTTCAACCTTTAAAACAACTACCCATGAAGTCTGTAATAATTACATTACTTGAAATGAATCATCTATTTGCTATATTATTTACTGCATTTCTTAGTTTAAGCTCAGACTTTGCTGAAATGTCTAGATTCCCTTTGAGTATGGGAAACTTTTCAATCATCAAGTGCTTATTGCTTTTAAGGTATATCCTTGTCAATATCTCTTCTATTTCACACTATATTTCCTCCACACCTCATCATAGAGCACTCATCCAGTTCCAGAGATTTACTGATGGTGAATTTCTAAAGTTGAATCATGAATTCCTTCATAAAGCCCTCACTGTCTATTAAATTCATACTGATTTTCCATGAAAAGCGCATTTGGAGTTGGAGTTTTCCCATTGTTATATATAGTAAAGTCTATGTAAAAACATTGAAGTGTTTTACATATTAGATATTAGATATTTAGACTTGAGATTATGAATGTAGCCTTTGCTTAAGAATATCCTGGTTCTTAGTTTCTCTTTTTAAACTGTATTTTGTATAATGAAACATATATGAATTGTTTAAAACAAAATGAGTGACCTTTTGGTATTATGTTACAAATAATTATAGAAAAACATGAATTCTGAAAATCCTGTTATCTGTTATTAATTTAATTCAAGATTTATAAAACACTCTAAAGTAGATATTGCAGTAAATATAAAAAGTGAGAATTTGGGGCTCCTGGGTGGGTCAGTCGATCAAGCATCCGATTTCAGCTTAGGTCATGATCTTGTGGTTCATGGATTAGAGCCCCGCATTGAGTTCTGTGCTGGCAGCTCAGAGCCTGGAGCCTGTTTCAGATTCTGTGTTTCCCTCTTTCTGCCCTTCCCCAACTCATGCTCTGTCTCTCTCTGTCTCAAAAATAAATAAACTATAAAAAATTTTTAAATTAAAAATAAAAAGTGAGAATTATAATTGCTTTCAAGGAGCTTATTCTTTCATTAGTAGAATATTTTATGTAAATGCATAACAACTAATAGTAATGTCAGAGAATATCAATGTCAGATACATAACTAAATAGAGACCTCGTGAGTCCCAGTATAGTTCTGGCATGATAGCACTTCACTGACACTTCCTTGGTTTCCAAAAGAGTTTCCTCAATGCCCTGGAATGTAAATGTTAAGCAATAAGTGTTAAAGAACAAGTACCATATTCAGCTTAATTTACTTGTGTTTTGAACAGGACTGTGTTATACAGGTCTCTGTTATTGACTGAGGCATGGATCACTGTGAGATAGGGAATGGATATAGTTTAAGCAATAGAGAGGTTTTTTAAAAAGCATAAATTTTAATGCATGATAGTGAAAACAAGTTCCTGACTGACCAAAGAAGTATTTGGAAAAACAGCCAAATTCCAGTGTATTGTAAAGGCCCACTCACCATCTGTTTGAGAGTCAAAAGTTCTGGATATGAGGACAAGTCATAGTTAATGCAAGCAAAGGAGTAATTGCCCTTTCTCCCTGAGTTTGTGAAGCTTTGGCCACTTCACAGACGTAAAGACTTGCAGATTACCCATCTGGGGGAACATGACGAGGCAGCACATTTTTAGAAAGAAAATGAGATAATGATGTACATAATATAAAAATGTGTAAAGAAGGAAGAATGACAAAAAAAAAATCATGACTCTCAAAGCTCAGTCTTTGAGAATAGCACAATCTCCATCTTTTGCATAGTTTTATCTCTTCATGACCAGTTGATGGATTGTAATAATTGAATGAGTGTCTCTAACAGCTGAATGAGTGTACATTTTCTTTTGGAATCAACAGATGCTTAAAATGGTATTATGGGTCTTTCATTCGTTATACTGTTTTTTTTTTCATCTGTTTCAATATAATTATCTTAAAATTTTGCTCAACAAATATCTAATCCAGAAAGGAAATGAATGCTATGTTTAGTGCCACTCTTTTCTGTTACTCATACTGTTGATTACAGGACTTACTATATCTTCTACTGACTAAATCCTTTAGGCTTAAAATTTTGAATGCAAATGTGAGCAAGTATTCATCTGCTTATCATAAGAAGGCAACCATATCTCTTTCTAGCTCACCCTTTACTTCTTGGTGCCTTTCTTTCCACTATGTAGGCAATGAGATGTGTAAGGCAATCTATCCCACTTTGACTATTTTTTCATGTTCTCAGTTCACTGATAGTGAGAAAGAACTTATTTAACCTGAGCTTCAAATCACCAAGAATGAGAGTTAATATGTTCCTACTGTTTATAGATATGTGTATTTCAACATTTAAAAAAATAAGTCCCTTTTTATAGGGCATTGAATCTCTAAATTTTATACTTTACTCACAGGTGGATTTGAAAAGAATTTATGAATAGAGTAGGGCTTTTGGTTCATCTCATATAAAATTATGTTTATCAGAATACCCTGTTTCACTTTTATATAATCTCAGCTCTCAGTCAATATGTTTTGGTTTTGGTTTTGGTTTTTTTGTTTTGTTTTTGTTTTTTAATTTTTTTAATGTTTTATTTGTTTTTGAGAGAAAGAGAGACAGCATGAGCAGGGGAGGGTCAGAGAGAGACGGAGACACAGAATTTGAAACAGGCTCCAGGCTCTGAGCTAGCCATCAGCACAGAACCCGATGCAGGGCTCAAACCCATGAACCATGAGATCATGACCTGAGCCGAAGTCGGACGCTTAACCAACTGAGCCAAACAGGTTCCCCTGTTTTGGTTTTGAAAAGATATTCCTCCCAGAATCAGCTCAGCCCTTGTCTTGAACATCAGCTATGTTTTGGATCACATATCAAGTGATATGTGACTCCCAGCCTTTTTCTTTATAATAAGCATGCTATGTTTTGCTCATTTTCTAGTCACATTACCCCAAGCTACTGAACTACTTCCCTGATCTAAACTATCTAAACTATGCATTGTTTAAAAATCAAGGAACCAGGGGCACCTGGGTGGCTTAGTTGGTTAAGCGTCCGACTTTCGCTTAGGTCATGATCTCACGGTTCGTGGTTTTGAGCCCCGCGTCGGGCTCTGTGCTGACTGCCAGCTCAGAGCCTGGAGCCTGTTTCAGTCTGTGACTCCCTCTCTCTCTGACCTCCCCTGCTCACGCTATCTTTCTGTCTCTCCTAGAAATAAATAAAAATCATAAAAAAAAAAAAAACCCAAGGAACCAGGTTGAACATGCAGAAAATTAGTTTTAGGACTAAATGTGGAGGAAATATGTTACCATCTAATCATATATATGAAGCCTTTGATTGTTTATAATTCTTTTTTTTTTTTTTAAGAGTGTGTGCATGAGCAGGGGTGGGGCAGAGGCAGAGGGAGAGGGAGAGAGAATCCGAAGAAGGCTCCATGCTGTCAGTGCAGAGCCCTATGTGGGGCTTGATCTCACTAACCGTGAGATCATAACCTCAGCCAAAATCAAGAGTCCCATGCTTAACTGACCGAGTCATCCAGATGCCTCTGATTGTTTATAATTCTTAATAAAACTCCCAAGTCCTCAGATGTTATAAACAACATCTATTCTCTTGATCTCTACATTTGGCTTCTCTCTGACTCTTGAACTCATTAATTTATAGCTTCTATCAACATTGCTTTCTTTGAAACTTTATCTCATCAAGCTAGCAATTGTCCCCTAGTTCTTGTTTCAACATATTTTGTACACATGTTTTCTTTGGACATCTTGGCACTGATATCTACTTCCTACTTACTGAAAAGCTCTCCTTTTTGTTTCTGTGATAGCTTATACTATTGCTGTCACTCGCCTTTAGGCTTCACTGCAGACTCTTTTTTCTGGTTGCAGTCCTTCAAATGTTGGTGTACCTCAGTGTTGGTTCTCCACTCTTTTTAAAATTTCACACACATTCTTTTAGTGATCTCCTTCCTGTTTAAAGCTTCATTGTTGACCTATGTGCTGATGACTGTTGCAAATGCTCCCATGATTCCAGACCCATAGATCCTGGTGTGGGGTGCACATGGCCACCTAGATGCCCACAGACATTTCAAACCCAACATGCCCAAATTAGAATCCATCAAATTTGTAATTGCTGTATCAGTCTTTCTACCAAAATAAATATATCTTAAGGAAGGAATAATTTGATGCTTTTGAGTTTTCTATTGTATTAGGGACCAAGTGTAGGAAAAGTGTTTTAAGAAGGAAGCATATTTTAGTAACACTCAGTATTTTCCCATTTTTGTGTGTCTTCTGCCCCTTATATGGCTCCTTAATCATACATTTGATATTAAAGTGCAAATGCATATATGTAAATCTGTATATGTGTTCATATATATGTATATGAATGTATGTGATATCTACCTATGTAATATAAATATATCAAATCATGTGATATAGATAGGTAGGCAGGTAGAAAACTATCCCAAATGCTGAATGACTTAAAATTATGGTTGATAGCACACAGCTGAGAAGAAAGTTACTAAATTCTCCTACCCTATATTCTAAGAGGATTCAGGTCTTGGTGTCAGATGCCCAGTATTCTTCTCTGCTCAAGAGAGACTAAACTGGTATCTTTCGCCTTCATCTGCAGGAGACATTGGAGAAAGTGACATTTCTGAGAAGAGCAGTTTAGGTTTCTAGGTATAAGGTCTATCTTCTCTTGGGAAAGGTGTGGGCATCAGTCTCTTAAGGCAAAGGGATTTTGGTCCCTGACACTGATGTCAAGATTTCTAATGCCAGCAGGTATATAGGAATAGCAGATACTCAGGACTTCAAGGGACCAAGGTTTAGTATCCCTGAGAATGAGAAGATAGTTTCTTCCTTCCCAGTTCACTCTTAGGAGTTGGAAATAGGCCTTGACAAAAATTAGTAGCATAATTGTTATCACACTTGTGCAGGGGGAGCATGGCAGTCAAGAAATCTCATGGACAGCACCACAGGAATTGTTAGTGGGACTAAGTGAGACATAGCTTAGCCTGCAGAGCTCCTCCATAAAGGACTTGGGCTGACACGTTTAAGCATGCCTACAAGGCACATCTATACATTCTTCTTTATTCCGCTCCATAACCTCATTAACATACTCATTCTATTCCCTCAGGATGTGTTAGATGGAATGATTAGTTAATAAATAATTCAAAAATAAGATATTCCAACAGGATTTCCACCCATAAAAATTTCTATTATCTAAGTAATATCTATTATCTAGGAATTTAAAACTCTGTAGTTAGGAAAAGGAGGGAACTAAACTGATTCTTTTTTCAAACTATGTGCCAAGCAACATACTCAGCACCCTACCTGTAATAAATTGCTTAATCTTTACAAGAATCCAATGAAATATTATTTCCTTTGCAATTCATTGGATGAGAAAAGTGTTTTTCAGAATGCTAAACTAATTTGTCCAAGATCACAGAGTCAGAAGCAAAACAGTCTCTCCTCCTCAAAACTTAAAATGCTTTTTGTTATGACAGCAAGGAGAACATTTTCATCAGGAAACCTTTTATACATTGAATTGTTTCTTCTCCACTTGTTCATAAAGTCATGATTGCTTTTAAGACCTATTATCATGACATCTGTGTATACCTAGATTAGAAATGCTTATATGTAAATAATTTATAAATTTTGATCATGTACTACTTCAATGAGTTTCTAGATGTATACATTCCAATACATCTGTGTTTATTTATTTATAAATTCAATAATATTTTTAATAAGAGCTAACCATGCTACATAGTATTCTGTATACACTATAAGTATTAGCTCATTTTATCACCATATCACCCATGAGGCAGGTATTATTTTCATCCCTTTTTTAAAAACAAGGAACAGAGAAGCACATTTTCCAAAATGCCTTACTTAACAGATAATAAAGGGGGTTTGGACTCACATCCTCAATTTCTAGAAGCAAATCTTTGAACATTTTAATATCTTATTCCTTCTATATGTCTTTCTATGATAATTGCATGAGTCTCACAATAATTATACAGATTTCATGAATATTATACAATGTATACAAAAATAGAAGTTAAAAAATTATGAAATGAAATTAATATAAAAATACCTTATTAGTATTTTTTCTTAATTCAAATGGATCATTTTTTGCATCCCAGTTTGGAAAATACTGATTTATTTTCTAGAAATTTGACCTCCTCTTGTCTTTAACAACGATGCTATCTTCATATATTTTGAGAAGAGATTTTATTCCTTTATAAAACAAGCAAGAGAGATAGTTTTATTCCCTCAAAAGGTTTTGTTGACTAGACTCTGAAGATCATCTTTTTTGAATAAGAAAGAAGAGAACATATGGAAATTAGTAGCAAACTATCAAAAGGATGATATTATAGAAGCAGTAAGCAGAGTTTAAAAACCATCTGTGTATTTATCAAGTATGTCTGTATAACAAACATGCTTTATAAGAGTTCACTTGGGTTTGTAGGAGTGGCTGTATCTTCATATTCTGACTGATTAGAAAAAATATCCTCAGTTTCTGAAGAAATGCTTTACTATCAGGTGTAAAAACTTGAAAAAGAAAAGAAAAGCCCTAAGTAAACATGTATTTATGTTAAATGCATAAGCCTTAACATTACAGAAACTAAAAAGATCGTTTCACTTAGTTTAATGAAATTCATAGTCCAGTAGGAATTTTTATATAGTAAATTACTAGATTTCTGTTATTTGTCCAATTTTTGCTTTGGCAAAAAAATGAGCTTTAGCTTCATTGCACATTTCCCTCCAAGTTTTCCCAGCCACAAGTAGACAGGTAATTCGTATGTCTCAGTGGGGGTGTTTGGAGCCTGTTTCACACACAATTTCAGAGAGAGAGGCAAATGAGATAATGAGGAGAGATCCCAGAAACGAACTCTTCTTAGGCAGAAGCCCCATTTTAAAAGCATAAAATTATATGGGGCGCCTGGGTGGCTTAGTCGGTTAAGCGTCCGACTTTCGCTTAGGTCATGATCTCGCGGTTCGTGGGTTCGAGCCCCGCGTCGGGCTCTGTGCTGACTGCCGGCTCAGAGCCTGGAGCCTGTTTCAGTCTGTGACTCCCTCTCTCTCTGACCCTCCCCTGTTCACGCTGTCTCTCTCTCTCTCCTAGAAATAAATAAAACATTAAAAAAAAATTAAAAAAAAAGTTAAAAAAAAAATAAAAGCATAAAATTATCATAAAAAGTAAAAATGCACAAAGTGCATAGAGGCAATATTTGTAGTTAGAAAAAAAAAAGAAGCCTAGTTTATTCAGTTTTACGGGGGGTGAGAATTCTATTATTTATTGCAAATACGACAGGGAATTCTCCTGGTGGTCGAAATTTGCTAGTAGGCAAATGTCAAATGGAACTGCCAACTTAAATCATCAACCTCAGTTTCAATATCCTTCATCCTGAAAATATTTAAATATTGAAAAGTTGACTCTTCATGAAAATGTGTCATATTTTTCTTAGAAAAACTACTTTAATATAGCTTTGTTTATAATCATGTCATATTTTCTGAAAATAAGGGTTACTCCATGAAGAGACCATTCTGTATAATTAGTGCATTTTCTAGCAATTTTTTTTTTTGAGAGAGAGCACAAGGGAGCACATGTGACCAGAGGAGGGGCAGAAAGAGGGAGGGAATCTTAAGCAGACTTCACTTCCAGCACAGAGCCCAAGGTGGGGCTTGATCTCACAACCCTGGGATCATGTCCTGAGCCAAAATCACGTCAGACGCTTAGCTTAACTGACTGAGCTACCCAGGCATCTCCGGCATTTTTTAAAAAATTAACTTGGAATTTACATTTGCCAGAATAGTTTCACATATACCTAATCCCACAAGGCTTACCATTAGATTATGTCTTCCCAGAAAAGTCTCAGAAGTTAAAGTCTCTCTAGAAAAGAGAGATATACTAAGAAAAACAAACTTTAAAAACAGATGTTTTAAATTCACTATATTTTATTATGAATAGTGAATGTAGCTTCTTAAGAGGATCCAGAACCTACTCCACCCATTAAATGTGTTCCTGTGCTAACTGATCCATAGCCACACTGAACTAGATACGCACATTTTCTAGACAAATGCCACACTTTATCAGCAGCACAATAATTCTAGGGCCAATATTCCCAAACTATTCTTTTTCCATATTTTGAATTACAAGTTACAATAATTTTATTTAATTCAAAAAGATGAACTCAAGAAACTATCTAGCCGTATAAAATGTTTACTTCACCCAGTCACTGATAACATATAAATAAGAAAAGAATAAATTAGAATTTGGTCTGATCTTAGGCTCAAATGGCAGCCAAAGGAAACATTTTATCTAAAAGTTCTTTTTTTCAGAATATTCAAGGATTAAGTATTACACTTCCAAAAAATAAAAGCAACCACAAAATGGAAACACACACACGGACATGTGGATAATGAATAACCTAAATATTTCTTAGGATTTACTTCATAGAAGATTTTTAAAGGAAATATTTGCAACAATTGTATCCTTTTCCCCAAAGAAGGCACATTGTTTGTTTTTTTTTTAAATATTTTTTATTTATTTCTAGGAGAGATAGAGAGAGAGACAGCGTGAGCAGGGAAGGGTCAGAGAGAGAGGGAGTCACAGACTGAAACAGGCTCCAGGCTCTGAGCTGGCAGTCAGCACAGAGCCTGACGCCGGGCTCGAACCCATGAACCGCGAGATCATGACCTAAGCGAAAGTCAGATGCTCAACCGACTAAGCCACCCAGGCGCCCCAGGCACATTGTTTTTGAACACACTGTGTTCCATATATTATTTTGCAAATACTATTTGTAATTGAAGCATTCAAAGTTGAAAAATCCCAACTGGCTTATTTTAAGGAATACAGCATCAATTCATAATGCTCTAACATTAAATTTAGGGATGGCATGATGCCTCATTAAATAACCTTTAGATGTGTCTATCCTAATAGCCAATGGTTACAAACATTCATTTATTTTCTAGAGGATAGTCATCTTGCTCAGTGAATGTTCTGTGCTCTGAAATTTCAGAGAAGCTATGTTTTCTGTCTACAGTCTAAACAGGTATTTTCTAATTACTTACAGATTTTACCCAGCTTTGATTTTCAAATGCCTTATTTTTGTTTTAAACTATTACTTGGATTTTAAGTCCACCAGTTTTACTCTGAAATTCCACCTTAGTGGAATTGCATTCATAGCACAACATGTTTATAATAGGCCTGCTCATATTTTAGCATGGTTAGGCCTTCTTTTAGATATTGTCACTTTATCATATTCTTATTTTACATTTTATCTTTATTTTCTTAGGCTAGAAGATATAGAAAGCTAATTTTATAAACAAATCAGAATATTAGCATTATTCTTGAGGTTCAGTGTTGTGCATCTTTGAAACGATGTGTCACACTAGACAACAGGAAGAGTCTTTTCCCTCAGCCCTAATTCTGGAACCATCCCAACTACAGGGTCTCAGGACTACTTGGCGCATCCAGGTGGCTTCACAAGCAGAGGAAGTGGGGTGTGGTAGAGGGTGACAGTGCTCCTTGAAGGGTCCCAGTCAGAATGTGGGATGCTTTGCTCTACAATGTTGTCCAGCCTGGCAGATCCAGAACGCCTGAAAGAAACTTAGAAAATGTTGAGGAAGGCTCACTAGAGCACAAGAGCCTGTTGAAGCCAGGGGTCTGGAATAGAGGCACAGATACTCCTATGAAAGGCCATCCCCCCACCTTTTTTTTAAATTAAGATAGCTTAACAACCTCCATTCACTCATAATATAGTTAGTTAAGGTACTAAATCACAAGTACAGAGTTCTCTAACTTTTCTCTTCTATAATCATTGTAATTAAGACCAAACAGTTTTATTTTAACTTGAGTTTCAGCTCTGAACTTCAGGTCAGAGAGGTTTTTTCCCTAAAGGACTTCAATCTAATGTGAATAGCTAGGAGCTGAGCAGTATTAAACATAGTTAAAATCTTTCCTTATAACTGTCCTGCTTTAATTGACCATAAATTTCTCCCTTCTTTGAAAAAATATTTCAGGGGCGCCTGGGTGGCTTAGTCGGTTAAGCGTCCGACTTTCGCTTAGGTCATGATCTCGCGGTTCGTGGGTTCCAGCCCGGAGTCGGGCTCTGTGCTGACAGCCAGCTCAGAGCCTGGAGCCTGTTTCAGAGTCTGTATCTCCCTCTCTCTCTGACCCTCCCCTGCTCACGCTGTCTCTCTCTCTCCTAGAAATAAAACATTAAAAAAAAAAAGAAAGAAAATTTAAAAAAAAAAGAATATTTCATTATATTCTTTGATGACCTTCTGTTTTTTGTTAAGTTTATTTATTTTTGAAAAAGAAAGAGGTGAGGGAGAGGGAGAGAGAGAGTAGGGGAGAGAGAAATTGGGGGAGTGGCAGAGAGAGAGAGAGAGAGAGAGAGAATATCAATGAGGGGCCCAAACCCATGAGCCATGAGATCATAATCTGAGCCAAAATAAAGAGTCAGGTGCTTAACTTACTGAGCAACCCAGGGGCTCTTCATTGATGACTTTAGTAAATTTGGCTGATTTTAGCCCAAATCATGAAATAATAATTATTAAATCCATACTGTATGAAGTACAATATGTACCCTGACACTGTACTGGTTCGAATATTACATGACTTTTATTTTCATTGCCTTATTTACTCTTTGGATAATCATCCAGCTTTATCAATTAACTAATGTATTTATTCAACAAACATTGTGCACTTCTTATATGCTGCACAGTAACCTGGATACACATCACATAACAAAACAGGAAAAATGATTACGCAACTTCACTTACATCAAGACTCATTTGTGGGGATGTCTGAGTAGCTCAGTTGGTTAAACGTCCAGCTCTTGATTTCTGCTCAGGTCATGATTTCACAGTCATGAGATTGAGCACTTCATTGGGCTCTGTGCTGGGAGTGGAATCTGCTTAAGATTCTCTCTCCCTATGCCTCTACTCCCTGCCCCCCTCACCCTTGGCTTGCATGTATGTTCTCTCTCTCTCTCTCTCTCAAAATAAATAAACATTTAAAACCAAGAAAAGAGGGGCGCCTGGGTGGCTTAGTCGGTTAAGCGTCTGACTTTCGCTTAGGTCATGATCTCGTGGTTCGTGGGTTCGAGCCCCGCGTCGGGCTCTGTGCTGACGGCCAGCTCAGAGCCTGGAGCCTGTTTCAGTCTGTGACTCCCTCTCTCTCTGGCCCTCCCCTGCTCGCGCTGTCTCTCGCTCTCGCCTAGAAATAAATAAAACATTAAAAAAAAAAAACCAAGAAAAGACTCATTTGGGCTCTTTTATCCAAACCCAGGACTTATACACTACTACCCAATGACCATTTTGTTTCCTAAGTTCAACTCTGTCTGTCTCCACCCATCTATACAGGCCTCATTACTCCCTTTCTTTCTTTATCTTGAAGCTTACCTGTATTTGGACAGTATCTGCTGTCCTGGAAAAGCTCTTATCTGGTAAACATGCTAGTAAAGTGTTATGTCAATGACCCATCTTCCTGGCACCATATATTCATTTCAAACTTGCTCTCCTGGAGATAACTTTGCTGCAAATTTTGCTCAGTCTTGAGAAATGATGACTCTTAGGCTGGACTGCACAGTTCATTTCAATTATGAGACAGGGCAATGTAATAGAAAAGTACTGAGGAGATTGTTCTATTCTGCAGAGGCCTTATGGTCACCCTTCTGTATCATTTAACTTTGACATCTGAACACTGAATCTTTCCTAAGTTACTGAAACTTAGGAAAAAAATAGGTCAGTTTTCTTATATTTGCATTCAGTCACCCTACCCTCCCTATATTTTTAATCAATAATTTATATGTAATACAACATATAGTACATACATTTTAAGTGTACAGCTAAATGAATTTTTACAAAGTTATATACTCATGTAGTTACCACCACAATCAAGACATAAAATAAGTACCTTCCCAAAAAGCTTCTCTTGTATCCCTTTCAAGACAATCTCCTCTGGGACTCCTTAACCTAGGCAACTACGGATTTTCTTTCTGTTACTACAAATTCAATTTATTCTTTCTAGATTTTGTTAAATAGGATCATGTGACATGTATTCTTGTATGCCTGTTTTCTTTCACTTAGCATGTCTATGACATTCATTCCTGTTATTTTAGGATTAATGTGTTTCTTTGTTTTACTGAACAGTATTATTACACCTACAGATATATATCTTTTTAATTTTTAATTTTTTACATTTATTTATTTTTGAGAGACAGAGAGAGACACAGCACAAGTGGGAGAGGGGCAGAGAGAGAGAATGAGACACAGAATCAGAAGCAGGCTCCAGGCTCTGTGCTGTCTGCACAGAGCCGGATGCGGGGCTCGAACTCCCAAACCGTGATCATGACCTGAGATGAAGTCAGAGGCTTAAACTACTGAGCCACCCAGGTGACCCCAGATATATTTTCAGTGTATTATCTGAATATTGAAGAAACTGCTTAACTGGTTTTTTAGAGTACTGTGGTTTTAATTTTCATTTCTTTGACAACTTAAAATATTAATTTAATCATCCTATGCTTACTGAGCACTCATAGCCCTTTTCAGGAAGTTTCTGTTTATATCTTTTGTTCATTTTTAAAAAATTGTACTGTTTGACTTCTTATTGCTGAACATATATACGTATTCTTGATGTAAGTCCTTTGTGAGAAATATGAATTATAAATATATTCTCCCAATTCATTTCTTTTATTTTTATTTTTAATGACATAGTTTAAAAGCAAAATATAATAACTTTGATGAAGTATAATTTACCCATATTTTAATTTGCTGATGTGTTTTATGCTGTATGTAGAAAATCTTGCCCGATCAAATTTTGTAAATATATTCTCCTGTGTTTTTGTAGTGGTTGTATTATTTTAGCTTTTAAGTGTGAGGTCTCTTTCAAATTAGCTATTGCTCTGATATGAGATAATAGTAAAGTTCTTTTTCTTTTTTTCCATTTGGGTATAACTTAATTGTTTATGCACTGCTTGTTTAAAAGTCTGTCCTTCCTCTTTTAATTTCCACAGCACATTGTCAAAAATTATGTAAACCATAAAACAAAGAAATGGGATCAGGATGCTGAATTAAAAAACTTATGCAGCAGCATTCTATTTTTGGATTTCTATATTGAAAGGAAATACCTTTCAGAAATTAAAGATTTTGCAGGGGTGGGGCACCTGGGTGGCTCAGTCAGTTAAGTATCTGACTTCAGCTCAAGTCATGATCTCACGGTCTGTGGGCTCTAACCCTGCATCAAGCTCTGTCCTGACAACTCAGAGCCTGGACCCTGCTTCTATGTCTCCCACTCTCTCTTCCGAATGTCTATTCATGCTCTGTCTCTCTTCCTCTTAAAAATGAATAAGTGTCTAATCTACACTTAACACTATATACTAATTTTTTTCCATTTTAGATATTGGATTTTTAAAATCTATTTTTGAAAAATGTTTATTTATTTATTTTTGAGGGAGAATGTGGGGAGGAGGAGAGAGAGGAGGAGACAGAGGATCCCAAGCATGCTCCTTGCTGTCAGTGCAGAGCCTGATATGGGGCTTGAACTCACAAACTGTGATATCATGACCCGAGTCAAAAATCAAGAGTCCATCGCTTAATCGACTGAGCCACCCAAGTGTGCTGCATTTTTTCTTTTAATATTTCTTATTTGCATATCTCTTATTTCTTTTCTTATTAAGTTTATCTTTTCTAGTAAACCATTAAGCATTTATGCTTATTCATGAGAGCTTCATTTCATATTTTTTCCGTCTTATTTCTGGATTTAAACTGACTACATTTCTACCTGTTTTACATTTTTTTCCACTTCTAGTAATTTGTATTTGGATACTGAACACAGTGATTTTATAATGTTAAGTTAAATTTTTGTATTACTTTAAAGAATGTTGCCTATAATTTAAAAGTTACCACACACTATTCTAATCTCTACTGTCATAGATTAGTTTTGCCTGTTGTTGTTCTTTGTATTAATAGAATCATAAAATATGTATTCTTTTGTGTTGGCATCTTGCACTCAACATGATATTTTTTGGATTCATGTGTGATTACCTGTATCAATAGTTTACTCCTTTTGATTACCAAGTAGAATTGCATTGTAAAAGCATACCATAACTTGTTTATCCATTTTTTTGTTGGTGGTGATTCCAGTCATTATAAATAGAGCTACCATGAACATTTTTGGACATATATTTTGGTGGAATAGATGTTTATTTCTGTCATGTATATATCCAGATGTGGATTTTCTGAATCATAAGGTAGATACACATTTAATTAAGATTTTACTATTTTAAGCCTGCCACCAAAAATGTAGCTGCCAGCACTTCATATTGTCAGTCTTAGTCTTATGATTTTAGATATTCTGATGAGTGTATTATGGTATCTCATTGTGGTTTAATTTGCACTCTCTGTTGCCTGATGATGCTGAATACCTCTTCATGTGTTTCTTGGCTCTTCGGGTATCTTTCTTCACAAAGTGCTTATTAAAGATTTTTGTCCATTTAAAAAATATTTTTTTTTATAATTTCCAGGAAGTTTTGTATGTTTATTTTTGTTTTTATATAACAAAAACAAAATTGATTTTGTTTGATCTATAATTTATTGATCTATAACTTATAACCTTTGTGCAAGCTTAGCCCTACTACTAAGGCATAATTCTTCTGAAGTCTCTACAGAAATCTCCATGCATTTAAATATAATTTTTCACACTGACTGGTGAAAATTCAAATTATTATCCTGATCTATTAATTCAGGAGATTATTCCCTCCAAACTTATCCGTGACCTGTCTTGTCAAATTTTGCCCTATGTGTACGCTGATTTTTATTGATATTGTCAAATAATAACAATAAATCTATACGTATTTGAACAGTAAATCTATGGGGCTCTGCTATTGCTGTGGAGGTTCCCTTTTCTTATGCTGCAATTTAGAAACTTCCCCAGAAGGAAAGTTAGAGTAAGTGTGTAGCTTACTTCATTTGTTTCCCTTTTTCAAAGATCACAGTCCTTTGTTTCCTTTTATTCAATGTCTGAAAACAGTAATTTCTACTACTTTTCTAGAAGTTTGTACTAGGAAGATAAATTTTGAAATTGTTATTCCATTATGGCTAGAACTGTGACTCCATCCTCTCCTTTCCTTTGGGTGATGATGGTCATGATAACTCTACTTTATGGCTCTAAATTTTTTGTTTGCAAGGTGAAAAGATGGAAGTCATATATATTTTCAGTTGGATAAAAATCATAATAATTGGCTTAAAATAAAATAGATTATTTAAATAGATAAAAGACTTGACTAGATGCGTGCACACACACACAAGGTGTATTTTCTACAAAGGTTTTTCTGCCTAAAACAGAATTTTTGGACTTTCATCAAAAAATATTGGGACTGGGCACCTGGGTAGCTCAGTCATTTAAGTGTCAGACTCTTGGTTTCAGCTTAGGTCATGATCTCATGGTTTGTGAGGTCAAGCCCCACATCGGGCTCCATGTTGACAGTGCTGAGCCTGCTTGGAATCTCTCTCTCTCTCTCTCTCTCTCTTTCTCTTTCTCTCTCTCTCCTTCTTTTTCTGCCCCTCTCTCCTCAAAGTACATAAATAAATTTAAAAAAAAAAGATGAGGAGATTTCTGGGACACGTGTGTGGTTTAGTCAGTTAAGTGTCTGTCTCCTGATTTCGTGTCAGATCATGATCTCACGGTTGATGGGTTCAAGCCTTGCATTGGGCTCTGCACTGCTAGTGCAGAGCCTGCTTGGAATTCTCTGTTTCTCTATTTCTCTGCCCCTCCCCTGATCATTCTCTCAAAAAATAAATAAATAAGCATTAAAAAAATGGTGAGGAGGTTTCAAATGTTCCCTTGGGTGTCAAAATATGGCCATTTGCAGACAATCTACAATAAACCCTGGGAGATTTGGAATTTATCAGTGATAATGCAAATTCACAGCTTTGCTGTGCTGTGTACAGAAAGCTTTCATCTGTCCACTACTAGTTTAATATAATGTGCTTCTCATTCTATAAAGCACTAGAGGTGATAACCTAAAATATACTTCTGCAGCACTACAGCATAAAGACTAAGAAAGTGCTGTAGGGGCTGTGTAAACAGAACTCACTGCACCCTTGCTAAAATGGTACTTCTTTTTAACTGAAGTATTGCAACTATAGCTGGTTGTTTTGTGACATAATGCCTAAAAAGCTGTTTTGAAGAGCAAGTACAGTACTGCATCTGAAATTTACCAAATCACAATTCAAATGAGGAGAAAAAAAACTGTCGATGACATCAACATAGTAAACCACATGTCTCTGAAATATAAAGTATATCCTGCTTGCTGGAGAAGTTTTCAGGGAAATAGTATTAATCTCAGGGACTAAAGACAATTTTAGTACTCCAGAGCTTGTAGTTTTATGTTAGATGTGTGCAAATTGTCCAAAGAGTCTAATTGTAATGCTTGATTGGACTATTAACATAAAGTGGGAGGTTTCTCCTGAGATTGCTTTGAATTAGTAGAGCCAAATCTTTAAGATGGAGGAAAAACTCTGGTCCCGAAGCAGACACAGGGCAACTTGGCATTTCTCAAGTTAAATATGGCTATGTCATTTCTACCATTAATCATTCTTGAACCGTTAATTTAAATAATACTTGACGTACCCTATCTTAGAAATCCTATACTTTGTTTTAATATTAGCTAACCCAAGCAACTGCAAATATTATGGAATGACCGTATCTTGTTTGCTTTGAGATTCCAGAGGTCAGTAACATTCAGATTACATCAGGAGGAAAGTCACTGGGAACACTGCTAGAATACAAAGTGTGTCTCTTACTTGCCAAACACCTAGCTGCAGAATTTACCATTCATCACTCTTTAGAACTTGCCATTTGATGTGTGCCTAGAATTTGACATATTACAGATTTTCATCAATTCTAAGTATGGGGATGGGCTTTAACTTTCTCAAGTGAATGGATAAAGCAACAAAATAATATGGAATACAGAGCATATAAGGAAAAAGGACAACTACTCATGTTGAAAATGATTTCCACATGAACCTTATTCCATTTTTTCCCCTTAATTCCTTGAAGAGGTTCATACTCACTCCCTAGTCAGTCTTTTCCTTTTATAATAACAGGTATTCAAGCATTTTATCTGATTTGACAGCTTGCATGTATAAAAAAAAGCACCAGTGTTGGTTTTCATTTTCTTTGACTTTTCACATTACAAAGGACTGTATTAATGCTGCATTTTATAAATTAAAGTAGACCCGATTGCTTCCCACAATTGATCTTGCTGAAATAGTGCATGTGTTTTGTTAGATCAACTGATTTCAACATTATGGAAAAGGCAATTTAGAGTTACATTCTATGTAAGCAGAAATATATAGAAATACTAGACAAAAGAGCCATTTATGGCATGACTACGTGTCTTGATAATATTCAGATGCCTGTGTTCATTTGCAGTCCCTTTGCCTGAACCTATAACTGGATTGGCCTGCAACAGTATAAATTTAGTTCACCAAAAAACCATTTACTGCAAAACAATCTATCGAAGCAACTGGTCCTCCTATAATAATTTTTTCTGTTTCATTGACATCTTACAAATAATGGTACAACAAAAGTCCTGAAACAGTGCAGTGCTCACGTAGAGGATAGGAGTGGTGAACAAAAGACAAGCCTCTACTTTTATCCAGCCCCTTTCATACAGTCACTCTCTTACTTTCCCCTTACTCTCTGTGCTCAGACAGCATATTTTGAATACTGTCTGAAAGATGCAATTGAGATTATCTTGGAAAATAGCACAAATAGAGAATGGATTTCTCTGGATTAAATTCATTACTTTTCCCATGCACCTATAAGACTCTTGCCTCCCCACCCTTTTTTCCTGAAAACTAAAAGTGAAAACCATAATTTGTTTCTTTACTGTTTATATAATACCACATAATATAGCATCTCAGTAAGGCTCCTTGGGAATGGACATAGACCACTTGATTGGCTATAGCCAGGTAAAAATTAGATGACAAATAACAGACATTTCTTCCTTTTGCATCTTGGCAAAGTATAGTCATGCTTGAATGAAAGAGCCAACTATATGACAGGGTAAAATCATATAATTTGCTGACTTTTTAAAAATGGCTAGAGACTCTAAAGAACTAAACTTATTCTATTTTTAAAGTTAGTGCCCAAAGATCATAGCTATGCTACAAATTGCCTTTTTAAGTATCATCTCTTGGGTCAATATATCTTTAAGTCGTGTCTCTCCAATGAAATATTTAAAACATGTTTTTTATACATGTACTTGGTTGTGAGAGGTAGAGAGTGAGGGATGGATGGCTATGCCAAATTGATATGTATGTATTTAAATCTAATTTATTGTCTTAGAATTGGAGAAGCTTTGCTACAACTGTCTTTTCTACCCTCCTTTAATAAAGGTTCTGAAGGTACCCTCGTTTAATGAATTTGCTGAGTAATCTAAAGCAATTTCAAAGAAATGGGATCCCTAAACATATCCTAGGGAGTGACACCAAGCCTGGGATAGTCTTGAGACACTGTCACACATATCATTCTGTAGTTGGATTTGGATTGAGATTACAAAAGAGCCCCCTAAAAGATATACTGGTCTGATTGATTCTCTGATTTTATCTTTACTTCTTCTTTCAAGGCAGATTTTATGGAGACCAAGACCTATTTTTATTTGTGAATCCCCACCCTGCCATTCTCTAATCTTCTACCTGGTACCTAGTAGGTAATCCACGTATGTCTTTAATGAATGAAAAGAAAAATCAATTACTCACTCTAACTTTCAAGGTTATTGGTAGATTTTTATGCCCTTCTGGGATCAGTAAGTTCTGTTGTTTATATAATAGTTATAGGTGGAGGGGAGGAATCTATGTTCCTGTTATATCTTAAGCAAGAGCTGTTTTTTTCCTGGGAAGATGTATAGGGGATCAGGAATTTTCCAGAATAGATATAGATATCCTATTAAGAGCACTCAAATTTTCTGCTACATTTATTACATAAAAAGCTATTTGGAAAGAATTTGATTTGAAGCTAAATTCCAGGTCTTGTGTTTACCCTAAATCAACAGGGGTTTGAGAAAATGCCACTGTACTTGATATGAAATAGCTACACAGAGAACAAACACCAAAAATGTCTCTAACGCTACATTTTGTTAGAAGTTAATGAAGGTAGATTTCAGAAATAGAGACGCCACATTTGAATATAGGTAGAAGTGCACCTCTCCTATATTTACTCTCTATTCCTAATAATTATTGGAAATCATAAAAACCAGGGGGCCTTTATTTGTAAATTATTATTTGTTTTAGATACATCATGGAATGCAACAAAAATATTAGTGGGTGGTAAATACAATTTGACCAGGATGAAGCCTGTATGTTGATTTATCATAAACATAAATTATTGTAGACCCAACTACTTCCCACAACTGGTTTTGCTGAAATAGAGCATGTGTTTTATTAGATCAATTGACTTCAACATTATGGAAAAGGCAATGAAGTTACATTTTATGTCAGTTGTGTTACATTTAAGTTTACATTTTATGTAAGCAGAAATATATACAAACACTAGACAAAAGTGTCATTTATAGCATGACTGTGTGCCTTGATAATATTTAGATGTTGTTCAAACATGGGTACATACAGGAAAAAAAAACAGCAGCATCACCATCTTGGAGCAGTATTAAAGAATGCACTGGATGAAATGTGTTGCTGAAAAAAGGTGAGTAGGTGCCTCTTGGGAATTCTAAGGAACTCTTAGCACTTAGCAGCCCATTTTTCAGTCTAGGGTTCCATTCAGTCCCCTGTCTGCTCCTTTCATTGTTTAAATTCTTAATATCTGTGCACAAGGCTATCTCTACCAACAGATTATAAATTCCTAGTGTATGGTGACTAAAGTCTTATTCATCTTTGTATTGTCTAGTGTGCTTGAAGAAATTACATGATAGTTGCTATATAAAAGCTAGTCACTTAATTCTAAAAGATGACATATAATACATATATATCTTGTTTAGGTAAATCTCTCCCAGAAAAGGGAGAAAGAATATAGATGTTCTGTTAGGCCTTTTTGTCCTTAAAGAATTAGGGTTTTATATATTTTTGCTTCTGATTTTCATGAGGTTATTGCCTATTTTCTTGACTAACAACCACATCAAGTCTATACTTTTCCTGGACATATTTTCCAGAAGATTGATGACTCAATCTTGGGCAAGATTGCCAAAGCATCAATATACCATAAAATCATCCACTTCCCCAATTTAAACAATGAAATAGATTAAAGCAGCTTGAGAACAGCAATGAAAATATTATGCCATTGGAATGCAAATGCAGACAGCCAACATAATTATGTTTAAGCAATATAAAGAAATCTTTTCCCTTAAGGGAAGATCTATTCCTGCCCAGAAATAAGTTGTGTCCTCTAGTCCAAAGCGTGCTAATATGGTATCTCTGGAACATGGCTGTATTGCCTTTAGTTGGGTTTATTTGGCTAAAAAGGAAAGACTTTGAGTCTCTTTTTCACTTTAAGATTAGGTGATATTAAATATTTTGTTTTATTGTTCTTTTAGTTCAACAATTAGCTTTGACCAGGTTTCTCTGGGAACTAGCTTAATTCTCTAGTCAAAAACCAACACATCAAACACATGTAGTCATGAAACTAATAGACTTAAAGAGTCACTTCTTTTACTTAATTAACTGAACCAAGTCAACTATTTACTAATAAGTAATCAAGAATAAAATTTGAAAATAATTCTAAAGATTTTAGTGGAAATCTGTTTTATTATCGAGACAAAACCCTTGCATGATTCAGCCTCTGTCCATTGCTTTGCTTAGGTCAGCAATTAAAGCTTAAGTTTGTATTATTGCAAATAAAACTGAACCTTTCTGGATGACTAGCTCAGAATGTTCAGAAAAAGAAATCTTCCCTACCTTAGAGAAATTATTTGATGACTACTGCAGACATCTTGAATGAGGGAAAAAATAACACTAAGAAATAGCTAAGGTAAATATGTGTAACTATATGAACATATATTACTTATCTATCCATATGTCATATCTATAGAGCTCCAAAAAGGAGGAACATTAAATCCTATTCAAGAAAAAACAAAACAATAATTTAACAATTTCAATGATTTTGCATACTGTTTATGAAACTTGTAAAAGGTATTTTTTAATATAAAAAGAATGGTTGAAAATTAGAATACTCTATAGAGTTTTCTGGTTAACTGTGAGAAATTATACATTTGTGAATTATTATAGTTTTGAAATTATAAACTAAAAAGCACTCATACAGGGGCACCTGGATGGCTCAGTTGGTTGAGTGTCTGACTTTGACTCAGGTCATGATCTTATGGTTCATGGGTTTGAGCCCTACACTGGGCTCTGTGCTGACAGCTCAGAGCCTGGAGCCTGCTTCAGATTCTATCTTCATATCTCTCTCTCTCTCTCAAAAATAAATAGACTTAAAAAAATTTTTTTAAATAAAAAGCACTCATACCAAAGTAATATACAATGAGGTAATATTAACCTTAGCCTAAACTGAATTAACTTTAATCAAAGTCTCACTTTGTTGCAAGTTATCATTATAAATTCTGTATATATGCTGTACATATACATGTTATCATGTATAAACTTTGTATATATGCTGATGTAGACCAAGGAAGAGATTAACCTACATCCTATATTATGACATATACTATAAGTTTGTCCTTTCTTAAAATCTCTTCTAAATCTTTCACCTTTCCAGATGTTAACATTTAAAATGATAAGACTTGGGGAGCCTGGATGGCTCAGTCGGTTAAGCAACCAACTTCGGCTCAGGTCATGATCTCACGGTTCATGGGTTCGAGCCCCGCATCTGGCTCTGTGCTTACAGCTAGCTCAGAGCCTGGAGCCTGTTTCGGGTTCTGTGTCTCCCTCTCTCTCTGACCCTCCTCTGCTCATGCTATCTCTCTCTCTCTCTCAGAAATAAATAAAACATTAAAAAAAATAAAATGATAAGACCTGATATTAGGTTTATTGCAAATAATATGCTAAAATATGGAACAAATGTTGATGAATGGTGTGTTCTCTTAAGCATCACAGTATGTATCTATTTCACCTACAGATGTACTTTCTTTGAAATGACCATGTTAGGCATTTTAAAGATGCATTTTAAAAAATAGTAAGTTCACTTTGAGATAAAGTTCTTGCATAAGATAGCTACTTTTATAAATTATGTATGGACATGGACTTATGAAGAAATAATCAACACTTAAAGAAAATTCAATTAAAAAACAAATTCAACAGGTTTTTCTAATAATCTACTAACAGTGAATCAACTTGATAAATTCTGCATGAGTTGTCAAAGCTGCCTGAACTGCCCTCCATGTCTTTGGCCTGTGCTGACTATATAGGGTAAGAAAGAAGTGGGTCACATTTCCCTCCCTTGGAAACTTTGCATTCAAGGTATGACAGTAAAAATAACATGCATCAAACATTTGGAGAATAATAAAAGAGAGAACATAAATATATGCAGGAGAATATTGAATAGGGAAAATGTACTAATCAAGAGATTTTTTTTTTCCTGTTTCAGGCTGAAACCATGTCATTGCCAATGTAAAATGGAAAA
The DNA here is from genome assembly GCF_008692635.1 of Crocuta crocuta. Lineage (NCBI taxonomy): Eukaryota > Metazoa > Chordata > Mammalia > Carnivora > Hyaenidae > Crocuta > Crocuta crocuta. The sequence continues at coordinate 1,905,297 of NW_027531910.1, read as the reverse complement.
CTGGCAATATAAGCATCCATTTACATGAGAAATTACCCAAGTGCCCCCACACATACTGCCTTTCATGCACAATACAAAGTGGTTCCATTTTCAGTAGAACATATGCTAAATGTTTAAGCTCAAAGATGATTTAGACAAAATGGAAAAGATTTTTTAAACATTTATTTTACACTTTACAGGATTCATTTAGATTGGCAGATGTTCCAAAACCCAAAGAAAAGTAACTTAACCAGCTAGTGGAAAAGACAGTGTTTGCAGAGAAGACAAGGGGAAGGGAGAGAAAAAAATCCCTAACCTTGCAACATTCAGTGTGAGAAAATGAATGGACATGAATGAATACATACATACATACATACATACATACATACATACATACATACATATTCCAGGGGAAATCTAATAGTTAAAATACTGAAGGACTTCCAAATTCTTCCAGGTACCTGCAGCAAATGATGTATTGATTTTGCTGTTAAACTGCACAGCTGTAACCAACACATTAGACACAGAGGATAAAAGCAATGACTAAAAGCACCTTATTTCATCTGTCACACCTGAGGCACTGCCTTCTTCAGACCTTTAGTGTATTAGCACAGAAAATCAATTAGGTAAAGAGCTAAACAAATGAAGGGAGAATAAAAAAAGCCTCATTCACAAAGTATCAGAGTTGTCAACAAGCCCAGGAGACTTTGGTAAACTATATGATATCGCCAAATAAACCATAACAACTTTTTCTGAACTTTTAAAAGTCAGCGATTATGTATCACAGATTCCTCTTAAGCCTATTTTGGAAGGTCCTCAGCCATTAAACAACACCTGATAAACACAGCAAAGTATTTTGTCTCAGTTTCAAGTTTAGTACGTATCTATCTTCTAAATCATTAAATATTCTGTGTCCCTCCACCACCAAAAAAACCCCCACCCTCTTAGATTCTTAAAATGATTATATACATGTATCTTCAGATAAAGATCATTGTTACTTAGCATTTGCATGGCCTTGCCTGTGGCCTCTGAATTTGCAGTGTCACCTATTAATTTTTCCTCAGCCATAAAAATAATCAATTTTCATTACAAGCAGTCATATGACTCCTCTGTAAGTAGGCAAAGCACTGAGCACAGGATCAACCCCAGGGATTTTAAGTACTCTGATATTAATTTTCCTTTAACGAACTCATTTTTTTCTACAAAGAAAATCAAGCTGCTTCTTGAAAGAGATCTCATAAAGTATCAGAGGAAATGTGTGGAAGCCACATTTGATCACTGATATAAAGTTTTATGACCACTACTTACCCCTTTGTGTGCAACTGCCCCAAATTATAAAAGTATCTTTTCTTTATATCTCCAATTCTTGTACTACTTATATCTACCACGTCACTAAGGTTTTGGTCATTGCCTCTTCATGTCATTTCCCTGAAGTTATTAATCTAGACTCATTCTTCTCCTTCCTTGCTTATTTGTCTTTTTCAAATAAACACTTTACAATTCAAAATACAGAACTCCAAAAGCTCCAGCTCTACCCTGACCCAAATCTCATAACCTCTTGCATTTGCTTGTGCTCTCTGCCTTCTCATATTAACCACTGGTGTTCATAGATCAGGACCTTTCCCATGAAACCTAATTTTTCCACTTTCCTGTCTACTGGTTTGCTTCTCATTCCCCAGGCTCAATATCATCCACTAACTCTTTACATTCTGCTGCTTCAACTGAAATTCAAACATACAGATATCCCTTGAATACGTGCTGTATTTTAGCGACTGGGTTCCTACTTCTATATGTATAAAAGCATACATAATTTAGTCGTTTGAATTTTAAATTATCTGGCCACCTAGGCTTCGTTTTTAAAGATGAAAAAACAAGTTTAGGGAAGGTAAGAAATTTTCCAAATCTAGTTACTCCATCTAGTTATACCAACACCCATTAAACATTTGCTCTTTGGTTCTTCTCTCTAGGAAATACCTCTAGCATTCTTTCTTTGTATATAATAATTCATCAGATCAGCTCTTTGCCATCTTGGCTGGTTTGGGGTTTTTTGTCTGGTTTTTGAGTGAGAATTCTAGGGTTTTAATCACAAATGCAGCAGACCGCTAAGGAGCCCCTGCTCCAATCTTTCTTCTCCATCCTCTTCCTCTCAACACATGCTTCCAGGGCAGATCACTAGGCCACTAAGGTCGAGGAATCTGAGGAGACTGAAAAGGGGCAATGTTTTCTTCAAAGTTCTCTGAAACATCCAGAGTCCTTCTGGCTTCGGCTGAGAATCTTCTCGTGGAAGCAGGGAGAGATTTAGCAGTTAGCTTCAAGGTCCTCCCTCTCTATATGCTGCGGTGCTTTTGTCTTCTTTTGCCTTTTGGGACGTGGTCCACCAGTCCTGGCTGACTTTCCACTTCCATGGCTGCTCTCTCTTTCTGGGCATGCCGAATCTGCTGGAGGAGTTTTCTGCACTTCTACACAGACAGAGTAGTGTTTGCATCTGCATTAGATGCCCACTTATTGAGCTAGTGATGCGTGATCAGCCCTCAGTCTATCACAGCCCCCATCATCTGGAACTTCAGTCGTCTCTCTGGTTTCAACATAGCCATAGCTTGAACAGCTTCTTCTTAGGTTCTGTTGTGGGTGGCTGATCTTTCCCCAGGGAGCCCCCAGGGCTGCGGTGCCATCTTGGATTGTTTTAAAGCCTCAGAAGAAGAAATAAAGGTTCATCTCCAATATGTCTGAAGTATACTCTGGTTTCTCTTCAGATCGTATAAATCTTTCGCCTTTTACCCATATGTCTGAAGTGCCATCAAGAAGAACTCATAAATGGTAGAAATGTTCTAGATGTGAGAGAGTGGTCATGCCTGTTGGAGATTAGTTTAATTAAAGAGTGTGTATGTATACATATACATATATTCATCCATATATATCTACATCTCTCTCTCCAGATCTCTCTCTCTCTCTTTCTCTCTCTCTCTAGAGAATGAAAAATAATATAAACATGAAATTAGAGAAGAAAGCAACAGGACAGACCTACCTAATGTTTGTAATGTAACTTAAATGTAAGCTTAAATTGTTCAGGAAATAAACACAAAAGAAGGTGGGTATTAACAGGAATATGCTTCAAAAGCAAGCCTTACCCACTTCACAATTTCTATAAGATACAATGCTATTTTATAGAAATATTTTACATATGAAAATGCTCTTTCAACACAGAAAAACCCAAAATCAGAACTCAATCTTTTTTTTTCCAATAAATATAATGCAAATTAGAGTATATTGTATAAACTAAAAATTTCTAAGGGCAAAATAAATATTGGGGAATATCTACTTTCTGATATGTTGTTGAGGAAATTCTGAGAGTTCTTTTGCTAAAAAGTTAAACTTTTGAGATGTGACATGTGAACATTTTGCTTGGTGGGCACCTAATAACTATTTAGTGATGAAACAAGATGGCAATATTTACACAGTTTATGCAAGAGTTCATAGCTGCATATAGAAAACAAAAGTACCTATACTTTTGCTACTAATTGCTTGATTCAAAATATGCCATGTACTTAATAATTTACAGTATATAGCCAGAGCTCTTAAAAAATCTACAGTTGATCATGTATATTGTAAGCTATCACATTAGACTATGAGGGTGTTTTCTTTGTTAATGGTGGTGCGTGCATACTTCTGAACCTGGACTCCTCAAAGTTTAAAGATCTCTGCATATTTTGTACCCAACAAAATACACTGTACTTTTGTACAATTTCTCATGACAACACCACTTAATATCACACATAGTTGAGTATATCAGAAATGCATGTCTCAGTGGCATAATTTTAGCACTTGCTCAGAGAAGAAAGATCCATTTCAGTTTCAGATTTTACGAGTCTTCCAACTGCTAAGTACAAAGATCTCTTTTGAACTCCTGAAAACAAACAATTCTGTTGAAATTGGTATCCCCTGATCACATGGACATCTTATAATTTGATAAGGCAATTTAGAATAGCTCTAGAGGTCCCAGATGTTTAAAAGTCCAGCTTTTACCAAGAAGACTTGGATGTTACAGCTAAGCACATTATAGGCAGAATAAGTACAGAATGTCTTTCTAAGTACTTCAGATATTAAGTAAGAGGTCTGCTTGATGCCTAAAAGTCTCTTCATCAATATCAATTCTTTTCCATAAGTTAATGTCATAAGTTAATGTCTCCAAAATGGCTCTTTTGAAATGCAACTCTATTAGCTGAGAAGGTAGTACGTTGTTCCATTAGCCTGTGAGGAGGAATTACTTAGCAAGGTCCTCAGGGAATGAATACCAACAAATAAATTTTGATAAAGGAGGGAAATGAATATCAGAAAAAAAATCTGAGCATGGATCTTTGCTCAACCAAACAGGCCCAGGTAGGTCATTCCAAAAACCAGCAGAAGGGCTGGTTTTTGAGGAAGCCGAACTAAAGATGAGGTTATGCCAAAGCAAAAATTTCAGAGTTTTATAGGGTTCTCTAAGGTTTCTAGGAACATTCTTTATGGTTCCAGAGTATGTGGATTCAAACTCCTCTGCCTCCACTTCTTCTGTAAAATAGGGATAACGATAAAAGCTGCATCATCATAGATAATTCATCGAGATGACATCTGTAAAGCATTTAGAACTTTACAATAATATTAACATTTTAAAAATGTAGAGGTGCATTAATATTGCAACACAGCATCCTGGCACCTTCCCCATTTTACGTTTTAAAAACTATTACTTTTATGAATTATTCATATTCCAAAAAGCCAATATTCTAAAAAAAGAAAAATAGAATTATTTGGAGTAGTGTTTTATTTTCTGCAGCATTATTATCAAGAGTTCTTGACTTTTGTTTTTTCTTTAACCTAGTGAAATGTCTGAAGCCTTCCTTTTCATGTTAGAGGATCAATTTCAACCCAGTTGTAAGCAGCTGTCCTCAATTTTCATTCCTAGCAAATGAACATATTTTTAAATGATTTTACAGAGTATTTTTCACACTCCTTCTAGATGATAGATACATTCTTCAGGCACTTCTCATTGCCAGGAAATGGACGGTCTTGTTGCCGTTCCAATAAAGTGAGCATACACAAGAGTCTCCAGGAGACTGGTAATCTCAGACACAATTTCATTTGTCAGCTCCCTATAGTCTACAAGCTTGTCTTAGAGGAGACTTCACCTGCATGAGGATTTCAGGATTCGGTTTTTCTATGTAATTTCACTTTCTAGTGATGGGATTCTGTGAGCACTTTCTCAATTATTTCTGCTTCCTAAGGTCAGGCTACAGAGGTAAATGTAGGGATTTATGCACTTAATTCCCCGTGGGTCAAGATGAAAATACTCACTTTCATTCTTACTTTTTATTTATTCAACTTTCATGCAGCTCATGTTTCCTCCAATTTGTGGGCTCACATGATAGCTTAGTTTTTTTCGGTCTCTCCTTCCTTCTCTCTCTTTCCTCCCTGTCCTTCTCCTCCCTTCCTTCCCAGCAGCAGGAGAAGCATATTAGTGTTTCAGTTCTTCCCCTTTTGAGAAAAAGTCCTGCCTGTTTGTGACCTTTAATGTGTGTGCATACACAGAGAATCATACAGAAATAAATTAATACAAAACTAAATTCTCAACTAACTATAATATAATTAGTTGAATGTGAACCAAGTCCTCCTTTTCCATCAACCTCAAAAATCTCACTGTAAGTGCTAATAACCCTCTTATGAGCATAATGTCACATGTGTTTGATCTCCAGTACTTTTGTCATCCAAATTTGACCATAGTTACTAGCCACTGTGATATTTCCTTCTTTGAATCTAATCTTTCTGCCACCTTTCTCATGCTCTTATAATAACAGAACAGTTTCTGAATTCTAAGGTCTTTAGCTCCTTTCTTTCCTATTTTCTCACCACCAACAAAAAAGGGGAATGTCTTTTTGAATTGAATGGATCTGTCATTTAGGGCTCAGGCACCTTTGAGTTGTGTTGCTTTGGGTTACTATTTAACTAATATGAAACTTATTTTCTCAGTGGAGGAAAAAAATGATTCTATTACACATAGCTACCAATTCTGTCAAAAACTCTAAAGATAATATCTATAAAACAACATAGTGCCAGGAATCCAATCATCATCATAAATATGATGAGAATAATCAACATTGCCTTTATCTGCAGCAATATCATCTTTTTTTTATTTTATTTTTTTTTTTAATTTCTGAGAGAGAGGTGTGTGTCATCAGGTGAGGGTCAGAGAGAGAGGCAGATGCAGAATCCAAAGCAGGCTACAGGCTCTGAGCTGTCAGCACAGGGCCCGATGTGGGGCTTGAACCTATTAAACATGAGATCATGACCTGAGCTGAAGTCAGATGTTTAACTGACTGAGCCACCCAGGTGCCCCAGTAAGTATCATCTTTATCTCTGACTAGTCTGTAATCACCTATCAGCTGTATTTTTCCTCACAATAGCTTTTAAAGGTAAATTTATTGAAGTATAACTTATATGTAGTAAACTTTAACCTGTTTAAGTGTTCAGTACTGTGAATTTTGTCAAATGCTTAGTCATATATTCACCACCACAGTCAAGATTTAGAACAGTCTCATTTACCTGAAAAATTTTGTAGTTAATCTCCTACCCTGAACTCCAGCCAGGAACATTCACTGATATTTTTCTTTCTGAACTTTTGATTTTTTTTTTTTTTTGGTATTATGTTATATAGATGGAATTGAACAATATGTAGCCTTTTGAATTTGACTTCTTTTAGTTAGCATAACATATTTGAAATTTGTTCATTTCGTAACATGTATTTGAGGTCTATGCACATTCCATTTATTACTGAGTAGTATTCCAAGGTATGAATATTATAATATTCATAATAATCTCAATAAATTTTTAATATCAGGATCTGTAGGGATGTCTCCTTCTGGTGTTTGTAATTTGGGGTTCTCTATTTTTTTCCAATCTATCTGACAAAATATTTGTCTTTTTATTCTTTTAATTTTAATTTATTTTATAAAGTAAATGTTTATTTTTGAGAGAGAGAGACAGAATGCAAGTGGAGGAGGGGCAGAGAGAGAGGGAGACACAGAATCTGAAGCAGGCTCCAGGCTCTGATCTGTCAGCGCAGAGCCCAATATCATGCTCGAACTCATAAATCTTGAGATCATGACCTGAGGTGAAGTCAAATGCTTAACCAACTGAGCAACCCAGATGCCCCACTTTTTTTTTTTTATCTCTGAAATTAATCAACTTTTAGTTTTCTTGATATTTTCTATTTTATTTTACAGTTTCATTGATTACTGAATTCCTCTTTCTTATTGATTTTGGTTCAATTTTCTCTTCCTTTTGTGGTTTCTTAAAATAAATACCTAGGATCATTGACTTGAGATCATATTTCTTTTCTAGTATAGATAATTAATTCTATACATTTCTCCCTGTCTCCTAAATTCTGATATGTTTTGATTTGCATTTCATTCAAAATATTCCTAATTTACGTTATTCTTCATGATTTCCCTGTCAGTCATTTAGAAGTATGTTATATAATTTTTAAATATTAGTGTAATTTGTGATATCTTTGGTTTATCCCTTCTTTTCATTGTTATTAAGGGTCTTATTTAGTCTTTCCTGTGTCTTTTAAATATGTTGAGGCTTATTTTGTGGCCTCAAATATAATCCTATCTTTGTGAATATTCCATGTACCCTTTAAAAAACATGTATTTTTTTTTTTTTACTTTAAATTTGTGTGTTCTACAATTTTCAATTAGATAAAGTTGATTGATAGTGTGATTTAGGTCTGATTGTCCTTGTATTTTTCTAATGAGTACTAAGAAAGGAATATTTAAGTCTCCAAATATAATTGTAAGTTTGTCCATTCTTCCTCTGTTTTATCAATTTTTGACTCATAAATTTCTAAACTGTGTTGTTACACTAGAAATAAATTAATAAATATATACATACATTTTGAAATGTTATACATACAGTTTGTAATGTTATATTATCTTACTGATGTGAGTTCTTTATATAATTTATTCCTCTTTCTCTTATAGTTTTCCTTGGTTTGAAGTCTATTGTGTTCTATATCAGGCAGTCATTTCAGCTTTTTCTTGATTAGTGCTTACATAATAAATCATTTTCCATTCTTTTATTTATATCTTTGCATTTATATTTGAAATGCATTTCCCATACTTACCATGTAGCTGAGTTTGCTTTTTTATTGAGTCTGACAATTTCCGTCTTTTCATTCCGTCTTTAACATTTAACATATCATCTTTACTCCTCCCCCCGTTTTTATTCCCTGTTCAGTTAATGTGATAACTAATCACCTATTTTAAGTGTATTAAGTTTCCCTTTGGCTGTTTGAGCTTACTGAGTCTTTTGAAGTAGTTTCTTATGTTTATTACTATATTTTCATGCCTATAACTTCCATTTGACTTTACTATCTGCTGAAATTCCCCCATCTGTTTATGCATATCGTACAGTATTTCTCCTGCATCTTTTTATCTGTAATTGTTATTTTAAATACTTGAAGAATTACAACACCTATGCCATTTCTAAACCTGATTCTATTAGTGGCTTCGTCTCTTCCTAATGATATGATTCTCTCTTGATTTTTATGTGTTCCATAACTTCTGATTGAATGCCAGAAATCCATTATAGAACAAAAGAGTGTGAGGAAAATACTATTTAATTTGGTAATGCACATGCCTCTTTTTAACACTTGGTTTGTGTGTGGATTTAAATTAATGTAGTAAGTTCTTGGGGTGAATTTGGGTTTTGTCATCATTATTGAATTAAATGTACCACAGGCTTCACAGTTTTCTAACTTGTGCTTAGGTGAGGGCTGAAATACTAGAAGGTTTTACTCAGTGTTAGACTTCTGTTCTCAAATTTCTGTCATCTTGCAAAACTTTGCCACAAATGGTCTTTCTCTAAACTCTTGTCCTTTACCCAAAGTTAGACTACTGTTGCTTTGTACTTAGTGCTTGTTAACCTCATGGTAGGGATTGGAGTGTACTCTGTTTCCTTAGTTGATCACCAGTCCTAGGATGGCTCTGTGTGCTTGGCCCATGGAGTTGTTGCCCTTCATGGTCTGGTATCCCATTAACTCTCTGACTACTTCTCACATTTATTTTCTCCCTTACCTCATTGACTGTTCTGGAACCTCTTATGCTCATGACCACTTGAGGACCTTTTTATTGTCTGTCTCCTTTGCCTAGAAGGCTCTTTTGTTAGATTTTTATGCTTAGCTCTTACAAGTCTTTTAGGTCTGTGCTCAACTATCTCCTGGGCCTACTCTGACTCCAAAAAGCACTAAAATCTCTCCCTTTCCCTCTGATCCTGACAATTCCCCATTACCTTACTTTACTTTATTTCCTAACACATGAGCAAGAATCCTTTTCTAGTTTGTTTACATACACTGATAATAGTATGTGATACAAAATATTCACTCTTCAAATAGGTCTTGAATGGATCAATACATTAGTAAATCAAAAGATAAATTGCAGACAAATAAAAACAAAAACAAAAAACACAAAAAACTCCACCAAGAACCAAACTCCAGAATATCAGCAAGGGCAATAAACAGAAAACTAATGCATTTTGATTAAATTGAGAAAAATAAAACTACTAATTCAGAGAAAGCAGATAGATTACAAAGAACCAAATACGTTGAATCAGATGTGATGGTTATTATGCCCAGTTTTATACCACCTTCTGGTGTGATATTTAGAATTTCTTACAATCACCCAGAGTCCTACATAATGCCATATCATCAGATAACCACTAAGTTCCTTCTACTTTTAGGTCAGCTACATGGCCTTGTTCTATGGAATTATATTTTATTGGTAAATAAAATTTGCTTCTGTGTATCACATTGTTCTACATGAGATTCTCTCCAGAAACTTTCCCTGAGGAAACGCTATTCAAACACAAACTGAAGTTTTCCAGTACAATTCTACTTTCTTTCTTCTACACATTTTTAAAAGAACTTTCTAACTTTACTGTTACAGAAAAAAAATCAATAGAGGAAGAAAATAATTTAAATGCCTACTACATAATGGAGAATTAGTCAAATCAAGTTTAAAATGCTTTACATACAGATATTTTCTGTTAGACAAATCAATATCTTTCTTGAGAAAAATCTGACTATTTTTCTCTTTCAAACATGGCATGTTTTGATTCTTGATTTAGTGGAAACATCCTGAGTGGTTCAACCATTCTCAACTTAAGGGTGCAGTCAGGCCTTTTATGACTGTCTGAGTCTTGTGTGCTTTGAAAAATAAACAAAAGATTGACAAATAAAGAGTAGAATCAGAGGTTAAAAAATGTGCTTTGTTCTGTTTTTACATGTTCTCAGATAATTCATGTAAGGTTTTGTTTTTATTTCAACAAATGTCTGTATGACTTCCCTTACAGTTTGTGCCAGAAATAGTTTATGTTCAAGAAGTACACAGTATGTTAAAAGATTAAGGATTAATGAAGTCTGGCTGAGCAGGATATCTAATTATGAATTTGATATTTAAAAGCTGTGCTACAATTTACATATTGCATAATGTATGTTTGTTCTCTTTCAGGAATAAAGTATATCATTCTGTAAATAGACAATTTTCAGAAATCTTCATTTTGCATATCCATGCAGATAAGAAAGGAATACAATTGCATAACTAAATATGTATTTGGAAAATTTAATGAAATTGATTCTAATTATAATTAATTATCAATCCTTAATATAAAACTATCCCTATACTTATAGGTAACTGCTGAGATATGAAAGAATAAAGAATTAAATAGCATTTATTTAGTAAAGTGATAATAATAAATAATAATATTTATTTCCAGTGATAATAATAAATAATAATATTTATTTCCAGGTATTGTTATTTTGACAAATTGATAGTTGCTACACTATTCTTTCTAATTAAATTAAAGACAATTAAAATAACTATTGAACTCTTCCATAGGTATAGAAAATGTCCATAGAGGTGCCTGGGTGGTTTAGTTGGTTAAGCCTCTGACTCTTGATTTTGGCTCAGGTCATGATCTTTCAGTTTATCAGTTCAAGACCTGCAAACTGACAGTGCAGAGCCTGCTTGGGATTCTCTCTCTCCCTCTCTCTCTCTAACTCTCTCCCCCTCTCACTCTATCTCTTTCAAAATAAATAAAAGAAACAAAAAAATTTCCACATAGGAATTTCTTACTATCACAAAAGAACAAACTTTTATTCCTTCTCTTCAAAAGTATTTCTCAATATTCAAAACAAATTCCAAACCAGAAGACTAGCTATAGGAAAAATCGTGATGACCAGTAATGCTTTAAAAATTCAGTTAATATGGTTAATAAAAGTCTATGAAATCTAAGAATTAACTCCCCAATCATTTCAGGTCAATCCTTATTATTTTAAAATCCTTCTCAAATGTATTAGTCTTTTTGCCCACCTTAGCAAGTTCATGAGTCTGAAGATAATTGAATCTGTGATAATTCAGGAAATGTAATGCCTCAGGCTCATCATTTTAAGCATCAATTCTCATTGCATAGGAATGAAGATGAAATTATAGAGGAGTACAGGATATTGGCTTTGGTCCCTGCTGACCCAAAGATAGGACCTAAAACGTATTGATTTTCAAATAAATCTCTAAGACCCAATTATTAGTTATTTACCACATATCTGAAATGTGAAAAGAGAGGGAAAAACAATTGAGTTATTTGAAGGTCTGGTTAAATCATGTTTAAATGTCCCTGTACTAATTTTCCCTTTTCTTTTGAAGGCTTGGCATTGTATGCATCCAAAGGAGTAGTTCTTAAGTAATAAGAAATTCAATGTTGTATTTGCGAAGAAGCCACCAGTTGTGTCTTCACTGACTGAGCAGTCAAAAGGTTAAGCTGTTATCAGGTATTCCTCAAATCTAGACTTACTACCAATTTGTAGATTAGTCACTGATAACACATATTGATTTGCTAATTGTCTGTATGGAATCTTTAGCTGACTGTTTCAAAAAAGTATGTTTAGCCATTACAAGTTCAACAGCAGTTTCTAAATAAAATCACAAAGGAAACTGTCTTAGTACCAAATAAATACTAATGTGGAGTGAATATTTCCAATTCCAGGGATTTTAGTATAGACAAATTCTCCCCTGTTTTTCTCACTGAAAGCAACTATAATTCCTGGGCATAATCCTTGAAGCAGCTTATGATAACTCTAAGAGCAGGTGTATTAGAGAAGAGACAGATTCAAAGTTCCACCAAACTGGTGCAGATTTTACATTTTCCTCCACTCTTACCTGCCTGAACTCAGAGGCAGATTGAAACACATTGTGTACCAGGTGTGCACAGAAAGAGATCTTAAAGAAGTCTGGACCAAAGACTATAAAAGAGGAGTGAGTGTTATGGATCAGAAAAAGTATAGAAATACCACAATTGTGTTTTTTTCTCCTCTTTCTTTCTTTCTTTCTTTCTTTCTTTTTTTTTTTTTTTTTTTTTTTTTTTTTTTTTTTTTTGTCACTCCCAGACAAGCTCTTAGGAAATACCACAGAAATAGTGACAGTTGGGTGGACATAAGCAGCTGCTGACATTTAAAACTCTGAGGATGATAAACACTTTTCTCTGACAGTGGAACTGTGGTTCCTAGAGAGGAGAGTGGGCCAAATATCTCCCTACCCTACTCCATTCCCACCTTCTCTCCTTTCACACCTTGGTTCTAGACATAGTCATGGTAAAAGGAATTGTGTGGAAAAGTATGGAAATCAGTACCTTAGCAAGACGCACATCTGTAGATCTGATCCTGAATAGTATACCACCTACTTAGGAATGTACTATAGAGTATGTCACTGCCCAGGTTCCAGACTGGTAACTAACATGCACATAGACATATGTGAGTAACACTGTAAAAGCTTTGAGAACTGAACCAATATTGGAACCACTGTCCAGAAAAGATAGATTGAAATTTATAAAAATGGAAAAATCTATTTCAATGAGATGATCAAGGTGACTTGATTGCCTGTTAAAACCAAACAAAACAGGAGCACCTGGGTGGCTCAATTGGTTAAGCGTCCAACTTCGGCTCAGGCCATGATCTCATGGTTCATGGGTTTAAGCCCCAGGTCAGACTCTGTGCTGAGAGCCAGCTCAGAGCCTGAGCCTATTTCAGATTCTGTGACTCCCTCTCTCTCTGACCCTCCCCTGCTCATGTTGTCTCTCTCTCTCTCAGAAATAAATAAAACATTTAAAAAAATAAAACCAAGCAAAACAAAACACCTCATTTTCCTTAAGATTTAAATAACACTTGGTCTTGATAATAAAAATATCAAAATGTCTAGGGTATTTTGCCTAGGATATTTTGCTAGGACAAGTTGCTTATCATAGGACAAATCTGGAAAATCCAAATTTTCAAAGGAAAATACAAAAATATGCACCAATCTTGAAATGATACAGATGTTGGAATTGTCAAAGAATTTAAAGCAGATATTATAAGCATGCTTCACTAAGTCAGGGTGATCCCTCTTGAAATAAATGGAAAGACAACTATTCTAGCAAATAAAAATATAAAAAGAAAAAGAAAATGAAAATAGTACAATTTAAAATTTAAATGAGCTCAATTACAGAATGAGGATGACAGAGGGAAGTGTCTGTGAACTTGAAGATAAAGGAATAAAGCTAGGTAAGTCAATAGAGTATAGAAAATTATAATCAGAATTTATTCTGACAGTATCTCATTTGAGAAGTGATCTAAAGGAAGTGAGAAAGTAAGTGATTGCTTCATATATAGTGGAAGTATTCAGCATGAGGGAATGGAGGAAGCAAAGACCTTGAGTAAAGATTTGGTTGGCATGTTTAAGAACCAGCAAGGTAGCATGTGGTTGGGCCATAGTGAGTCCTGGTGTGAGTGAAAGGATATTTACTCAAAGAGGTGGGAGGTAGGAGTGGTCATGAAGAAACTTGTAGGTCAGGTTTAAGAGTTTTAGTTGTTATTATAAGAGCTAAGAGCTAAAACATTGGAATATTCTGACTTTAGAAATAACATTATATATACTTTATGGATAAAACATCTTGGTGTGGAGCCTAGATTAAAGTGAATTTGTGCATAAATGGAAATAAACAACTAGTGAGAAAGCTATTGAAATGCTCATGGGAAGACATGGTGGTAAACTGGATTAGGTGGTAGTACTGGAGGTGATGAGATTGACTCTAGAAATAGTTTTTTGGTAGAAAAAAATATATAAGCATTTTCAATGTCCTTGAAACAGTGAGTGAACACATAATACATTGAATATGAAAATTGATTTTTTGAACAGAAAGGTTACTAAAATACAAGATAGGATTCTCATGAAGGACCAGATATTTCCACACTCAAAGATCATTAAAGATAACACTTGCTTTTCTTCCCAGTATTGACATTCAGACAAAGTGCTTTTTGAATGGGATGAGCTTCTAGCTCTTGGGATCTCTTGTTTCTCACCTAAAAGATAAAACAGAAATAAAAAATTAAATTACATTTTATAAAAATTCCAGAGATAGTGAGAGAGTAAATTTGGCCATCTCTATGAATTATATATAATTGGTATAAACAGATATATTTTATATTATCAATGTAAATAATATATTTATTATTTGTTAATATATATGGGTATATAGAAAGACAAGTGTACAATATTTTAATTCATATATAATTATATGTGTACATGTATATACACAGGTATATATACAGCTAGACATACATGTATATAGGTAGATAAATATAGATAACATTTTTATGGACATATATATGAATATATAATTTACATACATTAAATTCCATTATATACAATTTTTTAAAAGTTGGATATTATTCCTTTGATCTCTTTCAATATTTTTAACTTTGTGTGCTCATTTTCTGTNCCATTTACTTGCTTTCCATCAAATTATTTTTAATAAAATAATTATTTTTTAAAGTATTCATTCTTTTTTATGTTTACTTATTTATTTTGAGAGAGACAGACAAAGGGAGAGAGAGAGGAGGAAGAGAGAGAGGGAGAGAGAGAAAAAGAGAGGAGGAGAGAGAGGGAGAAACACAGAATCCCAAGCAAGCTTCATGTTCAGCATGGAGCCCAACATGGGACTTAATCCCACAACCACAAGATCATGACCTATGTTGAAGTCCAAAATTGGAGGCTTAATGATTGAGCCACCCAGATGCCCCTAAGGTATGTATTTTTAAACCTTTAACTTCTACTTGATGCTTCTAAATATAAGACACTGGTCTTGATCAGTCACTCTTTTTCTTAACTAGAATTTCCATATAAATATCAACATCTCTTCAGTGGGCTCCTTGCTTAGAATCTATTTCTCATTATTTCTATGCAGATTAATTTTCTTTGTAATCTGAATTTGAGATAGTGTTGACCAATGAGAGTGAGATTAGAGACTAGCAAGCAGAAGCCAGAGTATCTCTCTTTTCTTGCTTCAAGGATTATCTGTGGTAATGGCTGTCTCTCTTCCATAGCTGCATCAATCTTCAGGCAGGCCTGCCCTTCATGAGTTAAAATGTAGCCAGTGAGAGTAATCCCTGTTCTTGGCCTCTGTTAATATCTGTTTTCTTTATACTTCGAACCATAGGATAGTTAAGATTTTTTTTCCATTACTAAATTCTGAATTGTTTCAGTGTCCCTTTTTGACTTTTCAATTCTCCTAACACCTCAGAAATTAGCTACGCTGTGGGAGGAACTGAAATACAGGTAGATATGATGTATCAGTGGATCAAGCAACCAAAGAATTTATAATATACTTTATATAAATTATGTTTAATATTTCTAAATAGCCTGCAATATGACTACTAAAGTAGTCATTTACTGATGTCTAAGCCCTAAGAAGCTAAAAAGCCATTTTAAGAACAGACAAGTAGGTGGAAAATTGGTATGTAAAATAATGTATCTCTAGTTTGTGTCATTTTATTTAAAACATAATCAAGTGAATAAAACAAATCAATGAATAATGTTTGCCCTCAGCCATGTTCTTTTTGGAATACTTTTTATCCAGAGACAGCAGTAGCATCCAAAATGACTCTTTAATTAATCAGCTTCTTAGAAAATTTTCAACCTTTTTAATTTTCAGACCCAAAAAAATGGAATAAAAATTAGCAATAATTTCCAATGCTTTGATATTCTTCCCTTCCCCCTAGAAAAACAATAAAAGGAATGCCAATTTGAAAAACAGATTCATACATTTATTATATATTCTTAAAAATTACAACATATTCTATCTGCTTTTTCCAAAATATATTGAAGAAATTACTTCTTCCACTAAATACCAAAAGGCTTTTTTGGCAAAATGGATCCACATTTATATACAATTAAGTAAATATAGCGAAAGTAAACTGGTGCTTAAAATTCAGAATACTGATTAATACATTATAAGTTTGAGAATTCATAAAGAACTATGTTTATTTTTATTCAACCTGGAATTGCAATAATATTTCCAAGTATTTGATATATATGCACACACAAACATACCTACACATGCAATTATAAATGTGAAGATGTATAGAACAGTCAATTTGAAAGTGAGAAAAGATGTCAGTCTATTCTATGCATGCGAGAACTGTATCCTCACCTATAGTATTTTATAAAATTTCTTCAGACAGACTTCTAATTTTTGACTAAACCAGAATTAGAACCCAAGTCTTAGAACATTTAGCTTATCACTGAACAAGTTATCTATAGGCAGTAAAAAAAAAAAAAAAAAAGGCATAGTTTTTGAGTTACATATTTCAGGTTCATGCTTTGCTTTCACAAATTATTAAATGAACCAAAAATGTCTCATATCTAAGATGAAGATAATAATAACAATAACAACAACAATAATAAATGTCTTAATTACTTCACAGTGTCAGTTATCATGAAGATCAAATAAGAAAATACCTCTATAAGCATTTTCAAAGGAATCCTGCAGCATCATTCTAATTAGACTGGAAAAAATAACATATAAATCAGATGATTTAATGATCAACAGTTTATGTTTAATATGACAAACTCAGATTTCCTTTTCCAAACATAATAGAAAATACTAGAAATTGATTAAGATTTAGGCAAATTTGTTTTAAATTTAAATGTCTTAAGTGTTTTGTTTATTTTTGAGCCTCATTTGTACTTGGATTAATTGAATATTTGTACAAGTTCTTTGCAATCTGAAGGCATAAAAAATTGTATTAGATTAAAATGCAAGAAGTATTTAAAAGCTATTTCATTACTTTCAAAAACAGAAAAATACATAACTCTCTAGTCATATCTATTTAACAATTCTCAGTTGATATTTTTCAATAAACTATTATCTTAGTTACTTTAATGACCAACCTGATTTGAATACATGATATATCCTATCAATTGTTTCAAACTCAGTCTTCAAAAGATCCAGAAAGCACATTTTAGCTGTAAAGTGGTTGATTCTGGAACTGCACATAGATATGGCTTCGGAATATTAACTCCATCATCTACTGGAACCATTTTAGATATACCAGTGGGAGGACATAATTTCATGATTCATTCAACTCTCAGTTATCCTTGGAAATGGGAAATAGAATTTGGATGAATGAAATTCTCAACCCTTGATCTTACTGCAGTCATTAATACTCACATCCCTACCTAATGTCTGGTTAAAGCTTCCAGGAAATAAGCAAATGACAGATTTTAAATTCATCCCAAACTTGTTTTCTTTTCCATTAGCCTTGACATGTAGGTGATAATAAGCAGACACGAATGATGAAAATTAGGAAACCAAATGAAAGAGAAGACCAAGAAAAATAGTCAACCCAATTTTGTAAATGGCTGAATGTTTTATTTTCACATCAATTCTGGACTACTTTTTTTTTTTTTTTTACTAAAACATGATTTCAATTTATCAAACATGATATAAATTCTAGTCTTATCAAAGAATGATTTACAAAATGCAGAAGACAACACAGTATAATGAAAATATCACTACATATTAGGTTGACTCAACATACCTTAGTCAATCATTTAAGAACATAGGGATATATTTCCTGAGGTTGATTAAAGGAATTGGTCTAGATGACTTCTGATTTTACCCTGAACAGAATTCTATTATTTTAACCTATGTACAAAGCACTTTGTTAGATTCTGGGAGATTCAGGATATTTAAGATATGGTTTCTAGTCTCAAAAAACTTGAAAATTAGTTGAAATACATGTGTTCATATGGAAGATGGTGAGTGTATTCTCTAGGCAAGTAAAGTGAGCAAATAGAAGTATTATTCATATATATTTATATCAGGAGGGGACCTGGAAAAGTATGATGGAAGTTAATATTTTATTACATTTGGAAGTATGAGTTTTATGGGTGAGTACATAAGGTAAAGGGCATTCAAAATGAGAATGAACAAAGACAGGCAGTTATGAAGGGACATGGTGTACCTAGGTGATAAACAGCAGTCAGATGACACTATTTGATTTTCCATCTTAAAACATGAGGGTAATCTAGATCAGTGATTTTAAAACATATTTCATGGTCTATATTGTAGGCTTTTAAGGTCCTCCTGATAAACCTCACAAATGACAGTTATCCTTACAACCAAAGCTACTGACCATAATCTATACTCACATATACAACTTTCCTGCCTTGTACTACAGATCACTCTGGTTCTTCTCCATAAGCAATTTTCTCATTCATCACCAATCTGTATACTCTATATTACTTTTTTTTTTTTATTTTTTGTATCTGCTGTAACAATGTTCCACAAATTGGATGTCTTAAAACAACAGAAACTCATTCCATTGCAATTCTAGGGGCTAGAAGTCTCAAAGATCTCAGTAGGGCCATGCTCTCTCCAAAGTCACTATGGAAGGAAATATTTGATGCCTTTTCTAGATTCTGGTGGTTTTCAACAATCTCTGGCATTCCTTGGCTTATAGATGCACTCCGATTTTTATCTACATCTTCATATGGCCTTCTTCCCTATCTATGTCTCTATCCAAATTTTCTTCTTCTTGTAAGAACAGCAGGTGTGGATTAGGGCTTATCTTAAATTGATTGGATTTCTAAAGACTTCTATTATCCACGGCCAAATACAATAAATACACATAGATACTGGTTTTAAAAAAATGTATGTAATTTAGATTAAGTGAAAATTGAAACTATTTCTATTTTCTCTATATTTTTATCTAACTTTGGTTTGTTTATTAGGAGGTACTGTGTAAAACTACTAATTATACAATTACCTTGAATATGACAAGATTTTAAACTTCTAGGAAATCCATCATATGCCTAAATATAGTAAGATGTTTTCCATAAGAGACTATTAAAATATATTTACATAGGATAGAGAAAGAATAAATCTCATATAGCATACAACTGATTTTAAAGTATGTTCTAAATAAAAGTTTTTAAATTTTTTATGTAACAGCAGATTTAATATAACTCTGGAAAGCTTTATAACCAATCCTTTTGCTGTATGAGGCTACTTAAATCATTACAGAATAAGAGTTTTAATGATGGCACAGAAATCTTAGGAGTTTATTTTAATATGAATAGACTATTTTCAGTTATTTCCTGTAAATGCAAACAATCTTATTTTATAGATTCCACTGCTTCAGAAGCTCAATGAAACTAGGCACCTGTGTCTTTTCCAATTCTGCAATGATGGAGAAAGCCTACCCTTTGTTAACTTTCTGTTCTGTATATTTTTGACACTTAAAAATTTATGTCTTACTCTTAAGAAGGTTGTAACATTAAATAAACTGCCAATGGAGCAGTCAATTTTCAAATGATTATGTTGAAAAGGATGGAAAGTATGAGTAATTGAATATACTTACACTGTATTTCTAATTCAATTGATATGATAAATGAATGATAAATTAGATATTCTTAGTCCCATACCATAACGACCTAGTCCTCTACCTATACCAAGACATTAAAAAATCCTCATTACACCAAGTTGAATTTTATGTTCTTTATGTACTAAATTATTATTGCACATTTAATTTACTAGCACCTTCAGCTTTGGGTTTTTGGAAAGAGAGCTAGATACCGCTAAAGATATTCTAATTCTTATTCTGCCATGTTAGACTACTTTCTCCTTGAGAAAAAAAATGCTTTCTGAGTCTGTGTCCCTAAGGATCAAACGAATCTCTTAAATTAGGGGCTAACAAGCTATGACTTGTTCCATTTTTTTTGTAAACAAAGTTTTATTGGAACACAGCTGCATTTATTTATTTACAGTGTCTACAGCATATTACAGTGGCAAAGTTGAATAGNACCTAAGCGAAAGTCGGATGCTTAACCGACTAAGCGACCCAGGCGCCCCTATAGCTGACTCTATATACATACAAACAGTTTGCAAATCTCTGGTCTAGGTGATTTCTATAATTGCTCTAAGTTTTAAATTCATACAATTTTGGNACTAGACTTATGAATGGATGCTTGGTATATTAAAAGGTATAATGATCCTGTCTTCAACGATATCTTAAATAGTTTATAATCTTACTTGAGGCATAAAAGGTGTATATCAAGATGCATCTGGAAACATTAGGTAGCATCTGCTAAGAAAGTGTTGAAAAAGGCATGAGCATTAAGAAAATTAATTACTGAAACACTCACTGAGAAATAAAGCTGGAAGGTAAAGCTTTTATACAAAGATAGAACTTGAGTTTAGATAGAAAGTGGATATATTGAATATTCACTGTACATCACAGTTATTGAAATGGGCACTTAAATTTAATCACTAATATTGTATAGTAATAATTAATACCCTTATTTTATAGTTAACAAACTTGGGTTCACATAGCTATATAGTAGTGGAGTTTGTATTCCAATCCAGGTTTCCTTGCAAAACACACATGTACATATGTGCTCACACACATATATGAGAACATATTTCTCCCCCTACTGGACCCACACTTCTAAATCCTGATATTCTCACCTTCGTTCCATGATGTCATGCTATAATCACACTCTTAGAGATAGCTAAGCTAGAAATCTCAAATAAACTATTTATAATAAAAAAAAGAAATCTCAAATAAAGATTTCGTATATTGTAATTATCAAGGCATGTGTTAAAAAATGGCATGAACTAAGGCATAAATAAGTGTAATGTGTCTGTGTGCATCTTTGCTATGTCTATGTATAAAATTATAAAGCATATATACTTACATACTTAAATACATATACTGTACCCTTTTGTAATTATTAAAATGTATCTAAGTATTATTTAACAAGGCTGCATTTTATATAGAAAAAGAAATAGAACGTCTTAATAGTAGTCAAAGAATAGAATACCCAAAATGAATTCAAAGTAAGAAGACACTCCAGAAATTTTCTATAGAAGAGATGCAATTTCCTTTCTTTTTCTTTAACTTTTTTTTTTTAATTCTAAGACAGGTGTGTAAAAATCAGCATTGCTAATTTCTTGTCAAATGATTTCTGTCTAAACCTGTTCTATATTTTTCTCAAGGTAAATTCAGTAACTGGAGCCAGTATGACTACAAAGCTAGTAATTATTTCATATTTAAGCATGCCATCAAATGCAATTTCTAGTTTTGCTATGTGTATTCATTATTCCCAGTGACAGAAGAAAGTACAAGAGACTGAGACAATAATCCCCGTTAGTACAATGAAATAAAATACATGGAAAGACTTCTTCACAAGGGTACTATAAGAACTAAGTTACACTGTAAATAGAGAATTCTTTGCAAATGTAACATACAAAATGATCAACATCATCCCTTGAGTGCAGAGAAATAAAATAATTTTGCTTCCTAGAATCTGAAATTGCTGTTAAAGAGAATAAATAGAAAGTGACATAGAGAATGGGAAGTTTATTTTTGTGTGTGTTTATTTATTATCGAGACAGACAGAAACAGAGCATAAGCGGGGAAAGGGCAGAGAGAGAGGGAGACACAGGATCCGAAGCAGGCTCCAGAGACTGAACTGTCAGCACAGAGCCCGATGCAGGGCTCGAACCCACAAACTGTAAGATTATGACTTGAGCCCAAGCCGGATGCTCAACCGACTGAGCCACCCCGGTGTCCCTAGAATGAGAAGTTTATAATGCTTCTGCAAATTCTCCCACTGACTGGCTTAAATTTTTCAAATATAATTTTGATAAACTTCCACTTAAAACTTAAGACTCGGTTTTGTTACTACAAAGAAGTAGATATGAGAGCTGTTAGCCAACTACATGAGAGGATTTAGCTTAAAATTCTATTATGATGATTGCTCTTATGTAGAATCTGTGATTAATGAAAGTGCTTTAAGGGCACATTAGAGCTCACTAACTGACCATATTACCTTCAATTTAATATTTAATTTATTGTCCAAATAATCATCAAACAAACTCATCCTGAGAATATAATATTTTACCATTTTAATGTGCTGTATACTTCCTCATTTAATCCTCAGACATGTAATTAGTATAATTTCTGTTGCCACATATCAAACTCTATATGCCAATGTGCTGAGTTATTGATATATATTATCTTAATCAATAACTGCTATAACTTTTTGAAGTAAAAAAAAAACAGATATGAAAAATAAGTATTAGGAGTTTAAAGAGGAGGTTTTGACTTTTGGTAATGGAAAAGTAACCTGCAGGTTTAAAATATAAACTCTAAAATATATAAATCTATCTGAAGACATTAAAATGTGATCTGAAACCAGCATAACCTGGAGAAGAATCTACATTTGGAAGAAGGGAATTATTCTGAGTTTCCTATCTTAATCAGTTATTGCCTAAAGAAAATCTCTAGATTGAACATAGAATTGGCAGTCTTAATGGCTTTAGCAATTAGAGAACAGTTATCAGGGGTCCCACAGCTGCTACAATGTAAGAAGTGAAATTGTACAAAGGATAAGGCTACAGAGAGATGACTCCAAATCCTGCATGTAAAGTTTTCCCAACTCTCTGGCCGATCTCTATTCCAAGAATGCATGGGGAAGACTCTAAGCAGCTTATTATGAAGAAATGGACATAGAGTTCAATGGCTGCACCATACATGCCAAGACAGGATTGGAGTTTGAGTTCAGCCAAAATAACCGCTAAAACAAACAAGGAAGAAAATCTTAATACTCCTTGAAGAAATATAACAGGACCCAAAATTTGCACAGTGTATCATTTAGTTTCCAGATATATTCCAAAATTTCTAAAAAATGTGTGTGTTGTGTGTGTGTGTGCATGTGTGTGTGTGTATAAACATGGCAACATAACATATTCAGAATAAAATGAAATCAATGGACAAGTCTTAAATAACACAGATATTAAAATGTATAGACTAGGACCTCTATAAGAATTAGAATCTATGCAAACGTCCAAAAAGAACAAATCAAAATTCTAGAATGGAAATATATAATGTCTGAAATAATTTTTTAGTGGATTCTCTAAGGAATTTTACTGGTTCACATAAGTATTAATTGCCATAGCTGAGATACAAACTAGGTTTGTCTCATTCCAGAATCAATGCTCTTATTTACAGCTTCATGCTATTTTTCAATAAAGTATATGTTGTTACACCCTATTATTCATACTTGAAAATGGACATTTGATAAATTAAACAATGTGCTAGGTAGTAAGGATAGAGTGATAAACAAGATAGAAATTCCCAGCAGAGACCACAACCCACTGAGAGTAATGGACATTGTACAGATATCATCAGTGATTATGTCATTACAATAGTGGTAATTGTGGTTGTAAAATATAGGAATGCAATTGCAAAACAGAGTGACCTAACTTTAAGAGGTTGGAAAAGCTGCACACATGACATCTTCTGCTTCTCTGTATTTAGTTGAAAATTGTTTTTCTGATATGTGCTTAATCTTTAAAGACTCAGGTGTATGTTTGTCTGTTCCAGTGAGTGGATATTTAATCTGTCAATTCTTAAGGAAAAGATTTACCTTTGTTGCTAAGGTACACTCAGTGGTACCCTGCCAGATTAACTACACATAAAACACAATAATCTATAAGGGGCTAACTGTGGAAAATAGAACCATGAAGGACATTGTAATGACTTTGAAATGCCATGATTACAAAAGTAATAGTTGGGGTCACAATATTTCTATGAAAAATATTGCAGAAATATAGGCATGGACTGTACTGATGGCCAAACTCCTCTCCAGCGTACACTTCACTGAATAAAGCAGACATAAAACAGTGAATTATTTGCTAAAAAACAATAAACATGAACAGATACTGAAGAATTAAATGTTTTTGCACTTCTCTAATCCAACCACACTCTGTAGCATTTAGATTATCTCCAAGACATGGGACTGTCACTGAGAATAAATGAATCCATTGATCTCAAGCACTTCATACACACAACATTTCAGTCACCTAATTTATTGTAAGCAAGAACAAAATATAAGGTTGGGTGTTTATTCTATTTTCCCAATGTCCTAGAGCGCAAGTACTTTTCCACAAAGTTACAGTGAGGCAAATAAAAATGACATTGTCATTTAAAATAATGCTTATTATAAGCATATAAAGCATAAAGCAATGCTGAGAATTTTTAGGGACCTCAGTCCACAATATACAATCACTTTACATACTACCCCTCTCACCTTATACTTTCCCCCCCATTTTCATTTTTTAAGCTCCAAGTTTGCTCGTTTTTTTCCTGAGTGGGGAAATGGTCAAGAATTTCTATATTCAAACAAACATCTCATCTCTGTCAATGAATATTCAATCATCAGTTATTTAAGCCACGTCTCTTCATTTTCCTTTTTTTCTGGATAATATAAAAAACAAAACCCCTCTTCCTGTTCTCT
>NW_027531910.1:1857652-1879765 GCF_008692635.1 Crocuta crocuta | reverse complement strand
CAGCACAGAGCCCGATGCGGGGCTCGAACCCACGAACCATGAGATCATGACCTGAGCCGAAGTTGGATGCTTAACTGACTGAACCACCCAGGTGCCCCTTGAGACTCTAAAGCAGGCATTTTTAACTTGAGATCCAGGATGATTCTGTGGACTGGTTTCCAAGGGTCAGTGAACCCTCTGAAATTGTGTACAAAATTGTATGTGCACCTTCATGAAGCAATCTGTTTTCATCAGATTCTCAAAGATAGTTTAAAACCCAAACTAGGTTATAGGTCAGCACTCTGAGATATCCATTTCTCACATGGTCATTGCAGATACTGCTCTAAATTGACCGTAGACCAACACAGGACAAGATGAAAACTGAAGGCAGGTAGTGAAAGAATGTGGGGATTAGCAGCGCGGGGATAGAGAAATAAAAACAAAAAAAAAAAAAAAAAGGGTGGAAGAAGAGGGACAGAAAACTTGAAATCTTTGCAGCTCTCATCGATATCTTATTCTGTCTATGTTTCCTTTCTTTTTATGCTTTTCTTCTGGGAAATGTTACTCATCTTCCTCTATGTTGCATATATATAGTGAAACTTTATGAATTTATGTAATCTATAGTACCTAAGTTATTGTCCAAAAATTTTAGAATTTCACCATAACCAGTGAATATTGATTAAAAAATTCCTTTGAACTTTATCTAGTAGACACATGTAGTTGCTTATGATCTAATAAAGATAATGCTGACTAGACTAACACATTTCTTAATGTGTATATATAACAAACACCTTTGCCTATTGGGTGCACTGTCCTGAGATGATCTATGAATAGTGAGTCAGTGAATCATATTGTTGCTGTCAAATGATATCAATTCTCACTTATTACAAACTTCTTCATAATATTAATAGGTTATAGATAATAGATTATAGATATCATAGATATTATAATAATATAATAGATTATAGATAATAATAGATTATTATAACAATGAGATGGAATACAATTACTGCAACATAAAACTTTTGACAGTTGCTTCCATCCTGTTGATGCACCTGTTTTTTCTTTAATAATTACTTAGGCAGATGGGAGCACAGGCACAAGAGCCTGGTTGTCCATAGTTCTTTGGTATTGTCAGTTATTTCAAAGAACCAGTTATCAGCTTATTATATTGATGACAGTAATGCAAGACCTCTGGGTGATGCCAAAGCAGAACAAAAGTGCCAACACTGGTTTCACATGTTCTAATTCTAAAATAAGTGTGGCGAAAGTCTTGGGCACCAGGAAAAAAAAAATCTGTCAACTCCCTCACCAGCAGCTGTCACCTATAGTTAATCTTTTTATTTCTATTTGTGTATTTCCCCTCACAACACCCTATCTCCCACACACTATGTCACCATCTGCTACCACATTTTCCTGCATCCAACTGACCTCTCCAAACATGGCCCTGCCTTCATTTTCAGTACGTCAGGCATCACGAAGTCAGTAATGGCATGTCCTTTGAAGATAAAACTAAGTATTTTATATTTGAGGTAACAATATTTTCCCCCTTTTTGTATATACCTAAATATTTTCTCTAGGTGGAGGTACAATAGCTATGGGGTTCACTGAGTGTTCTAGCAACCTGGGAAAGCACATCTAATTTTAAAAGGGGACATATAAAGAAATAACAATATGAACTTTTTTATTTTTATTTTTTGCCTCACAGAATCCATGACTAATAGGAAACAATAGAGAACTGAAAAAACTAATTAAGTATAGATTAATAGTTAATAACGTAGTCAGTGGTGAAGACTGTTAGCATCTGTGCATATTTGGTTCACCTCTCCTTTCATGAGAATTACACTTTTATTTCCAACTTGCTACTAAATGAGGTCATATGATTGTTCTGGCCAGTTCATTGTAAGGACAGAAGCATCACTGTAAGCTGAAGCATTTGTCTTTTTGAGTAGCCAGGATGTCAGGGTTAGTTTAGTTACCATAGCATAACCCAGCCTATTTTAACTAATACTATAAGTCTTCAGTCACGGTAAGTAATTAAAGCGTTAATTTGTATCTACTCTCTTATCTGGCCCCCAAAATGAGGATATTAATGATTACCTACTCTGCTTTCCAAGTGTTGTGTATATTCAGTTGTGTCTGTTTACTGAAAGAGCCATAATCCTTACTATTTTGTCAGTTATACGGAGAATTTGGATGCCTTCATTCACAGTTAGGTGCTAACTGTGAAGGGGCATATGATAGGAAGGGGCATATGATAGGGAATCTTACGTAGGCTTCCTATAGCCCTTTGCCACCAGTCAGAGACCTACAATCATAATGGAAGAAGTACTCTGGAGGTAGTGTTAGAAACTGCTGCCAGTCTGATGTGACAAAAGGGGCAGAAGAAACATAGAATCAATGTCAAAGCCTCAGGAACCACAGTTCTTCCACATTACGACCAGAGAATAAAATACAACCACAGACTGGAGAGAACACTAGTAGAAATAGAATTGTTTTCTGAAGACAATATTGATGCTCCCGTTTCCTTAAAAAGGAAGTAAATAAAGTGAATTTGGATGGATTCCCAGATTGCACATCTGCCTGTCTAAATTACACCTGAGAAGTAGCAACCAAACAGATGGAAGTGAGGAGGATTAGCAAACAGCTTTCTTTTGATTTTATGTGCCTATAATCACAATGGCTTATACTCTTCACAACAAAGGGTCTTCAGGCTGGCAGACAGTCTTGTAAATACAGACTGTAACACCTGTGTGTCAAACAAGTGGATATAGGTGCAATAGTAGTTTCCATCGATGTGCAAGATAAACTTTGCTGAGTTAGATACATGCACATCATTCTATTTGCCCCTGCCTCCTCTAAACAAGTCATCATCTATAATGTAAAAAAAATAATATTGCATAAATTATTGGTGTTATTAAACTTAACTCCTCTTTGGTACATAAGAGCGAGTTAGTCCATCACAATCCACTGTATGTGTTCTTTTGATCTGCCCCCTCTTTCCTCCTCAAACATCTAACTTCTTTTTTCATTTTAAGATTTCACTGAATGGGATTGAAATATTTCAGGCATGTTTAATAATCCAGATGTATTTCCTTCCTTTTAAAAACATCTTCAACCCGAAAAACAAACAACCCAGTGAAGAAATGGGCAGGAGATATGAACAGACTCTTNGGGCATGGAGGAGGGCACTTGTGGGGATGAGCACTGGGTGTTATATGGAAACCAATTTGACAATAAACTATTTGTAAAAAAAATTAAAAAAATAAAAAAATAGAGATATGTGCTCAAAAAAAATTAAAAAATATAAAAACATCTTCAATAACATTTAATAGATTTGGTGAGTTGAGCAGATGAAAATTTTTTCAATAATCTTAAATTGTGGAATCTTTGCAAAAAAAAAAAACCCTAAGGTAATTAACATAGTATATCTTCCTTCGAAATGGGGCAGTTAGAATTGTGAAAGATTTGGCATTTAAATGAAAGAAGACATGAAGAAATAACACATTTTGGCAAATAGTGTTTTTTGACTATTCCAGTGTATGGCAGTCCTTATTAACATTTAAGAAGTGGATTTTTACCAAAACAGGGGAGATTAAATATCTAGTGTGTTAGTGGAAATTTTAATAAAGTATGAAATGTCTCATCACTGCACTGGATCAACAGCTTAAAACTGAGCTAGACAAGGATTAAGTGGAGGTGAGGCCGACAGTGACCTAACTGACAATGTGAAAAGATCTGCCAGCTTTGAGTCAGGTACTTGATAATTGTTCCACTTAATCATATACAATAGTATTGGTTAGCGTTAATGGATCTTATGCGTTCAATTTGTTAGCTGGGATCCCTTTTTCTCCCTCTACAGGGTCAGTCACAATTTTTATAAAAAATACTGGAAATGTAAAGCCCAATGGGATCTGACATGAACACATGAATACGTTCTGATTAATCATGAGCATAACATCTACCCTAAAAATAGGGAATAGTATTTCATGATTCTCTATAAAGTATGAACTCTTATGCAATGATCACTCTAAATTGGATCTAACACATCTCTTAGTCTCATAAGATTTCACTTATGTCAGATAAAACTTAAAAAATAAAGTAGCCATTTTATATTTTTGCATCTATGATTATTATACTTTCTAATAAAAATTAAATTCTCAAGTAAATGATTAAATTTAGACTAAAGACTTGAGTCCTTTGATCACCTTGGTTACAGATAATGACTTTGACAAAATTTATGACGCAGCAAAGCTTGTTTTACCACCATTTAAGAAGGGTCTGTGTGACTCATACAGGTCAAAGAAGCTTTTTTTTTTTTTTTAATTTATCACAGCTCATTTAAATACCAAACCTGTGAGGAGAAGACATAAAAGTACCAATCTTATCACTCTCACTTACTACATATTTGTTAAATTTGACTGAATTAAATAAAGGCACAGAAAGTCATATCAATAAGGTTCTTAGAAATTTCAGTTCACAAAAGTCATGTATATGTACAACATTGATTTTAATGGGACTCCCTAAAAATAGCTGACTCTCTCTGTCTCTGCCTCTTTCTGTTTCTGTCTCTGTCTCTGTCTCTCTCTCTTACTCTCTCACTCTCTCTCTCTCTCTCACACACACACACGCACACACACACACACAATCTGGAATGACCAACTCTCCCAGTTTTTCTGTGACCATCCTGGTTTTTACATTAAAATTTCTTCATCTCAGAAAATCCCTTGTTCCTAGACAAATTAGAGGGTTGCTTGACATCTCACACACACACCCACATATGCACACATGATCACAAAGTGATCTCACTTTGAGTATGTAACCACAATCATCACAATCTATAAAAGAATCCTCTACACTTTTGGCCAAGATAGAAAATCAGAAAAAAACTATCAAAAGCCAACAAAATATATTAAACAACAAATTTCAAGCCATTAATTTCAGAAATTCAGAAATGATTATCCAAGCTTATTCCCTTGAGAGAATTTCCAGGGTATAGAAAAAGGAGGGGGGTGGAGCGCCTGGGTGGCTTATTCGGTTAAGTGTCCGACTTTTGCGTAGGTCATGATCTCGCGGTTCGTGGGTACGAGCCCCGCGTCGGGCTCTGTGCTGCCAGCCAGCTCAGAGCCTGGAGCCTGTTTCAGTCTGTGACTCCCTCTCTCTCTCACCCTCCCCTGCTCACGCTGTCTCTCTCCTAGAAATAAATAAAACATTAAAAAAAAAAAAGAAAAAAAGAAAAAGGAGGGGAACACGAACTTTAAAAAAAATTAGAGTTCCCAGGTTTGAGGTTTCTCAGCTGCAGAAGCCCACTGTGTCTAGTGTTCCGCTGAGCTCACCTCCACATTGTGCAACCAGGGCGTGGATGGCGAAAGAAACTGAAGGTCTTCCTGCTTGCTGTGCAGTGTATAGTAAAGTCCTTTGTCCCTGACCAAGGGCTCTTTTGTCTTCTGCCCGCAAGCTTATGGCTGACTAACTTGTTAGTTCACAAGTAGGGTGAAATCCCAAGTCCTTAACATTTTTTGACATAAAATACAGGTAAAAAATAAAATTTTAAAAATGACAGGGCACCTGGGTGGCTCAGTTGGTTAAGTGTCCAACTACGGCTCAGGTCACGATCTCACGGTTTGAGGGTTCAAGCCCCATGTCAGGCTCTGTGCTGACGACTCAGAACCTGGAGCCTATTTTGGATACTGCATCTCCCCCTTTCTCTGTGCCTTCCCCAGTTGTGTTCTCTCTCTCTCTCTCTCTGAAAAATAAATAAACATAAAAAATTTTTAAAAATGACAGAGCATTAGATTTCTTAGATAAAACACAAAACAACTCATTAAAGGATCAATTGATAAATTGAGACTTATCAAAATGAAAAACTATTGCTCATAAAAAAAATTGTTAAGAGATTGTAAAAATAAGCTACATTAATGGGAGGAAAATATTTGCAAATTACGTGTCTAGTAAATAACTTGAATCCAGAATATATAAAGAATTTTTAAAATTCAATAGCAGGAAAATAGTCAAACCATTTTTAAAAATGAGCAAAATATTTGAATAGACACATCACCAATGGAGATCTACAGAGGATAAATATTTACATGAAAAGATGCTAGAAATCATTAGTTACTAGAAAATTGCAAATTAAGTGGCGCCTTGGTGGCTCAGTCGGTTAAGCATCCAACTTCGGCTCAGGTCATGACCTCACGGTTCGTGGGTTCGAGCCCCGCGTCGGGCTCTGTGCTGACAGCTAGCTCAGAGCCTGGAGCCTGTATCAGATTCTGTATCTCCCTCTCTCTCTGACCTTCCCCTGCTCACTCTGTCTCTCTGTGTCTCTCAGAATAAATAAAAAACATTAAAAATTTTTAAGAAAATTACAAATTAAATGCTGATAAACTACAACTGCACACCTAAATTAAAAAGGCTATTAAAAAGTATTGGCAAGGATGTAGAGGAATTAGAAGTCTCATATACTTCTAGTGAAAATGCAAAATGATACAATTGCTTTGAAAACATACACCTACCATATGGTCCAGCCATTCCACTCCTAGCTATTTACCCAAGAAAAATGGCAGCATATGCCCATACAATGACTTGAATGTGATATTCATAGCAGCTTTATTTGTAAAATCCAGACTGGAGAAAAACCAAATGCCATCAAAATTTGAGGGGGTAAACAAATCCTGGCCTACCTGTATAATGGACAAATAAAATGAATAAATTCCTGATACAGCAATAAAAAAGTAAGTTATTCATATATGCTATTACATGAGTGAATTTCAAAATAACTATGCTGAATAAGAGATCAAAAATAAATGAATAAAAAGCACATGCTATATGATTTCATTTTAAATTCTAGAATTAGTGACAGAAACCAGATCAGTAAAGTCTGGGGATATGGATGGAAAAGAGATGAAGCCTCACCACCTTTATCATTCAGCCAGATAGCTCTTTCTACCAACATCAGATAGATTAAAAGACCCCAGAGAAATGACCACCATATTTTGGAAATTTGGTTAGTCAGTTTCTCTGATAATCAACTTAAAGTCTTCCATTAAAGAAAATAAGCCTATGGATACAGCACTCTGAGTTAGATATTTAGAGTCTTCCTCTTAAATATGAATATACAGTATTAGTTCACAAAGCATTTATGGAAAATACAAAAAAAGGAAAAAGAGAACTCCAAAAGCAAAACAGAACAAAATGGTCCCAGGAAAAAAAAAAGAAAAATAAAGCTCAAAGCAGAATTATGCTTAGAAATTTCTGATTTGTATACTAAAAACTTTATAAGAAGATATTTCATGCATAATAAGATTAGTGTCCTTTCATTAAGAAAAAGAAAACAAGATAAATCTCTTGAAATTGATACAGAAATGAAACTAAAACACAATACAAAAAGCACAGAGATAGACAAAATAAAATCAAATATTACATGTTTGGAGAGAGAACACAAGTGTCCAACTTTCAAGTGAGAAAGCTCATGGACTAAAAAGCAGAAGATATTATTAAATAGATAATGAAGATTTTCTTAGTGTTTAAAAATCTAAGCCTCCAGATTCAAAGAGTAACATTCTGGAAACAAATGTGATAAATGAAAAACAAACAAACAAGACTTAACATAGTCACATGTCATTCTGAATTTTCACCACAAATATAAAAAGTGGATTGTTAAATCTAAAGGTCAACACACAGGCCCTATCTCAATTGGTCTTTCATATTCAATTAGTCTTTCGATCGTTTCTCTGTACATTTTTTTAAACTGAATTTTTTAACTTTCTTTAAAGACAGCTTTATTGAAGAATAATATCCATATCAAAAAAAACTATCCATTTTCAGGATTGTTTTGAAAATTTGGCTCTTTTTAAATATTTACAAAGTTATGGAACTATCAACATTGTCTAATTTTAAAAGTTTTCCAGCACCCCAAAATTGAACCTGGTATCCACTAAAAGTCCCTTCCCTTTCCACCTGCCCTAGGCAAATACGGATGTACTTGCTGTTTCCATATAATTGCCTATTTCATATAAATGAAATCATATAATATGTATTCTTTTGTTTCTGACATTCCTCGCCTAGCATAATGTTCTAGAGGTTTGTCCACATTTCAGTATATATCAGTACTTTTGTTCTTTTTTTATTTTTCAATAAAATACTACTAATGCAGATATACAGTGTTTTGTTTGTTCATTCATCTTTTGATAAATAATTAGGTTATCTCTATTCTTGGGCTATTATGAATTATACTACTCCGACTATTTATGTACAGGTCTTTATACATACATTTATTTTTATTTCTCTTAGATAGATACCTGGGATTGGAATTCCTGGGTCATATGGTAATTTTATTTTTAACATTTTGAGAAACTGCCCAGCTATTTTACAAAGTGACAGTATGAGTTTATGTTCTCACAAGAGAAAAAAGAGCAAAACAATTGTAATTATACCATTTTTCATAAGTCCGCACATAATTACCTCTTCCAGAATTCTTTTTTATTCATGTAGGTTAGAATCACCGTTTGGGATTGCTTTTTTCAGCCAGAAAAAACTCCTTCAGTATTTCTTATAAGACACATCTGCTAAAAAACAAATTCTCAGGTTTTGCTCATCTAAGAATGCCTTTATTTATTCTTCACTTTTAAAGGGGAATTTTGCTGGATAGAGAATTCTTGGATAACAAGCTCTTTTTTTTTTCTTTGAGTATTTCCAATATCATTTATTGCCTCTTGATTTTTTCTGATAAGAAGTTATGAGAAGTAGACTTTACTGTTACTGTGGTTCTGTTTGGCTTATTGGTTTATTTTCTTCCAAGGTAATCTCTACTTCTTTGGTTTTCAATAATTTAATTATGATGTATATGTTTATGAATATTCTTTCTCTTCTGCTTCGAGTTTTTTGAACTTCTTGGATGTAGAAGTTAACTTTTTGGTGGCAAATTTGGGAAGTTTTCAGTTATTGTTTCTTTAAGTATTTTTTCTTCCCTGTTCTTTCTCTCCTCTTTCTGGTATTACCGTTAAGTATATATTGATGCACATAATGGTGTACCACGTTTTTCTTAAGCTCCATTCAATTTTCTTCATCTCTCTTTTTCAAATTGTGTAAATTGTATTGATCTGTCTTCAAGGCCACTGATTATTGATTATTCCCTTTGCTAGCTTACATCTCCTATTGAGTCCTGGGGTAAAAGTTTCATTTCATTTATTGTAGCTTTTCAAATCCAGAATTTCTATTTGTGTTTCTTTTTATAATTGATATCTCTTTATTGATATTCTATATTTGATGGGCCTTTTCTTTATTTAAAAGTGGTTTCTTTTGGTTCTATAACTGTATATAATGGCTGCTTTGAAATCTTTGCTGGGTTAAAACCATATGACCTACTGAAAGGCATTTTTTGTTGCCTGCTTCTTTCTTAGGTATGGGTCACACTTTCCCATTTCTTTGTATGTCATATAATATTTTGTTGAAAACTGAAAATTTTACATAACATATTGCAGCAAATTGGATTCTTACCCTTCACCTTCAGGGCTTATTATTATTACTCTTTTTTGTTCATTTGTTCGTTTGTTCAGTGCATTTGCTGGGCTGATTCTGTGTAATTTGTATTTCCCATGATATTAAACCTCCAGTGCCCATGCTCAATTTATTTTGAGAGAGAGAGAGAGGGAGGGAGAGAGAGAGAGAAAGCGCACACCAGCAGCAGAGGGTCAGAGAGAAAGAGAGAATCCCAAGCAGACTCTGTACTGCCAGTACAGACCCCAACATGGGTCTCCGTCCCACGACCTGTGAGACCATGACCTGAGCTGAGATCAAGAGTATAACACTCAACTGACTGAGCCACACTGGTGCACCCCCTTGTTTTCAATTTTAGGCTTATTTCCTAGAGTTCACCCCTAGGTCAGCATAGATTAACGATCAACCACTGATCATTCAGGTGGTATGGTTAAGCACCCTGAGCCAGTAAGATTTTCATCCTTTTCCACTGGGTTGGTGTGTGATTTAAGAAATGATGTCAGGGGCACCTGGATGGCTCAGTCGGTTAATCGACCAACTTTGGCTCAGGTCATGATCTCACATTTTGTGAGTTCGAGCCCCAAGTTGGTCACTGTGCTGACAGCCAGCTCAGAGCCTGGAGCATGCTTCAGATTCTGTGTCTCCCTCTCTGATGCTCCCCTGCTCATGCTGTCTATCTCTCTCAGAAATAAATAAAAAACATTAAATATTTTTAATAAAAAAATATTTCAAATTTCAGGCAGTTTACAAGACATTCATCCAGGGACTTGCTTATACTTTCTTCAGACCTCTTAAAATAGTGTATTAAATTTTAGGAGATACAATATGCAAGTTGTGGATTCTAAATTGATTTATTTATAGCTATCTGTGCCAACCTAGAAAACATTCTCCCACTCATGGAATTGGAATGTTTTAAATTCATTTTGTACACAAATAATCTAAAGGATATAGAAAAATTTACTCTCTCACACAATTTTATAACCTGAAATCATTTAAAATATTTGTAACAATTTTCAAATGGATGTTCTATGCCAAATTTTTGAACTTTTAGAAATTAATCCATTTGAAATGCACAAATGACTGGAGATCATGCTACCCCTTTGTAACCACACCCACTTCAGTCATACCCCATCTCATCCTAATACCTGGAACCACTAATCCTTCTTCATTTCTATTATTTTGTCATTTTAAAGGAGTTTTATAAATATAACAATATAATATGTAAACTTTTGTGTTTACCTTTTTGATGCAAAAGTATTCCTTGGATATTCTTCTAGGTTCTTATATTTTATCAGTATTTTAATCCTTTTTATTGCAGAATAGTAGTCCATAGTATGAATGTACTGCCAGTTGAACCATTCACCTAAGAACATTTGGGTTATCTCAGGTGTTCACTATTTTAAATAAAATGGATATGGACATTTATGTATAGAATATTGTGTTATCATAACTTTTATTTATCTGGGATAAATGCCCAAGAGTATAATTGTTGGATCTTATGGTGGTTACATACATAGTTTTGTAAGAAACTTTGACACTGTTTTTCCAAAGTAGCTTTACCATTTTGTATTTACACCTGTGATGTATGAGTGGTCCAGTTTTTGTGCAACATTACCAGCACCTGGTGTTCTCACTTTTTTTTTTTAATGGCCATTCAGGTGAGTGTGTAGCTATATATCACTATGACTTGATTTTGCATTTCTCTCATGGTTAAACATGTTGATCTTTTCATGTCTTTATTTGCCATCTGTATCTTTTCTTTGGTGAAATGTTTGCTCATATGTTTCTTTTCCATGTTCTAATTTGCTGTTGTTTTTCTTTATAGTTATGTTTTGAGTATACTTAAAATCTTCTAGAATCAAGTTCTGTATCATGTGATTTGAAAATATAGTTTTTCTCAGAGTGTAGGTTATTTTTCACTTTTAATAGGATCTTTCACAGAACAAAGATTTAAAATTGATAGTCCAATTTATATTTTTTAAAATGTTTAGAGGTTGTTTTTTATGACAAATTTAAATATGCTTTGCCTAGGACTAGATCCAGAATTTCTACTGTTTCTTTCTAAAAATTTTATAGTTTTACATTTTTCTTTTATGTTTGTGATTCACCTTTATATATCTGTCATTATTCTACATTGTATTTTTTTATATTTTATGGAAGAGATTGTGTAGAAATGGTGTTAATTCTTACTTTAATTTTGGTAGAATTTGCCAGTGAAGCCATCTGGGATTGACAATTTCAGGGAGTTTTAAGATTATGAATTCAATTTCCTTGTTAGTTTATAGAGCTATTCAATTCTCTGTGTCATATTGTGAGAGTTGTAATAGTAGTATTGTTGAGGAATTGGTTCATTTGATCTCAATTTTCAAATTAATGTATGTAAGAATTGTTTAGAGTATTATCTTGTTATGGTTTTGAGGTCTACTGCATCTCTAGTGATAGTCCCCATTTCAACTCTAATATTGGCAATTTGTATCTTCTCTTTTATTTTCTTTGTCAGTATTGCTAGTATTTTGCCAATTTTAACGATCTTTTCAGTGTCTGTTCAGAAAAGAGAAAACAAGCAGTGAAGATGAAAATAAAGTAACTTGTATATATATAGATATGAATATAAATATATGTCTGTGTATAGGTACACACACATACATAAATACATGCATAATCTGTCAGAATGTCGTTTCTGCAATTAGAGTAGAAAAATGCAAAACAAATGAAGTTTGTGTATAGATATGCCTATCATTCAACAAGATTTCATTGATTTATAACTTGGATAAATCTGATCTATCTAGACTGCCATTTCATTTTTTAAAAATCTTTTTACATTTATTTATTTTTGAGAGAGAGGGAGAGACAGAGCACAAGCAGGGAAAGGGCAGAGAGAGAGGGAGACACAGAATCTGAAGCAGGCTCCAGGCTCTGAGCTGTCAGCACAGAGCCTGATGTGGGGGCTCAGGGCTCAAACTCACCAGATCATGAGATCACGACCTGAGCTGAAGTGGGAGGCTTAACTGAATGAGCCACCCAAATGCCCCATCGTTTCGTAATTAACATTTCAAAGATTCCATTCTCAGTG
Source organism: Crocuta crocuta (assembly GCF_008692635.1). Taxonomy (NCBI): domain Eukaryota; kingdom Metazoa; phylum Chordata; class Mammalia; order Carnivora; family Hyaenidae; genus Crocuta; species Crocuta crocuta. The sequence goes on along the minus strand of NW_027531910.1, from coordinate 1,867,218 downwards.
CAGTTGTCCTTGCTCATTCTGTTTAAAGTGGTAGTTTACTTATATCCATATATCCTCACCTTCCTGCTTTTTCATTGCAGATAACATTATTTACATAATATTTTACTTATTTAATTTTGTTATGGATCTGTCTCTCCTGACAAGAGTGTAACTACCATGAAATTGAGTTATACAGACCAAGTGAATATACACTTAATAGCAACTCTGATAACACCTTTTGCAGTTTCATATGATTGTTTTCTAGTATGCATATTAGTGTAAAACACCTATACTTGGTAACATGATAAAGTGAATTAGCTTTTTCTATTTTATTTTATAATATTTATCTGTTTTTTATAATTATAATGGACAAGCCCCAGGTATAATATGATTAAGCTCTGATTTTAAAAAAATTTGATATTTTGTAGCCTAAAGATGACTCAAAAAAGATACACACCTCAAAAACAACTTCTATATTACCCTTTTATCTGTTTGTTTTATTACTTTTCCCTCAGCACCCAGTTCACTGTCATGATAATATATAAACTGAGATTCACAAATTTTTAATTCCATACTACACCAATTTTGTGAATATGAGAGTTATATTTTAATGGCCTTATAGATAAAAAACTTCATATTCATTTCCTCCAAATCTGAGCTCATAATTTTCCCTACTAATTACTGCTTCTCTTAGATTTCACCTTATTGAGATATCATCCAGTTGCATATTTCATACTCATGCAGTCATCTTGGATTACTCTGTTTACCTTATGTTCAACATTCACTTGCTACCAAAAGTTTAACAATTCCACTCTCAAATGTCTCATTTCTCCATTCTCATTACATGAGATTCCTGACACTTATTAGGTCTCTTCTTGGTTATAGTTCAGTAGAAGTTTAAATAAAAAGTTCAAACTTGAGACGTCACTCTTTAAATCATGCTCCATGTATGTCCTCCTCCCTTATTCCACTAAATGTCCCTAATCAACTACAAATATAGAGACATGCTCAGAGAAACAAAACTCTGATTTGGTGGCACATCACCCTTAACAAACCTTATATAAAGCATCATCCTAGCTTTACTTATCTGTGTTAGACACACATATATCATCTCTATTTATCTCTTTGAACTGTGTTTGGAAAATTCTACCCACTATATTTAGCAAATCTGTGATTCTAATAGCATTTCAGGCATGACTAAAATAATTTGAGTGAACAAAAAGCCATAGAGTAATGTCAGATTTGTAGGCATAATACTTGAGTGCTGTGTATTTGTGGTAATAAGAAACAATAGACGTTCAATATGTCCCACATTGTTTGATATTTATCCATCATGTGTTTCAGTGTGCTTCTGTTTCCCAAAGGACTGTATATATAATAATTAGAATTGCAGCGAGGCACATGTTTTCTGAATGACGATTCTGATTCTGTTGTAGGTTAAAGGACAGAGCTAAAAACTGTGTTGTGATAAAAATATTAAATATGATATTAATGGTCTAAAGTTGTATACTTCCCTTGAGATTCCCTCTTTTAATAACCTCCAGTATCATAGATAAAACTGAGGCAGTAATCATTACTGAAATGGATTTTCTGGCAGAATTAGACATCGCCTCCAAGAATCAATAATCATTTGAAGCTAACAGGGTGATTAAATCACCTCCTTTTTATTTTACCTCATGTTGAGTTGCTTTTTAATCTTGATTTAGAGTCACACTGCTAGAAACAAAGATAAACCGAGGACTTAGAACATTAGAGCAGCAACGTGAGGCCTATTCATTATGAAGGTTAAAGTCTCCTTTCCTTCAATCAAGGCATTTCTAGCTAATCAATGCATTCTAAAGGAAAAACTGAACACTATAGGTACAGACTGTATAAATACCACCACCTAAGGCAGCTTCTTCTTTATAAAGATCTGCACCATTAGCTTTGCTATGGCAGGTGCTATATATTTTTTATTTAATAATTTACCATGCCAGGGATGCTGGGGGATATCTTCCTATTGACTGGCAATGTTGTCATTAGTTCCTTTCATTCATGTAGTTTATCCCTCCCATCTCTTTACAGCCCAAAAAGAACTGTCTCAAGTAGGCAGCAAGTTAATTCTGCTAGCCAGCTGTTTTCTACCATATACAGGAAATGCAGTCATTTACCAAGTAGAGTTTTACATGATTTGCAATGTCAATTACTATGTTAACTACTGTATTGACTAATGGGTTATTTTTATATATATACTAATAATATACACATTCTATTGTATGGAAATTAAATTTGTTATTATGTTCACATGTAGGAAATTAAATTTGTAATATATAACTTTGTGAAATTCAATAAATTTCAAAAGCAAAATCTATTTGATCTTTTAACCAAAGGAAACTTAGATTGATAGATACATACAGACAGACAGACAGACAGACAGACAGACATAGAGACATAGATAGATAGATAGATAGATAGACAGACAGACAGATGGGTAGATAGATATAGTGAGTACACATTTGTGCATCTACACATGTGCATGAGGGAAAAGGGAAGACAGAGATAATGACGTTAATTATATCTATAGGCAGAGTTTTATTTACTATTTTTATCTTAAGTCTTGGATTCTCCATAGATTGAACATGTTTTATATCTTTAAAATGGTTTTCATATTTGACATAATAAATATAAATTAATAAGATTCTAACATAGCAAGTCAGATAGTAATGATTATGCATTATCTGTGTGAAAGGTTTTAAAATATAATTTATAATCAATTAATAAGCCTCACTGCCAAAGAGCTTTCAAAGAGTTATTTAATAACAAGGAGATAATTTTCAAAATGTGGAAACTGTATACCATGAGTTTTAAAATTTTTCACTACCACCATGCCAGTCACTTAGGAAAAATATTAGACTTTCTAAAGAAATATATTCTTCTTTTTTAACGTTTATTTATCTTTGAGACAGAGGGAGACAGAGCACAAGCTGGAGAGGGGCAGAGAGAGAGAGAGGGACACAGAATCTGAAACAGGCTCCAGGCTCTGCGCTGTCAGCACAGACCCTGATGCGGGGTTCAAACCCATGGACTGCGAGATCATGACCTGAACTGAAGTCAGGCACCTAACCGACTGAGCCACCCAGGCACCCCTAATGAAATAAATTCTTTAAAATGTTTTAACATTATATAATGTCCTAACTGTTCCTCTTTAAGTGAAAAATGTGATTTTATTAAATTTTAGACAATAATTTTTCAAATTCTATTTATTCTCACATTCACTTACATACCTTTTTAAAAAAAATTCTTTAATGTTTATTTACTTTTTTTTTTTATTTTACGAGCAGGGGAGGGCAGGGAGATGGAGACACAGAATCTGATGCAGGCTCCAGGCTCTGAGCTGTCTACACAGAGCTGGATCTTGGGCTCGAACCATGAGATCATAACCTGAGCTGAAGTCAGACGCTTAACTGACTGAGCAACCCAGGTGCCCTGATTTACACATCTTTAATAATGTAGTTTGACAAGCATAATGGAGAGGTGTTCTGTCTTCTCAGAGGATCCTTATAGGAGCACGTGGTATCTGACCATATCTCTTGTCGTCGGGTTAATTTTAATCAGTGTGTCTAGATGCTCTCAGTTTGATCCATCCATCTAAAATTCACTGTTAGCCTTTCACTTAAGTGCTTTAGCTGCCATCAGTGATGATTACCTACTTCCATTATTTCTTTAAAGGTGGGAAAATGGTGATATTTCAATTCTATTACATCTTTATCATTCACTACCTGGAATTCTTCACACTATCCTAAATATCATGAAGTATAGCTCACATAGGAAATGCAGACTAAATCCTTGAATTGTTCTCATATTTATCAATTATTTAGAATAACAATCAGTTACCAACCCTGTAATAAAGGTAATAAATGTGTATTTTACTATAATTATTAATCCAAGGATATTAGGATATTTTATGTCTTTTGATCTATTGCAGTTATTATTTTTTGATGCTCATATTGTCCCATCTCTGACTGAAGTAATCTGCTAAAGTCAGTTTTGTTTCATTTAAGATGAGCCCACCAGTAATTATCCCTTCTATGTTACTTTGTCTAAGATATTTCAGGCTCATCCTATACATGTTCTACTCCAGGTATGGAATCAGAGATTTTTCCAAGGAGCTTTTGTTTTTTCATGAGCTGTTATTACAGATCTCCTCCTTGGCAGTAGAGTTTCTCGTTATGGTTGAGTTATTCACTGTTTCTTGATTTTTCAATGCACACAGCTAGGAACAGGAACACATGTATTTTCACTGTGGTTGATTTCAGCTACTAACATGACATCACTGAAGACAGAGTTGAGAAAAGATGTACTGATGTACAATGGCATAGTATTCTCACCATACAGATACAATAGATGTAATCTTAAGATTATAAGTGCTAGAAAAAGGTAGTAAAGTAATTAGAAAGTGAGGAGGTTTTTTGTATTTCTTTAAAATTTTAATATGATTTATTTAATTGTATGGTTCTATAATTTAATTCTTAATTATGACTGTGTTTAACACTGGGCTCACAAAACTATTGAAAATATAAAAGTAGGTTTTCATAAGGTAGTATAAGCTGGCTCAAACTCACACTTCTATGTGTGCATAAAAAAAGACAATTGAAGATATTTGAATACTGATTTTATTTTTCATGATCTTTAGGAATTATTGTAAACTTTTTTAGGTGTATAAATGGTATTCTTATCATTTAGGATACATACTGCAACATATACTTGTAAGAGTTGTGATTATGACTCATGTGTATAATATGAGGGTTCATAATACTATTCTGACTGATTTCATCTACCCACAAAACGGCTCTATAAAATGTGAAAAATATAATATATTAATTTTCCAAATCTCAGAGATACAAACAAGCAAAAATAAGATCATCATCCTCAAAAGTCTTATACCAGCATAGGTTTCAGGCTTGTAAAAAATTATTACACTTTTGATAAAAATTCAAAGTGTGCTGTAATGATAAAAAGTAGGGAAAAACTAAATACATCTGGGGAATTGGGAAGGTCTTTATGCAGAGAGAGGTCTTGACATATGTATATGAATTTGCCAAGTGCTAAATGAAGATAATATTTTACACAATAATCCTTATATGCAGAAAATCAAGTTTTGAAAATATAGGACACACTGGAAAGCAGTGAAGAACAATTTGAGTTTATTGTTTCTTTCAGATTACATATTTTATTGAAAATAAATGTACTGTCATTATGGTTTAGAATTACTTTTCATTGTATTTGATTTGGATCAGTCAAGTTAGAATGTTGGGCTATCTTGCTAAAATTATTATTTTTATTTTAAACATATGTTATGGCCAAAAGTATGTACGATAAATCAGCTATGTCATTGCACAAAAAAATAGCTACCGAAATGTCTTTCTGTGAACTAAATTATTCAAAGCCCCGGTTAAGATGTAAGTTAGGTGTTTCAATAAGAGAAAGAACTTATAGTTCCCATTTTTGGGCTACTGACTGAAGAACATTTTCGTCTCTGTTATCCAAAGGATTCTCAATCATACTGCTGAGAGCATTTGATAATTTGAACATAAAGTTTAACAAAAGGATGAAACCTAAAATAGTCCATATTGAGACATTCTCTAAAACTATTAGAACTATCTGTAGATGCTTATCAAATTATAGGACTCTAAGGAATCTTGTCCATTTGGGAAGCCAAGGGCACATATAATTTGAAAAATTTCCCCAGGTGATTTTAATAACCTTTCTCATATTAAACTTACTCTGAATCCATTGAAGACCAATGAACCCATGTTAGTGAAAGAGATACATCCAAATATTAAAATATTTTTGTAGCTATTGAAATATGTTTCTTTTTTTTTTTTTTTTTTTAAATAAAAGCCCATGGGGCCCCTAGGTGTCTCAGTCAGTTGAGCATCCAACTTCAACTCAGGTCATGATCTCATGGCTCTCGTGAGTGAGTTTGAGCCCTGCATCCAGCTCTCCTCTGTCCCCCTCTCTCTGTACCCCTCCCACCTCCCCCATACCTGCTTCTCTGAAAAATAAGTAAATATTTTAAAAAATTAAAGTAAATAAAATTAAATTAAAATAATAAAACTCAGGGAGGTTGGGTAGCTCAGTTGGTTAAGCAGCCAACTTCAGTTCAGGTGATGATCTGACAGTTCATGGGTTTGAGCCCTAGTTCGGGCTCTGTGCTGACAGCTCAGAGCCTGGATCCTGCTTTGGATTCTGTGTCTCCCTTTCTCTCTCTGCCCCTCCCTCACTCATGCTCTGTGTCTCTCTCAAAAATAAATAAACATTAAAATTTTTTTAAATAAAAAATAAAAGTAAAAGCCTAAAATATTAGAAGAGTAGGAAACAAGGCAAAGAAAATTAAAAAGACACAAAGAGTTAGAAAATCCAAATTATATAAGCAGGAAAGAAGGATATGGAAGAGAGTTCAGGAAAAGGAAAAAGAAAAATTGGAAAGAATAACAGCAGAGTCTGAGGAAGAGGAATATTCATTGCCTAGTCATCTTCCTTTTATATTTATCCTCTTTATCATTCTCTTGTCATCTTGCTCTTAAATTAGGTTTTATCTACATTTNCGAACCGCGAGATCATGACCTAAGCGAAAGTCGGACGCTTAACCGACTAAGCCACCCAGGGGCCCCATATTAAATATATTTTTTATGCATCACTGGTTCCCGGCTTTGATTTCTGGTTTGCTGAAGTAATAAGTTTATACTATTTTACTAAAAATAAAATCCTTGGGCACCTGGGTGATTCAGTCGGTTAAGCATCTGACTTCAGCTCAAGTCATGATATCACAATTGATTCGTGGGTTCGAGCCTTGCATTGAGCTCTGTGCTGACAGCTGGGAGCCTGGAACCTGCTTTAGATTCTGTGTCTCACCCTCTCTCTGCCCTTCCCCTGCTTGTGTTCAGTCTTTCTTTGTCTCTCAAAAATGAACAAAAGCATTAAAAACTTTTTAAAAATAAATAAAATACTTATTCTCCTATTTCCTGACAGTCCATCCCATCCACTCCCTACAGTTATTGGTAACCATATTATTAGGTTTTTATAGAGTCCTCCATTTAGGATCTATAGCCTTCCTAAGGTGAAATAGGAGAATCTAACCTTCTCCTATCCTCCCCTCACACATCAGTATCACTCTCTTCCATGTTTGCCAGTTTATTTCTCTAGTTTCCTAGCCGGCATTTTTTTCAATGACCAATAATGATTATGGAATATTATTCAGACTGAGACTGCAATGTACTGTGATTATATTTTGTTTTTGTTTTCTTTTTTAGTTGTCTTACCTAGTTTTCTTCATATGTATCAGTAACTTTCCCTCTAACTCACTGAAAGGGTAAATTTACATTCATCATTCAGCAACCCTCCAGCATTCTGCTCTGGGCAGGCATGTCTTCTCTAGGCTTGGTTCTAACCTGAGAGTCATCCTCTGTCATTATCCTGAAAATTCTTCTCACCTTTCCTCTTGGTTGGATAACAGTTTCCTTCTTCACTTTTGCTGTTTTCATGGCTGTGTTATCTCCCATCTTCATGAGAAACATTCTATAGGAGACCGAGTTGAAGATGCTGTGAATACAAAAGCATAGTTAGTCTACTTCCCACAGGAATGTTAACGGATTTAGCTAAAAAATTATTTCTCTTCAGAATTTTCGATGTATTTAACTGTGCTTCACCTTCTAATCCTGATATTGTTAAAAATCTAATGTCATTGTAACTCTTGAACCTTTTTATGTGACTCTTTAGTATTTTTTCTGAAGGTTTTTAAGAACATACATTTTATCCCTACAGTTAAAATCTCATAATGATGTGTTTTGATGGAGGCATTTTAAACTTTCTTTTTATGCACAATAAGTAGCCCTTTCAATCTGGACATTTAGTCTTTCTCTTCTAATAAAATTTCTTGAATAAGTTCCTTCATGAGGAAAGATGTTCTTTATCTTTGCAAATCCTACTATTCAGAAGGGTGACTGCTCAATCCTCAATTAGATTGATCCTCAAATATTAGATTGATCCTCAAATATTTTTTGTTTTTCTCTACTCCTGACTGCTTTTGTAATATTTTTTTCTGTGCTGTTTCCTAGGACTTATGTTCAAATTTTTATATTTAATGTTTAATATTTCTCCCTCTCACTGTATAGATAAATAAATAACTAGATCTCTTTCCCTTTATGTCTCTCTCTCATATTTATATATATATGGAGAGGGAGAGAGAGAGAGAGAGAGAGGAAAGAACCTATGTTTTGGACTACAACATTTTGTGTTTTCTCTCCTCCATCTCTATTGGTTGTGAGCTTATATTTAATGTCAATACAATGGGCTTTTAAGGAAGAGTGGATGCAAAGACACATATTCAGCCTACCATGTTTATATAAAAGCCACTCTCATATTTAATATTTTCTATTCATTTTCCTTATTTACACCTCTTTCTTTTATTGTCATATCTCCCCCTTTTTACTATTTCACTAGTTTATTTGTTTCTTCTTTCATTAATATGCTTGCCAACAATATACAAAATATTCTGTAGGCTCTTCATACTCAGAACCATTGACATATTCCTTTATCCTACTTTAACTTATATTCCTTTCACTTATCATCTTTTGATTTACTGACTTGTTTATTTTCACTGCAACATAACACATTTACAAAATTTTTAAATATGTACAACTATTTAAAAATAGCGAATTAAGTACCCTCCATAATAATGAATAAAATGTGTAGAAGGACCTTAGAAATCTGCTGTGCTACCCTGCAAAATATCCCTAACTAGATTCCCCCAGAAGTTACCACTATCCTAGGCTGTGCATTTACTAATCCTTTGCTAAAGGTAAAATGTTTGGCTTAATCTGTTTTTTTATATGAATGAAATAATAATGGGTGAATATATTTCTATGTGACTTAATCTATTCATTTACTCAATATGTTTTTGAGATCTACTCATGCTGTACATTTACTAAATTTTATTCTTTTGTTGTAGTTGTTGCTGAAAGTGTTTTGTTGTAGTTGTTGTGCCAAGTATTCTATTGTATGTACATACCACAATTCAGTAATCCATTATATGACTGATGAATATTTGTATTTCCAAAGTTTTTGCTATTTGTATAAAACAAGCTATAAATATTTCCTTTGTCTCTTCATGTATATATTCAAGAATTTTGCTAAACACTTATGTAAGAATATATGAATGTTCTTACATTCAGAAAAAGAGCTAAATAATAAAAGCATGTGAATTTTCAAGTTAATAGATAATTACAAACTTTTACTAAAGTAGTTGTAGGAGTATGCATCCTCATTAGTTGTATGTTACTCTGATTGACCTTGCTAAACACTTATGTAAGAATATATGAATGTTCTTACATTCAGAAAAAGAGCTAAATAATAAAAGCATGTGAATTTTCAAGTTAATAGATAATTACAAACTTTTACTAAAGTAGTTGTAGGAGTATGCATCCTCACTAGTTGTATGTTACTCTGATTGACCTTTTCCAGAAAAGTTGATATTAACATAATGATAGTGATGGCATTGACCCTTGGGGTCTCAGATTTTTGTAGTTTCCTATAAAACTCACTACTTT
>NW_027531910.1:1705166-1857514 GCF_008692635.1 Crocuta crocuta | reverse complement strand
CACTATTTTTTTGGTGGGGTGGGGGGTGGGGAAGAGGGGAATGAAAGGTCTAATCTTTATCTCTTATTCCTCATGCCTGATGTTATTGGGTTCAAGAGAGCCTCCCTAGTGAAAGCCAGTCCTGAATGTGACAACTTGCTAGACCCTCTGATTTTGCTTCTGTTTTTTATATAAGCAGAAATTAAAAAGATTTTTCTCAGCTATTCATTCAATGCTGTTAACTCTAGACAGTCTTTTTCAGAGTATCAGGTGGTCTTTTATATTATAAGAAAAAGAACTTCTCTGTTCCACGTTTTAAATTGGGTCAAAAAACAAAATAAGTGATTCTGACAAAAGAACCTATTGTAATTAAAAATTCTAAAATTTTGGCATTCTTTATTAGTTGTATTATCTAGCTTTGCAGCAGCACTAACAAAATAACAATAACAAGATAGATTCATCACATGTTAAATATGAGCATCCATACATTCCCTCTCTGTGTCTCATATTTGGTCTGGATGGATATAGTGAGAGTTTTAAACTTGTGAGATTTTAGAAAAGCACCTATTATTTATTTTTAACTATTATTGAACCCATCATATGCTTGAATAAAAACATAGAAATTGAAATACATGATACTACAAATTTCTAAAAGCAGCTGTTGAAAAAAATCTCTGCTGATCTCAATCTCTTGCTCTCACACTCACATGCTTATAAACACACACACACACACACACACACACACACGCACACGCACAGTAGAAATGCTTTGGGACTCACAGAAAAGGAAACTGAATTTCCTAAATAAATCTTGAAAATGGTTTTAAATAACAGCAATTGTAATTTATTTGTAATATATTTAAAGATTAAACAAATTCCCAAAGAACTGATCAGCATTTGCAGAGGCTGAAAAGACATGTCCTTCAGAATCATAAAATAGGGAACCACATTTGGAATATACAAGCTGAGATACAGACAAGCACTGGATTTAAAACAAAACAAGACAAAAACCTTAATATCTTTAGAAGATCCTTTTATTGGACGTCTTTATGCTAAAGCTTATTCTTAATTCTTGCCTGCTCTTTGAATGTTTAACTTCATATAGCTGGGCCAATCCATCACCCAAAAGCCTATTGAGTGCCTACTATGTGCCCAGCGTGAGAGCAGCAGAATCAGCCACCTCTGACATTTTGATTGTTTGATCTGATATTCTGTTACCTGTCTTTCAGGCTCCCCCAGAGAGAGAAAACCTGGAAGTAGCAAGCTCTATCCCTTCAGGGAAATCTTAATGAGACCTAGCAGTTCAGACTGACAACCTACAATCAGACCTGATTTTTACTGCATTGCTTTTAGAATGAGCATTGGTCTTTTCATTATGCTGCTTTATAAGTCCTTTATCTTCAGTCATTTCATTTTTACATACTTTTACATGAAAAAATTAATGAAAACTTTGATTTTCGCAGATGAATGATTATGGTAGATGCTGACCTCAATTAATAGTACAAACAAAGTTGTTAACCCTCGAGTGGAAATGCAAACTTATAAATCTTCTTCACTTTTAAAATACTAATAGGGTAAATCTAAAATAATACACAGAATTTTATTTCCCATTATCCTTTCAGTTTTCATTCTTCTATTTCTTCAGATTCAACATTAAAATCTAGAAGGCTGTTTTTGATAGCATTTTTTCTTTAATTCAATGTTTTCACCAATAACCTAATGTTTCCTAATTTATCCTGTGTAATAGTAAATGTATTCCTGTCTTTTTGCATTGCTGCAATGCTAGTTTTTTAAAAAGTTCGATATTGTTATACTCATTTAACAATATGTCATTTCCCTGCCCATACAGTTTTGAGAATCAGGCTAGGATTCAGATCAGTTATCGCAATTGGCCAATAGAAAATAAAAATCTCCTTTTTGTAGTTATGCGCAACATAGATATCTAGGTCTAAGGCCTGAAACTTCAAGCTTTGTGTTCAAAAATGTAAGGGAAGGTTATCAGATTGCATAATTTTGGAAGGTTAGTGTGGGGAGCTAAATATTAGAAGCAATATGGTGATCTAATCACCAACTATACTTTCTTGGCAGGGAAAGATCTACATTTTGTAATCCCTGAAGCCTATACAGGGTGCAGATCTTTTAAAAAAAGAAAATATATTATAATATAAAATTTGCTATCCCTCACAAAACCTTGGAAAAGCACCATGATAGTTAGAGATCCAAGAGCTTAAACTTTATTTGATTCATGATAAATCTGGCTCTGCTCTTGGATGAAATTTCTCATGAGGATCATTTTAGATAGAAGGTAATGTCTATGTGTTTGCCATTGCCTTATATAAGAATGTTGTCTTAGTGCTAAAATACACGATGTGCTGAGACTTCTTAAAATTGTTCTAAAACCACAAACTGTGATGGGCCCAGGCATTGTGTTGAATTTATGGCTGATGAGATTGGAATATCTTATCAAGGGCGACTAGAAAAAGCTGAAGTAGGAGAAATGAGGCAATAAATGGAGAATAGGATTATAACGGGAAGACCAGATAACACAATGTGATGCACAAATAGACAACACGCCACAGAAAAATGATAGCAGTTTTATATGAACCGTGTAAGTTATTTCAGAAACTATTTAATTAATAATCAAAAATAACACTTAAAGAAGAGAGGCAAAAAATCCCAATGAAAAACTGGTAGCAAAAGTGCTGTCATTTTCAAACACAAAAATAATATGTTAAATGGTTTAGATTTAATGAGAAATCATTCACTTTATTATCAGACAAATGTCTTAAGGAAAAGCTGAAGAATATGCTTCTATGGGCTTTTTCTTTGGCCTATATTTGACCTGCTTCTTTTTTTTAATTCAAATGTCACATTTTTTTCACCCTTAGAAATGACAGATTCATCTTTTAATGACTTAATCCGATGACTAGTAATTCTACATAGAAGCATAAGTCCATGACGATAGAATAAGTCAAGAAAAAGGAGATTTGTAAAAATAGAAATGATTGGTTTTATAAAAGTTATTCAGAAAAGTATGAGTGAATCTAAGGGGCCAATAATTCTGTAGCATGTCATGCAGTGAAGTGAAGGAACATGTTATAAATGTGACAATTATGTTTCTTGAGATAAGGTTTACTTGATTGTAAACTGACTTGAATATTGTATTATCATTAGAAAAGCATTTTAAATTAAAATACATAAGAACTAGGCTTGGGAATAGACTGGTTCAGCATCTTAAAGTATCCAGCCAAAATAATAAATTATTATGTATTTTTATGAAAATTTTAAACAATCATAATGCCTGAAGTGTAAATAACAGATGGATTAGGACAACAGATGGACAATTTATTTCACAGATTGAATACCTAGAGACCGCAAGCACCCACTTGGAAAACCAGGGCACTCTGATCTGATGCGGCAACTAAATTATTTGTTGTAACGATAGAATGATGACTATTTATTTTTGATTAGAATTAAGAAAAAATAGACAAAAATGAAATATTGTAATGAAATATTAAAACTAATTCATTAAACCAAGTTATTGAAAAACTACAAGAAATCTAGCAGTTTCTGCTTAAGAAATATTCATTCTGTTATAAAGTGCTTTGCCAGAAATATTAAACGTTTATATGCCCAGTTGTTTATTTAGGATAGCTATCGTAAAAGCATGTGTTATACACAAATACAAGCACAGAAATATGTAAGTGGTAGTTTAAACTAGAGTGATCATTAATAAATGGAGCTGTATAAATTTAGATGGATGCTGGGAGATAATTTGTCCATATTTCACTTTACACATCACTAGATGGGACATTTCTGGTTGTGAGTTTGAACCTCATATTAGATCCATAAAGGTAGATGGAAGGAATTTGTCAAATATTTTAAACTATTATAATATAAAATATAAATATCATTTTAGAATTTATCTCAAAGAGGTTGTTTTTAACGTTCAGGTTGTTTTAATAGTTGTTTATTTCTTTTTTATCTTTTATTTATTTTTGATGTTTATTTTTGAAAGAGAGAGAGAAAGAGCAAGTGGTGGAGGGACAGTGAGAGAGAGAGAGGGAGAGACAGACAGAATCTGACGCAGGCTCTGAGCTATCAGCAGAGAGTCCAGCCTGGTGCTTGACTGGGTGCTCCAACTCATAAACTGCAAGATCATAACCTGAGCCAAAGTCAGACACCCATGTGCCCCGAGTAGTTGTATATTTCTTTAAAGTAGCATTTATATCATCACCTCTCAAATAAGGAAAAAAAGGAAAAATATGGCCTTAAAAATTATTCTGGTAAAAATTTTAATATACTATAGCTGTATAAATTTTTAGTAATATTTGATTAGCCACAATCCAGTTTGGAATAAGAAGCATAGAATAGTGACCTAACACTGAATTGGACCAACACTAGTTTTAGTACTATTATAAGTGGGTGCCTGAGGGAGGTATTGACCTTGAAAGCCTTATGTTTCTTTTCTACAATATATCAATGGCTTATATGGTCTTATTTTATGTTTATGTTATGGTTTCTATATCTTTTTAATCCTAAAATTTTATAATTTAATGTGAAAATATATAAATAATTTTAAAAAAACAAGGATAAATAGTATTGGAGTCAGAGGAATGCCAATGATTCAGTAGTATGCCATAGATACAAAGATTCTTAAATATCAGAGATAATATTCCAGATATGCTGCAGGTAATCTGAGATACTTTGGACATTGAAGTTCTAAACATCTCTTTGAGTATATACTCCATTAAGTAATAAGCAAGAAGATTTGAATAGTTTCAATTTCTTCCAGAAATAACAGATTGAAAACTAGAAATAGAATATAAAATTGGTAAAGATTTAATTTTTACATGCCATGTTCCAGAATGTGTTCTGTGAGATCATTGTTTAGCCAGGTCCTTTCTCTCCAGCTCTGCAACACACACACACACACACACACACACACACACACACACACACAGCTATTCACCTAAATTGCCTACTCTCCTAGTGACAGCCTATTCTCAGTGGAATTTGTTTGCATTTTGATGTATGTCAATCAGCCTTCATTTTCAAAGGAATACAGTGACAGCTTCCTCTTCTAGTGATAATTCAGGTTATAGATAGGATTTGATTCTCTAGCTACATAAGCTATGATGATAATCTATAATGATAGAAACTCAATCAATTTCTTAAAAAATATATAAGCAATAAGACCAAAGAACTTACTTACAAAATAACTTTGCAATTAAGCTCTCTGACTACACAACCACTCACACACACCCATATAGACACGCCAATAAAGTAACTATAAATTTTAGTACAACAGTAAGTTGTAAAGTTTGGAAGAAGAAACCAAAACAGGATTTGTAAAAAGGCTTATTTATTTATTTTGAGAGAGAGAAGGTGCATTCACATGATTGCATAGCAGAGGGAGAGCAGAGAAAGAGGGAAGGGGAGAATCCCAAGCAGGCTCCGTGTTGTGAGCACAGAGCCCCACGCTGGGCTCAATCTCATGACTGAGATTATAACCTGAGCCAAGCTCATGAGTCAGACACTTAATCAACTGAGCCATCCAGATGCCCCCAAGTCAGGATTTTTTAAAAATGTTTTATTTATTTCTGAGAGAGAGAGCGTGAGCAGGGGAGGGTCAGAGAGAGGGGGAGACACAGAATCCAAACAGGTTACTGGCTCTGAGCTAGCTGTCAGCACAGAGCCCAACGCGGGGCTGGAACCCACAAACCTTGAGATCATAACCTGAGCTGAAGTCGGATGCTCAATCGACTGAGCCACCCAGGGGCCCCACGTCAGGATTTTAAAAAATATATATTTTACACTAATCTTTTGAAAATAAAGATTAAAAACAATAAATTGACAAAAATGGTACGTAAAGAGATATTTATGATAGGGTTGTTCATATTCAGTGGATAAATGATAATGTTTAAGAGTACTGAACTCCAGAGAGTTGTCTGAATTACATTAACTAGAATTAAAAGTATCCATTTTCCAGCATACATGGGGCATAGTTTCACAATCAGGGGTGATTATTTATTCTAACTAGGAACAGAATTTGATGGCTTTAATTGCCATTGCAATGGGTGAGGGGGAGTCAGGAAATAAAAAGCAAGGGTGGAACAATTTTTGTTTGACCCAAATATTTTAAACACATTTACAGTTGGAGATATGTAGGGTCATACCTAGAAAAAATGAAAACATTTGTATAGATATTTTGAAAATGCATTGCAAATCTCTGTAGAAAAAACAATGACAGAGGCTTTTTACTAGCATTGACTTTTGATCAATTGGAGTAACAGATTTTGGGAAATTCCCAAAATAGATAATAGTAGATGATAACAAAATGACCCCAGAGTAAGGCACCATCTAAGTGCAGAAACAACTAAGAATATCAGAGGAATTAGCAAGGAGGAGAAGAAAAATAGAATGAGTCCAAACACAAAACATTGCTTTGTCAGCTTTTATTATTGACTTCTGTAGTTCTTTAAAGATTAGGGGATTGAAAATCATTACTGGTAAACCTATTGTTAATCAGATTAAGTGTATAGTTCATTATTAGTTTCGGTAAGTTTTAGAGTGAAATGTATGGAATTCTCTTTAATGAGTTCACCATTCTTTTTGACTCTTTCTTTTATCTTGGTAAAGAGAAAAGCCCTACCACTCCTGACCTCTGGGAGGTGATCTGGAACTAAGAGCTCCCAGGGTTTCACTTAGCTGATGCAGTCCTGGTGCTTACAGACTGTCGAGACAAACATAAACCACCTCACAGAAAAACAACATCAGACAAGCCACCCTGTGACTATGATTGATCAAGATAAAAACAAGACCACTCTATAATAATGTTTGAACACAAACACACAAACAGAAACAAGTACATTTTCTTTTTCTTAAATTTTTATTTTTATATTTTTATATTTTATTTTTTATTAGTTTATTGTCAAGTTGGTTTCCATATAACACCCAGTGCTCATCCCCACAAGTGCCCTCCTCCATGCCCATCTACCCCCTTCCCCTCACATCCATCAGTCCTCAGTTTGTTCTCAGCATTCAAGAGTCTCTCATGGTTTGCCTCCCTCCCTCTCCCCAACAAGTTTTCCCCTTCTCCTCCCCCGTGGTCCTCCGTTAAGTTCCTCCTAATCCACCTATATGTGAAAACATACGGTATCTGTCCTTCTCTGCCTGACTTATTTCGCTCAGCATAACACCCTCTAGTTCCATCCATGTTGCTACACATGGCCAGATTTCATTCTTTCTCATTGCCATGTAGTATCCCATTGCATAGATAAACCACATCTTCTTGATCCATTCGTCTGTTGATGGACACTTAGGCTCTTTCCATGTTTTGGCTATTGTTGAGAGTGCTGCTCTGAACATTGGGGTCCATGTGCCCCTATGGATCAGCACTCTTGTATCCCTTGGGTAAATTCCTAGCAGTGCTATTGCTGGATCATAGGAGTGTTCTATTGTTAATGTTTTGAGGAATCTCTACACTGTTTTTCAGAGGGGCTGCACCAGCTTATATTTCCACCAACAGTGTAGGAGGGTGCCCATTTCTCCACATCCTCACCAGTATCTAGAGTCCTCTGATTTGTTCATTTTAGCCACTCTGACCGGCATGAGGTGGTATCTCAGTGTGGTTTTGATTTCTATTTCCCTGATGATGAGGGATGCTGAGCATCGTTTCATATGTCTATTGGCCATCTGGATGTCCTCTTTGGAGAAGTGTCTTTTCATTTATTCATTGGATTATTTGTTTTTTGGGTGTGGAGTTTGGTGAGTTCCTTATAGATTTTGGATACTAGATCTTTATCTGATATGTCATTTACAACTATCATTTCCAATTCCATCAGTAGCCTATTAGTTTTATGGATTGTTACCTTTGCTGTGCAGAAGCTTTTAATCTTGGTGTGGTCCCAATAGTTCATTTTTGTTCTTGATTCCCTTGACTTTGAGGATGTGTCAAATAAGAAATGCTGTGGTTCAGGTCAAGGAGGTTGTTTCCTGCCTTCTCCTCTAAGGTTTTGATGGTTTCCTGTCTCACATTCAGGTACTTTATCCATCTTGAGTTTATTTTTGTGTGTGGTGTGAGAAAATGATCTAGTTTCATTCTTCTGCATGTTGCTGTCCAGTTCTCCCAGCATCTTTAACCATCTGTTAAAGAGGCTGTCTTTTTTCCATTGGATACTCCTTCCTGCTTTGTCAAAGATTAGTTGGCCATACATTTTTGGAGTTCCCTATTTTATTCCACTGGTTTATGTGTCTGTTTTTGTGCCAATGCCATACTGTCTTGGTAGCAGCTTTGTAGTAGATGCTAANATCCATGAGCATGGAATGTTTTTCCATTTCTTTGTGTCTTCTTCAATTTCTTTCATAAGTTTTCTGTAGTTTTCATCATACAGATCCTTATATCTTTGGTTAGGTTTATTACTAGGTATTTTATATTCTTTTGTGCAGTTGTGAATGGGATCAGTTTCTTGATTTCTATTTCTGTTGCTTCATTATTGGTGTATCAAAATGCAACCAATTTCTGTACATTGATTTCATATCCTGCAGCTTTGCTGAATTCATCGATCAGCTTTAGTAGGCTTTTGGTGGAGTCTGTCGGATCTTCTATCTAGAGTATCATGTCATCTGCGAAAAGTGAAAGTTTGACTTCTTCTTTGCCAATTCTGATGCCTTTGATTTCCTTTTGGTGTCTGATGGCTGATGCTAGGACTTCCAGCACTATGTTAAACAACAGTGGTGACAGTGGACATCCCTGTCGTGTTCCTGATTTCAGGTGGAAAGTCTCAGTTTTTCCCCCTTGAGGATGATGTGAGGTGAGGGCTTCTTGTAGATGGCTTTTATGATGTTTAACTACATTCCTTCTATCCCTACTTTCTCGAGGGTCTGTATTAAGAAGGGATGCTGTATTTTGGCAAATGCTTTTTCTGCATCTATCCACAGGATCATATGGTTTTTATCTTTTCTTTTTTTAATGTGAGGTATCACATTGATTGATTTGCGAATATTGAACTAGCCCTGTAACCCAGGAATGAATCCCGCTTGATCATGGTGGATAATTCTTTTTATGTTCTTCAATTCGATTTGCACGTATCTTGTTGAGGATTTTTGCATCTGTATTCATCAAAAATACTGGCATGTAGTTCTTTTTTTTCTGGGTCTCTGTCTGGTTTGGGAATCAAAATGATGTTGGCTCGTAAAATGAGTCTGGAAGTTCTCCTACGATATCTATTTTTTGGAATAGCTTGAGAAGAATGGGTATTAATTCTGTTTTAAATGTCTGGTAGAATTCCCCAGGGAAGACATATGGCCCATGGCTCTTATTTGTTGGGAGATATTTGATAAATGATTCAATTTCTTCACTAGTTATGGGACTATTCAGATTTTCTATCTCTTCCCATGTGAATTTTGGTAGTGAGTGTGTTTAGGAATTTGTCCATTTCTTCTAAGTTGGCCAATTTGTTGGCATATAATTTTTCATAATATTCCCTGATAATTGCTTGTATTTCTGAGGGGTTGGTTATAATAAGTCCATTTCATTCATGATTTTGTGTATTTGAGTGATCTCTTTCCTTTTTAGAAGCCTGGCTAGAGGTTAGTCAATTTTGTTTGTTTTTTCAAAAAACCAACTCTTGGTTTCATTGATCTGTTCAACTGATTTTTTTGGGGGGTTTCTATATTGTTTATTTCTGCCCTGATTTTTATTATTTCTCTTCTCCTACTGGGTTTGGGGTGCTCTTTCCACACCCAAAAAAACAAATAATCCAGTGAAGAAATGGACAGAAGACATGAACAGACACTTCTCCAAGAGGACATCCGGATAGCCAACAGACACATGAAACAATGCTCAGTGTCCCTCATTATCAGGGAAATACAAATCAAACCACACTGATATACAACCTCACACCAGTCAGAGTGGCTAAAATGAACAAATCAGGATACTCTAGATGCTGGCGATCATGTGGAGAAATGGGCACCCTCCTACACTGTTGGTGAGAATGTAAGCTGGTGCACTCCCTCTGGAATACAGTGTGGAGCTTCCTCAGAACATTAACAATAAAACTCCCCTATGACCCAGCAGTAGCACTGCTAGGAATTTACCCAAGGGATACAGAAATGCTGATGCATAGGAGCACATGTACCCCAATGTTCATAGCAGCACTCTCCACAATAGCTAAAACGTGGAAAGAGCCTAAGTGTCCATCAACAGATGAATGGATCAAGAAAATGTGCTTTATCTATGCAATGGAATACTACATGGCAATGAGAATGAATGAAATCTTGTTATTTGTAGCAACATGGGTGGAACTAGAGGGTGTTATGCTGAGTGAAATAAGTCAGGCAGAGAGGGACGGATACCATATGTTTGCACGTATAGGTGGATTAGGAGAAAGCTAATAGAGGATCATGAGGGAGAAGCAGGGGAAAAATACAATAATAAAGAAAACCTCCAAGTTTTTGGAGGTTTTCCAGACTTCTTCCTGTGGTTGATTTCAAGTTTCATAGCATTGTGATTTGAAAGTGTGGATGGTTTGATCTCAATTCTTTTATATTTATTGAGGGCTACTTTATGTCTCAGTATGTGATCTGTCTTGAAGAATGTGCCAATGGCGCTTGAGAAGAAACAAATTCCATGGCCTCAGGATGTAGAGTTCTAAATATATCTGTCAAATCCATCTGTCATTCAANTTGTTAGTTCTTCCTGATGGATAGACCCTGTAATTATTATATAATGTCCTTCTTCATCCCTTGTTAATGTCTTTATTTTAAAGTCCAGTTTGTCTGATGTAAGTATAGCTACTCCAGCTTTCTTTTGACTTCCATTAGCATGATATATATTTTTCCATCCCCTTACTTTTAATCTGAAGATGGNGTGATTAATTGTTTTATGTACTTAGGTGCTACCGTATTCGGTGCATAGACATTTATAATTGTTAGCTCTTCCTGACATATAGAACTTGTGATTATTATATAATGCCCTATTTCATCCCTTGTTACTGCCTTTATTTTAAAGTCCAGTTTGTCTGATGTAAGTATAGCTACTCCAGCTTTCTTTTGACTTCCATTAGCATGATATATATTTTTCCATCCCCTTACTTTTAATCTGAAGATGGCCTCTGGTCTAAAATGAGTTTCTTATAGACAGCAAATAGATGGATTTTGTTTTTTTATCCATTCTGCTACCCTATGTCTTTTGATTGGGGCATGTAGCCCATTTACATTCAGTGTTATTATTTGAAAATATGGGTTTAGAGTTATTGTGTCCTTTGTAGGGTTCATGCTTGTGGTGGTGTCTTTGGTACCTTGCATTTTTTGCAACATTTCCTTCATAGAGTCCCCCTAAGGATTTCTTGTAGGGCTGGCTTAGTGGTGACAAATTCTTTCAATTTTTATTTATTTGGAAATACTTTTATTTCTCCTTCTATTATGAATGACAGGCTTGCTGGATAGAGGATTCTTGGCTGAATATTTTTTCTGTTCATCACATTGAAGATCTCTTGCCATTCCTTTCTGGCCTGCCAAGCTTCAGTAGATAGGTCTCCCTTTGTATGTTAGGGCCCTTTTATCCCTAGTTGCTTTCAGAATTCTCTCTTTGTCCTTATATTTTGCCAGTTTCATTATGATATGTCGTGCAGAAGATTGATTCAAGTGACATCTGAGGGGAGTTCTCTGTGCCTCTTGGATTTCAATGTCTGTTTCCTTCCCCAGATTGGGGAAGTTCTCTGCTATAATTTCTTCAAGGACTCCTTCAGTGCCTTTCCCTCTCTCTTCCTCTTCTGGAATTCCTATGATACAGATATTGTTCCATTTGATTGTATCGCTGAGCTCTTGACTCTTCTTTTGTATTCCTGGATCAGTTTATCTCTCTTTTTCTGCTTCATCTCTTTCTATAATTGTGTCTTCTAAATCACTTATTCTCCTTCTGCCTCTTCAAATCGTGCATTGGATGCCTCCATTTTATTATGCATCTCATTTATAGCATTTTTTAATTCATCACAACTATTTTTAAGCTCCATAGTCTTTGTAGCAATAGTTTCTCTGATGTCTTCCATGCCTTTTTCAAGCCCAGCGATTAATTTTATGACTATTGTTGTAAATTCTTGTTCAGTTATGCTGCTTATATCTGTTTTGAGCAGTTCTTTAGCTGTCACTCTTCCTAGAATTTCTTTGGAGGAGAGTTCCGTTTCGTCATTTTGGTTAGCTTTCTATCTCTTGTTAGTTTTAAAAGCTTGTTATGCACTCTGCATCTGTGAGTGCTGCTGCACCAAAGAAGGCTCTTTGACTGTCCAGGGCCTGTCGGTTCAGGAAGTGTTCTTTGAATGGCATCTCTTGGTCTGTCTTGTTGAAACCTTGGTTATTTTATTTCCCTACTGGTAGTGGTATTTGGGACTCTCCACCATGTGTACTTTGGCTTGTTTCCTGAGGTAGCCTCTTTTGGGTCTGATCTCCCTGTGCCTTGGGCATAGCCAAGGTGGGTCTTGCTCAATATCCCAAGCCAGGCCTCGTTTCTAGCTTAGTTTGTGTGCCCCATTGATATCGCCCATAATATAAACTCACAGGCAAGTCCCTCCGAGCAGTTTCAAGCCTCTCGCCTCCCACCTGGGGATCGAGTCAAGCCAGAAGCACAGCAGAGCAGCTTCAGGCACCGCTGCTTCCCTTCCAGGTCGAGCTGTTGAGCAAGGAGCAGTTTCTACTGGGGTCGCCTGAGACCAGTGCGTCCTGCCTAGGGTCAGCTGGAAAGCAGGAACCCGGATCCCTCTGTGTCCCGAGCCAAGGTTTTTCTCTTCTCCAGCGACAGGGACAGTGTCTTGAGCAGTTTCAGTCACTCTTTCTTTCCCCCCCCCCGGACTCACAACGGTTCCCTGCAAAGGGGGCTCCCTCCCCTCCTCTGTGTCTCTGGTCCTGGCCCGATTTTATCTTCCCCAGTTTGCACTCACTCTGTAAGGTTTTCTCAGTGGACTCTGTCTCCTCTTCCTCTCAAACACCTGGATTCTGTAAGGGTTCCTATGGCTTCAGGCTTTCTCCCTTTGCGAGAAGGGGGCGAGTGAAATGTATGGAGCTCCCTACTTCTCAGCCATCTTGCCTTTCCCAGCAAGTACATTTTCTAAACCACAAATATGCCAAGAAACTCACTATCCTAGCTATGGTGAATGACTGGTGCTTTTTGAGCAATTATATATTTAACTGAGTTGTAGTCTTCCTTCTTTGTAAATCTGTAATTATATACTACTCCTTCCTGACCTGATAGAATCCATGAACAAGCCCCTTTCCTTGACCTAACCCAAACCCAAACCCTGTAAGTCTTTTTGTAACACCTTTGTTTTCTGTTTGTGAGGTCTCCATTTTTGTATGATTCACGAGGCTAATTTTGATACAAATATGTTTCTAGTGGTATGGTGGCTGGAGGGCATTGACAGGTATAATGATAAAGTCATTAAAAGTTTCCTGCCCTCACCCTGATGTCATATGTACATGTATAGATTGGAAATATTTTGTCTATTCATTGTAGTCAAGATTCTGGTCTTTGAGAGTGGCTTATGTAGTTTCTCTACACATTATATCTACTAATTCATGGATGCATGTTTCTTAATAGTTTATAGATCTTAACTATGCTGATGCTGTGCATAGATTTGCAATTTGTTGACCCCCTCTTATATACATATATATTCTTCCAAGTAATGCTTTACTATGTTCTTGAAGAGATAATAATCACTGATTTTTTAAAAAAGGTTCTAAAAGGAAACTGAGGCTTTTGAAAGGAAATAAAACTAATATCAGTAAGTTCTTTTGCCCCCAAATGTCTCAACAGTAATAATTGATAAAACCTGTGTATGATTCCTGCTCATACATTTTAACAACTTACTTTTGGTAACCTATTTTTAAAGTGACTTTTAGACACTGCAGCATCTCTTTTTTCTGCCCATTTACCATTTTGTTTATTTTTTCCTTAGGTTGTTTAGAATTTCATTTTTTTAAATATTTTTATTTATTTCTAGGAGAGAGAGACAGCGTGAGCAAGGAAGGGTCAGAGAGAGAGGGAGTCACAGACTCTGAAATAGGCTCCAGGCTCTGAGCTGGCAGTCAGCACAGAGCCCGATGCGGGGCTCGAACCCACGAACCGTGAGATCATGACCTAAGCGAAAGTCGGACGCTTAACCGACTAAGCCACCCAGGTGCCCCTAGAATTTCATTTTTGTACAAGTTCAGAGTAGAAGTGAAATGTAGCACAGATGCAACATGTCTTCACAGTTAAGACTGTGTAACCTGAGTAAGACTGCCTGGATTTGAATGATCAATCCATCAATAAATGTAACCTTGTCAAAGTTATTTTTTATCTTGTGCCTTAATTTCCTTTTAATATGGAGATAATGATAGTATCTACCTTTTATGCTTTCTTTGAAACTTAAATGAGCTAATACGTGTAAAACCTTAGAACAGTGCTACCATATCGCAGGCACTGAATTAATGTTAACAATTCATGGAAAGTCAAAGTTTCCTTCGACTACAACTCCCAGTCACTATGTGCTTAGAATTATATATTTATTGAGTATATTTCTAAACCACTCCATGTTTGCACACATTTATCTGTACAGGATGCATTATTATAAAAGAAAGAAATTATGTAAGAACATCATACTGTTATATAATTTTAGTCAGGTTTATTAAAGTATAATCAATATATAATAAATTTAATCTGTATGAAATGCAAAATATAAATCAAGGTTCATATTTTTGCATATGAAGTTTTAGTTCTTTCTATACCATCTTTTGAAAAGACTATCTTTCTTTTAGTTAATTGTTTTCGGCAAAAAGTTTCGGCAAAACTTTTTTAGACTGTCTTTTTAATTGAAATATAGTTGGCACACATTACATTAGTTTCAGGTGTACAACATAGTGATTTGACAAGTTTATATGTTATACTGTGCTCACCACAGTGTAGCCACCATTTATCAGTATAGAATACTATTACAGTACCATTGACTATATTTCTTTTCTGTACCTTTTATCCCCATGACTTAATTCATTCCGTAACTGGAAGCTTGTATCTTTCACTCCACTTCACCCATTTTGCCCATCACCTCAGTCCCCTACCTTCTAGCAACCATCAGTTTGTTCTCTCTGAGTCTGTTTCTGCTTTTTTGTTGTTGTTGTTTTTATTCATTTGTTTCATTTTGTTTAGATTTCACATAAAAATAAGTGAAATTATATAAAATTTGTCTTTCTTAGACTTACTTCACTTATCATAATACCCTTTAGGTCCATCCATGTTGTCACAAACAGCAAGATCTCATTCCTTTTTATAGCTGAGTAAAATATGTATATGCCACATCTTCTTTATGCCACATCTTCTTTATCCATTCATCTATTGATGGATGCTTCAGTTGCTTCCTTATCTTGGTTATTGTAAACAATGCTGCAATAAACATAGAAATAGATATATATTTTTTAAATTGTGTTTTTGTTTTCCTTAGATAAACACCAATAGTAGAATTATGAAGTCATATGGTATTTCTATTTTTAATTTTTTGAAAATCTTCCTTACTGTTTTCCATAGTGATTGGACCAATTTACATTCCTATCAACAGTAGACAAGAGTTCTTTTAAATCCACAAGGAGTGGAGTTAAACGTCACCAACACTTGTTTCTTGTCTTTTTGATGCTAGCCATTCTGATAGACTAAGATATCTCATTGCGATTTTGATTTGCAATTCTCTGAGGATTAGTGATGTTGAGCATCATTTCATGTGCCTGTTAGCCATGTATATATCTCCTTTGGAAAAATGTCTATTCAGATTCTGTGCCCCTTTTAAAATTGAATTATTTGTTCTTTTGGTATTGATTATTATATATTATGGATATCAATCCCTTTCAGAAATAGCATTTACAAATATCTTCTCTCATTTCATAGATTGGTTTTTCATTTTGTTGATGGTTTCCTTTGTTGTGCAAAATATTTTTGTTTTGGTGTAATCTCAATAGTTTATATAGGCTTTTCTTTTTCACACCTAAGGAGGTATATCTAGAAAAATGTTGGGATGCTTATGTCAATGAAATTACTCCCTAAATTTCCTTTTAGAAATTTTATGGTTTTATGTTTCACATTTAGGTCTTTAATCCACTTTGAGTTTATTCTTGTGTGCATTGAAAGAAAATGATCTNGAGAAAGAGAAGAGATACAGAATCTGAAGCAGCTCCAGGCTCTGAGCTGTCAGCACAGAGCCTGACATGGGCTCGAACCCACAAACCATGAGATCATGACCTGAGCCAAAGCTGGATGCTTAAATGTCTGAGCCACACAGGTGCCCCAATTTCTTGCTTTTTTTCATCCTGACAATCTTTAACTTGTAATTGGGTGTTTAGACTTGAATTTGTCACATTAATTTTTGCTTTATATTTAACTCATCTGTTTTTGTTACTTTCTCCCTACTATTTGCCATTTATGAGGATAAAATTTTATTTTTTAAAATTTATTTCTAAATATTAGAAATAAAATTTCTAATAATTATTTTATGAAATAACAAAATGTATGGCCTTATTTATCTTCACTGTTAGTTTATTAGTCAGAATTTGTTTTATTTTCCTGTTTACCCTGAAGTTTACAATGTGTTTATTTTACTTATAAGACTCTGCCTTTATGTATTATTATACTTCATGTAATAAGTTTCCTAAACTTCAGTGTAAGTTTTCTATTTCTCAACTTTCATACATTGAATTAGTTTTTTACATTATTCTCTGTGTGTGTGTGTGTGTGTGTGTGTATATAATAATCTCCAAAATGCATTGTTACTAATTTTATTCTGACAGGCAGTTTTCCTATAAATATTTTTTAAAATATATTTTATATTTATCTTAAATATTTTATTGGATATAAAATTTGGGGTCATCAGTTATTTTTAACGTGTCTTTAATGTGTCACTCTCTGATTTTGCTTGTTTTACCAAAAGCCTGCTGTATTTCTATTTTTATTTTTCCTTCTGACTGTCTTAAATATTTTCTCTTTATTGTTGGAGGTTAGCTCTTTAACTATAGTTGTGTATGTGTGCATGTTTGCATGTGTATGTTTATGCCGTTATGTCTTCAAATACTTCTTCTGTCCTCTCCCTTCACTCCTTTCCTATTGTGTCAATTACACACAGATTATACCATGTAATACTGCCCCACATCTCCTGGATGCTGTAATGCTGAAGTATTTAAATTGTTCTTTTTTTGTATTTCAGTTTGGATAATTTCTCTTGAACTATGATTCTTATTTCTGCTGTATCCATTCTGTTGAAAATACTATCAAAGCAATTGTTTGTATATATGTATATTTTTGGTACCTTTTCCATGGAACTCATTATTCTATTTTCCATCTCTCTAACAAAATTCCTTTTCTATATTTTCATGCAGTTCTCTTTTCCAAATAGTGCCTTTAAAATATTTATCTTGGTGTTTAAAGTCCTTGTATAATGTTCTCACAATTGGATTATTTGGGGGCTAATTTTGTGAGCTGTGTTTTTCCCTGACAATTTGTTTTCTCTTCTTGATTTGAGTGTTTAGAGAATTTTTATTGAATAATGGGCATTATGTGCTAACGAACATTAGATGCTGCAGTAAACAGAATTTATGCCTCTTTCTTTCTCAGGCTCCTGGCGTGGGGGACTTAATTCAGTCAATAATTGTGCTACATTTGACTTTATTATTACTACAATTACTTCACCACATCACAAACATCAAATTCCTTCAGTGGCAGGATGCTAATAACTTATTCTTAGTGTTTCACCTTCTGCTTCTATAAGGCCTGTATGCCTGCTTCACAGTGGTGGTGATGGTGGTGTTTGTTGCCCCCACACTTTTATCCCTTCCCCAGCTGTAGATTGTCATGGATTTTAACTCAATAGAAGTATAATACTAGGGATAGGGTAGCTCTCAGTTTTCTCATCCCAAGCCTCATTCTTAGACAGGCACTGCATTCCTCAGACTTAGGGATAGAATTTTCTTAGCATTCTTACTCCTCCTTTCCATGGCAGCCACACTCTGTCTTGTACCTATGGAAGGTCTTTGGTGGAAAGTAAGTTTACATATCATCTCAAAGTAGTGATTAAACTCTGTATTTTGTTAGTGTACAAACACTTGGCCCAAATGGATTTTCTATCCGCTTTTTAGTAGTAGTCAGCTTATTTTTTTCTCTTTCTCTAAGGTAGTAAATAATCTCATGGGGTCTTCCGTTGGGAGGATTTCTTGCGGCTTAAGAATTTTTTTTTTTTAATAAAAAAGGAGGGCCTGGAATATGGTGATATTTCGTGTGCTCTACTTTGAGGGCTAATCAAGTTTCCCGATCTGTCACAATATTTCTTTTCTTTAAATTTTTTTAAATGTTTTATTTATTTATGAGAGAGAGACGGGGGCGAGGGGAGAGAGAGAGAGAGAGAGCATGAGCAGGGGAGGGTCAGAGAGAGAGGGAGAGGGCTGTCAGCACAGAGCCCATTGCAGGGCTTGGACCCACAAACTGCGAGATCATGACCTGAGCGGAAGTCGGACACTTAACCGACTGAGCCACCCAGGTGCCCCTGTCACAATATTTCTTGAACACCTGGGATTGATCCAAGTTAAGAAGCTCACAAGAGCTGGGATGCTAAGGTGCATCAGCTAGTTAAGTGTCCAACTCTTGATCTCGGCTCAGAACATGACCTCACGGTTTGTGAGATGAATCCCTGAGTCAGGCTCTGTGCTGATGGTACAGAGCCTGCTTGGGATTCTCTCTCTCCCTCCCCTTTGGCACCTCCCCTGCTCATTCTCTCTCTCTCTCTTTCTCTCTCTCTCTCAAAATAAATAAACTTAAAAAAAAAAGAGCTCACAAGAGTTAGAAGACAGTTTGCCATGTGGAGGAAACCTGTAAAGGTAGTAGTAATTATCTTTTATTATTCATAACTGCTTATGAAGCCTTTCTCCAAAAAGAAAATTCATAGAGCAGTTCTCCCAAACCATTCCAAGTGCCATTGATTAACTGCTGGACCTCCCACCTTCCAGCAGATGGCTTTGAGCATGGTTTTATTAATCTATTAGAGGCAACATCCACTTGGGCCTCCTCTACCTCATTCCTATAGGAATTTGGGGCTAGGAAAACTAGTGTGAACATATTGTGAACTAGTGTGAACTAGTGCTTATTGTATCTCTTGAGACATGAGTAATAGATCCTTTGTCCCTGACCAAGGAATCTATGTCTTCTGCCCGCATCCATGAAATTATGTAAGGCTAAAATTTTAGCTTCCAAGTAGAGTATAATCTCAGACCCTTCATTGTTCTTCACAGCAAATACTTGCAGCACCTGTGTCTTTTTCTCCCATGGATTGTAAATTTCCATAATAGTCATTTAAGAAGTCATCAAATTTTTTAGCTCTCTTACCCAGGTTTTTCTCCCATGATCTTCTCAAAGTAAAACAGCTTGTATTAATGTTTCTCTTTGGAGTTACCTGCCACCCTTTGTTTTTTAGTACATTTGATTAGATCAAGTAGTTTTATGAATACAGATATTCTAGTTTTGTTTGTTGGTTTGTTGGTTGTTTGCTCACTGTTAGGATGACAGTGCCATTCTGATTTGTGTTAGTAAATTCTAAGCCTGTTCTCAAAATTTTCCTTTCTCAAATTTTTGTTCAAGTATTTGTCAATATACCTCAGACATTTTATTGTATGCCAATATATGTAGATCAACTTCAGTCTTTTAACCACTTCATAATATGTCTAAGTATGAATCACACAGTAGTTCTCCTAATTACAAGCATTTAAACCATATCTGACATTTCTTGATTCCAAATAATGCAGTCCTTTTTCATGACTTCTTATGTATGTGGGTAAATGTTTTTTTCTGTTAGACATCAAAAGTGAAACGGCCATCACTGTGCTTGTAAATAT
Source organism: Crocuta crocuta (assembly GCF_008692635.1). Taxonomy (NCBI): domain Eukaryota; kingdom Metazoa; phylum Chordata; class Mammalia; order Carnivora; family Hyaenidae; genus Crocuta; species Crocuta crocuta. Next base: position 1,837,642 of record NW_027531910.1, on the reverse strand, counting down.
TTAATGTTTATAGATAAATATGTCTTCCATCTTGGGCTTTACCAATCCACACAGCAGGAAAGGGGAGTACCAATTTTTCTACACTTTTTCTAACACAATATTATCACAATTCTTAACTTTTGACAATGTGATGAAAAAATATATATTTTTCTGAATATGTCTTCCTAGGCAAGGGAAACAAAAGCAGAAATAAACAATTAGGAGTATGGCAAACAAAAGTTTTTGCACAGCAAAGGAAATCATTAATGAAATAAAAAGGCAACCTAATGAATGAGAGAAGATATTTATGAATGATATTTCCAATAAGAGGTTAACATTAAAAATATATGAAGAATTAATACAACTCAACACCAAAACAAACAAACAAAAAACAAACACCCAAATAATTTGATTACAAAATGGGCAGAGGATGTGAATAGATATTTTTTCAAAGAAGATATACACATGGCCAACAGACACATGAGATGAGGATGTGGAGAAAAGGGAACTGTGTGCATTCTTGGTGGGAATGCAAATTGGTACAACCATGATAGGAAACAGTATAAGGGTTCCTCAAAAAGTTAAAAATAGAAATATCTCGGGGTGCCTGAGTGGCTCAGTTGGTTGAGCATCCTACTTCAGCTCAGGTCGTGATCTCACAGTTTGTGGGTTCAAGTGCTGCATTGGACTCTGTGCTGACAACTTGGAGCCTGGAGCCTACTTTAGATTTTGTGTCTCCCCTCTTTCTGTCCCTCTCCTCCTTACACTCTCTCTGTCTCTCTCAAAAATAAACATTAAAAATTAAAATTAAAATTAAAATACCATGTGATCCAATAATTCCACTACTGGGTATTTACCTAAAGAAATTATAAACACTAATTCAAAAAATATGTAAGCACCCCTATTATACTGCAGCATTATTTACAATAGCCAAGATATAAAAGCAACCTGGTATCCATCAACTGATGGATAGATAAAGAAGGTGTGGTATATACATGCAATGGAATATTATTCAGCCATAAAAAAGGGTTAAATCTTGCCGTTTGTGACAACATGGATAGATCTAGAGGGTATTAAGTTAAATAAGTGAGACAGAGAAAGACAAATACCATATGCTTTCACTTATGTGTGGAATTGGAAAAACAAAACAAATGAACAATCAACAACAACAACAAAACAGAAACAGACTCATAAGTACAGAGAACAAACTGGTGGTTGCCAGGGGGAAAGGTAGGGATAATAGACAAAACAGTGATAGGGATTAAGAAGTACAAGATTCCAGTTATAATATAAACTATGGGGATGAAAATTATAGCATAAAGAATATAGTCAATAATATTGTAATATTTTGTATGATAACAAATGCTAACTACACTTCTGGTGGTAAGCATTTTGTAATGTATAAAATCGTTAGGCCATTATATTTTTGTATGCCTGAAACTAATATATGTCAACTATACATCAATTTAAAAATAATGTTTTGTGTCTTTAATAATGAAATTTTCTAGTAATAGTGATATTGCTCATCTTTGCAATATACTTGTCATTTGTATCTTCTATTTTCATTTTGTGTTGGTTTGTAAAATTTTTTAATTTATTATAGATATTGGTCCCCTCATATGTGTGCTGCAAATTAACTTTAATAATGGTGCTCTGGTTATAGTAAAACTTGATTAATATTTTCCTCTGTGGCTTTTGTCTTGTTTAAAAATGACTTCATTTTTAACGTTTTAAAGCTATTCTTTTGGGGGCAGCTGGGTAGGCCAGCCGTTTGACTGTCTGACTTTGGCTCAGGTCATGAACTTGCCATTCATGAATTTAGCTCTGCATCAGGCTCACTGTTGTCAGTGCAGAGCCACCTGTGGATCCTCCGTCCCCTCTCTCTGCCCTTCTTCCTCTTGTGTATGTACTCTCTCTCTCTCTGTCTCACAAAAATAAATAAACATAAAAAAATTAAAGATATTCTTTTGTGTTCTCTTCTGAAACTAGAAAAGCACACAGTGTGTTTAGTAATTTTGCAGTTGTTATTTCTTTTTCTGTTATGTTTAGATACTTTTATTTTGAGATTCGTTATTGTAGATTGTAGTTATTACTTCCAAATTGGGTGTCATTTTTATACATAATATTTTTCCAAATACACATGAATCCTTTGTGGACTCTGTTAACCTATTACTTTGTTATTTGTTACCTTATTTCATTGCTACTTACATTGTATTTTAATATTTTTGGGTAAGGTCTGTTTCTTGTTGTTGTTGTTGTTTTAAGTTTATCTTGGCCATTCTTTCAGGGTAAATTTGAGAGATGAAAATGAACCTGCTTGACAAGTTTTATAGTAATTGTATTGGAATTTTAATGGGATTAGATTATATTCATAGATTCTGTTAGATAGTTGGCATGTTTATTCTGTTGACTCTTCCTGTCTATCCATCAGTTTATATCTTTATTTATTAATGTTTTTATTACTATCCTTATGTAAAGTTTAAGTATTTTCTTATGATTTGTCCTAATGATTCTTCTTAGATTTATTCCTAGTACTTGAGAGTTTATAGTTGCAATTGATACCGAACTTTTTACTAAACTATTCTTTAATTGACCATGACTGAACTAGAACATATAGTAAAGCTTAGTGATTCAAGTCACGGGCTTTAGAACCACACTGAACCCCTGATTTGCCATGTACTACCTATATGACCATGAAGAAATTAATTATCATTTTTTTTGTGTATCAGCTTTCCTCATTTTAAAAATAAAGATAATAATACCTTTATTCCCCCTAAAAATCATCACACTTAGGGGTGCCTTATAGCTCAGTTGGTTAAGCATCCAATTTCAGATTCAGTCATATCTCCCAGTCCCTGAGTTCGAGCCCCACGTCGAGTGAGCTTGAGCCCTGCCTCAGGCTCTGAAGACAGTACAGGAGATTGCATGGGATTCTCTCTCCTCTCTCTCTCTCTCTCTCTCTCTCTCTCCCTCTCTCTCTGCCCCTTGCTCACTCACATTCTCTCTCTCTCAAAATTAAATAAACTTTAAAAAAGAGAAAATTATCGAAGAATAAAATTAAATAAATAAGGTTACACTTATAAAGAATCTCTATTATGACTTGGCAAATTTAAAGTAATCAGTAAATGTTAGTCATCGTTATAAGGATGCTATTAATTTTTTATGATTCTCAGTTGATTACCAGGATGTGTTAGGTATAAGATCATATCATCTAGAGAGAATGTATTTTATTTCTTTCTCTCAACACTAATTCAACTTCTTGCTTTCTTTTTTTTATTTATTTTTATTTTTATTTTTATTTTTTTATTTCTAGGAGAGAGAGAGAGAGAGAGACAGGCTCCAGGCTCTGAGCTGGCAGTCAGCACAGAGCCCAACACGGGGCTCGAACCCACGAACAGCGAGATCATGACCCAAGTCATGACGACCCAAAGTCAGACGCTTCACCGACTAAGCCACTTAGGCGCCCCTCAATTTCTTGCTTTCTTTATCATTATATTGGCTGCAACCTCTGATACAAAGTTAATATTGGGGTAAAAACCAGCATCCAATTTGTTCCTTAATTATTTATAATAATTATTTACCATATGTAATTCTTGCTATTGCATTGTTATAGAATCTTGCTCCAACTAAGAAAGTTTGTTCTCTTTTTTTAGCTATTATGAGATTGTTTAATTAAAATTTATATTTCTTTTTAAAACATATTGAATGTAATTTATGGATTCTATGTTTTGTGTTCTATTGAGATAATTTTTTCAGGCCTCTCTCTTTTCCTCTATTAACAAAGTAGATGTCATTGCACATAATATGTTTTTAAATGTTAAACTACCCCTTACACCTGCATTCTTTAATAAGTCCAATATATCTGGGTTTATATTTTTTTCTTTAATACGCTTATGATCTTGATATTCTCTCTTTCTCCTTGTTTATATGCAAAATAAATCTAAATCTTCCTTTTCTGGTCTTATTTTGTTAAAATGCTTTACCTAGGCTAATTAAATGGAACGGATAAATGGAATCATTCAATTTAAACTAGTACCCCTTGATTTTTCATTGAGTATCATTTTGGAATGAGTCCATATTCATAATGTTAGACTATCTTAGAGAATTAATAGTAATAATAATATAACAATGACAGCAACAATTACTGTCTAAAAGCATCATTCTCAGTGTTTACTATATACCAGTGAACAAAACAAATTCTTGGATTTCATGAAGCTGTTATGCTTTTCAGTTGAGATAGATAATAAACTACTTAATAACTAAATATTGTATTCTAGGCAGTGATATTTCTTTCAAAATTTTCTTTCAAAAATTTTTGAAAATTTTTGAAAGAAAATTTATTCAGTGGGTCAGTCTTCATTAAGCTTTTTGAATACGAGTGTCTTTTTTTACCCTTATTTTTGGAAACATTGTATGAATTCTTTGAAGACTGCTTTTATTTATTCTCTCTAGTCATTCTTTTTGGGATTCCTTTTTTTTTTTAATGTTTATTTAGTTTTGAAAGAAAGAGACAGAGCATGAGCAGGGGAGGGTGAGAGAGAGGGAGATACAGAATCACAAGCAGGCTCCAGACTCTGAGCTGTCAGCACAGAGCCTGATGCGGGGCTCGAACTCACAGACTGACTATAAATGTTCTGTTTTGTCTTTCTAACTTCAATGGTCAAAAGTTTAATTTCCATGGTATCTTTAGAATTCCTTGTATGTATGCTGTACCTGGATGAATTTCTCTTAGGGTATTAAATGTATCAATCCACTATTCCTTTTCTGTTTGCTCAGTTAGACTAATAGAGTTATAGAGTAAAAGTAATAGATGTTACTTTTGTTTTAAGTTATTTCTGCATATTTATTGTCCTGCCTTTCTTTTGTATTGTACATTCCCTGCTCATATATATCCACTTTATATAGCCACTGTATATATTCACTGTGTGGGTATGTGTGTGTAGGACATTTGTGCTTGTTTACTTCTTAGACTTTGTTCAGTTTGCCCAGACAATTTGCATATGAGTAGTGGATTGGGCAGGTCTTGCTTTAGAAGCTAGAACTGTTGTATGTATAAACAGAATTAGACAGCTGAAGGGCATCAGTCTTGCCAGATGGAGTGTTTCTCAAGCAGCATTATGAACATGAAAGCCGAGTTCCTCCTGATCCACCTAGAACTATCTTTTTGTCACTAACATTAAAGAGAAAAACACCACTGTTATTGCACCCTATTGCGGGTGGGTGGGGCAAATTTGGAGAGGAAGCCTCTGACCAAGAGACTAACACTTATGACCTACATAATGACCTTTTGGTACATTCCAGCCTTTCCCAACCGCCACTTCTGTGGATGGATTACTCTTGGTGTTGACCCTACCTTTTCAAGTAGACTTTTCTGCACTTATTTTGGTTTCTGGTTTTCTTCATCAATCCCATCCTGTCTGTTGCCAGCATTCCTTTAAAGGTTCTTCATAATTTCTGATAAAGAGTAGGTTCTTATTTTTATTTGCAAAACTTTGTTTATATATTTTTTTACTTGGTTTAGTCACTTCAATCATTTCTACAAATTTACCAAAACATGGCAGTTGCAACATGGGTTTGGTTTTCAATCTTTACCTGAAAGAGTCTCACTTGTAACATGGTCTTTGTGATAACTCAGGAATTATTCACTGTATAGTTTTATAGACAGTTAAATTTATTAATATTAAACCATGGAATTAGAGAATCTTTTATGAGATAGAATGCTAACTGTACATTATTCTCCAAAAATATGGGCCTAATATGAAGGGGTTTTATTGGATAGAAGGAAAATTTTATAGCTGTATTAATTAATTAATTTAATATGTCATTCATACTAATAATATATTTATTGAGCAGCTCTTCAATGTGTAATTAATTGTACTCAGTTGAATAAAAATTCATGGGGTGCCTATTATGTGCTGGCCTCAGACAGTTTTTATAGGAAGATTTTATTTTCCCAAAAAGTTTTTGTGAACTAAATTACATGTGTTGATAAAATAATTACAATCAAGTAGCTATTTTATTAGAAATATATATATATATTATTGCTCCACAGAAATATACCAGCAATAATATACATATATATATTATTGCCCAGCAATAATATATATATATGTATATTATTGCTACACCAGAAATATACCAGGCAAACATGGATTACTTTCTTAATATCATTGGCAGAATCATTACATATTAGGGGTGGACAAATTTTTTCTGTACCAAATAGTAAATATTTTTGAATTTGTGGGCCATAAGATCTCTATTGCAATAATTTAATTCTGCTGTTTTTCTCTGAGAAAAACCACAGGTAATATAAAAATGAGTTAATGTTGTGTTCCAGTTAAATTTATTTATAAAAAGAGGCAACGGGTAAGATTTGACCTGTAGGCCATAATTTTCAATCCCTGCTAGATAGCATAAAAGCTTGAGGAATTTCAAGCTACTATTTCTTAAACTGAACTTCTGAAAAAAATAATATTTCCGCTTCTTCTCAGCTTAGAATACTGTTTCTAATTCTTTAAGAGAAGATGGAACTGGCACTATAGGTTTTATCTTCATCAATTTAACAAAAGGAGCTTCACATCCAAAAGGAAATGTGTATTAATAAATAGAACTCCAGGTTAAAGAATGATTCAGAATATTTTAGGTTCATATATCATTTTTTCTCTATTGCTGAAAATTTCTCAAGGGTGGAAAAGAAAATTCCAATTTCAAATTGTTGAACAAGATGAAAAATGAATCATAACTACATTCTGTGCTATAAATATGAAAATAACATCTGAGCTATATATAATAGCTTGTTATAAAAAATTCCAAAATATTACCTGTTTAAGTTAGACCAAAGACATGTATACTTGGTATTGATATACAGAATATATTTAGTATTCTTCATAAATGATTGAGAAAGACTCATCATAATAAAAATATATAGTGATATAAGTGATATTAAACAAGAATGAAAACCTTAAGAGATTTTTTTCATAAAAATTGCAATCCTTAATAAAAATGTTAGTATATTCAACTGCAGCATTTCCTATGAAGTAAAGTAGACTTAATTTATATTTTTATAGATAATTGTGTTATGTTCCCCAGTTTCACCCCCAGGATGGCAGATTTATTTGTATATGAGTTCTCCCAGTTGAATTACCACAACTTGCTTTCCTCTCTTCTTCGATAGTATCCTAAGATGTCACACATGTTTTCCTTGGTAGATAATCAATATTTGCACTTTCATTGCTTTACACTTTGTTCTTGAATGCTGGTCATTGTCAATTTGGTTTGTGTGTCTGTATGCTCACTATATTGTCACCACTGACCATAGTAATTATTATTTCTTTACTCTAGTAATCACTCTTGCAGAGGAAGGGGTATGCTGGATTTTTTCCCCCTCCAGATTTATTCTTCATCCTTTTATGCCCTAATTTATGCCCTGGGAGTTGATCTTTGTATACTCTTCATATCAGGGCTTGCTATCTGGCTTCCAATTAGGTTTAACCAATAGGGAGGGCAAAAACCAGTAGGCGATTGGAGTTTTGGATATAAGACAGGCCAACTGGCTTTTACTCTGCCTTCTATTTCTTTCAGCCTTGTGTTTCTTCCAGTATTTGTTATTCTGCAGTGTCACATCTCACCTGGCCTATCAGTCTCACAGTGCTCCACTTCTCAGTGGGCACCACTGGGCAGCACTGGCCAGCACTGTTTTCTCCCTTGGCTCTGTCAGTCCTACAGAGGACTGTCAAACAGTCATAAAATCTTTCTGCTTTTGCTAGACACTGGTGCCTCACCTTATACTTGTGTTCCCTTTGTGTTGTCCACCATATACCTATAAGTCTTCTCTTCCTTAAAATCCCTACATCTGAAAAGTAATCCTGCAAATTTTCTTTCTTGTTAGACCCTGTTGTAAGGAGTAAGTTGGTTTCCAAATTTTTTTCTTTATTTGAACTGTTTCTGGAATTTTTTACCATCCCAGATCCAATAATTCACCTCTAGGAACTTAGGATAAAAATTTTGGATAAATATTCATCTCTTGATTAACAATAGAAACTAATGATAAGTGTGCAAGAATAAATAGATATAGAATGTAGAATATTGTAATACATAATAAGAAAAACATTTTGGTCTTTTCTGGCAGAGCTCTTAAAACCCTAGAAATTTCCCTAGTGATGAGAGCTACAAAAGTATTATGAGTCATGTTAAGGAAGTGACTTTTGGACCCCACATAAGGATGAGGGCTAATTGCTGGGAGAATCAGCCATTTGATTATAGAATGGGGACCTTCAGTCCTATTCCCTTGCCCCTGGGGAGGGGAAAGTATCTGAAGAGTGAGTTCAAGCACCAATGGCCAGTAATTTAATCATCATGCCTATGCAATGAAGTCTCTATAAAACCCCAAAAGGGATCAGAGAGCTTCCAAGTCGATGAACGTGTGGATATCTGGAGAGAATGGTACACTTAGAGAGGGAATGGAAGCTCTTTGCCCTTTCCCACATACCTTGCCTAATACCCTTCCATCTGGCTGTTTCTGAGCTGTATCCTTTTACAATAAATAGTAACACAGTTTTCTGATTTCTGTGAGCTGCTTTAGCAAATTTATCAAACCCAAGGAGGAAGTCATGGGAAACTTGAATCTGTAGCCAGGTGGTTAGAAGCAACCTGGGCTAGTGGCTGGCATCTGAAGGTGGGGGCTGGGGGTGAAGGTACTGTAGGACTGAACCCCTAACTTGTGGAATCTGATACTATCTTCAGTTAGATAGGCATCAGAATTGAGTTGGAATTCTCACACACCCTCCTGGTGTCTGAAAATTGCTTGTTGGTATGGACGAAACCCCAGGATCCTTCTGTTCATTGGAGTTGGTTCCACGAATTTGAAAAAGGATGCTTACAAAATTAAAGTCTAGAAGGTTATATGGGATAGATAATAATAGTAAAATAATATTTTTATATAGTATCTCCTCAAATATTTTTTTCTTTTTCACTATTCAGTAACCAATGTTTTTATATTTAATCCTATACAATTTGATGCTCTTCTCAGATTGAATTCCTTGGCCATCTTATATTCCTCAAAGTTTTGGATTTAGCCTTTATTTTTCTACCTTAAAATTTCCTGGTCCTATACAAAAATATTGGTTGTAATGAATCTGTTACCAACGTATTAGAATGGTAGTTTGGATTTTGTGTGATAGATTATTGTTGGTGCACCTAAAATTCCACAGTTAGTGAGACACTTTCTTCACAGTGCTCAGCAATTATGACATCATCAGTAAACAAAACTGTACTGTCCCCACAACTCTCAGTATATAAAATTTTTACTTTTAGAAAAATATCAAAGATGACTATTGAAACTTGAGGAGTATTCCTTTCTTAAGTTTTTAATGTTGCTGAGTGTATTTAGATAAAAATGCATACTAGACATTATTGGCTGGTAGCTCAAAGAGGTATTCAGACTTCTTGATGTAAAATTTAGAGTTCTTCATTAAACAGAATATTGCTTTTATTCAAAGCCAGAGCTGTCCTATTAAAGTTTAAGTATTTCCTCTAGAATGGAAATATTTTTCTACCAAGAGATTATGTTGTATTCAAAACCTAGGAGAAATCATTTCTTTGTTGAGTGATTTAAGAGTTTGTCAACATTGTTCAAGCTATGTGAAATTTGGAGACAAACCTTGAAATAGATTGAATTCAGTTTTTTTCACAGTTCTTTCATCACTCTCCATTTTTACTATGGCACTTTGTGGGTAGAATATATATTCATTTTTATCCCATTGGATACAGAATGTTGGAATGTTGGAAGAGGCCTCAGTGTTTCTGCCATTCATCATGGTAAAAGCTTGCCTCATGTAACTACTTTTCCTAGAATCTGAAACATATGGGACTCTCCATAAACAGAACTGCTAGCTTATACACAGCTGTCCTGTGTACAAAACAGACCTATGTACAAGAAAATGTAAGGGCTACTTTTTAAAAGTTGTTGGAATTTTGGGATTGTTTGTTATACAGCATAGTCACAGCAATAGTTGAATGAAACAAACCTATTAGCAGAGAAATAATCAAGGAAATTCTGATGAATATAGACTGTGTCAAAGATGGTTGGACAGACCCCCATCTGCATTATTTTTCCAAAATGCAAATGTTTATTAACTGGTTTATACCACAGCTATCAATATTTAGTGGGGAAAAGAAGAAAAAAATATAAAATTGAGATGCCTTTGGTCTTGGATAAGAGTTGTGTTTGGTATGGTGATGAAGCAAATCTCTGTTGCTTATATTGCAATTTTTAGGGGGATTCATCCAGTGCTTTTGTCTCCAGAATAAGTTTAGTGAAATAGCCCTTTCTGAATGTGTTTTGTTTTGCTTGGTGGTTTTCTGTAAAGCCCTTTGTTTTTCTAGAATGATAATTTGAGATTGTGTTAGAATTCAAGTGATAGCCTCTAGGCTGTACTCAAATAAGCCTTAAAAGGTGTAGGATTTTCTTAGTGGTTATTTATTTGCCTTGAAATAATTCACAACAAAAGATATTAGGGACAGATAAGCAATAGGAGGTGGTGGAAGTGTCCATCACAGGTATTGGAATCAGGTGTGGTGAGGAGCGAATCTATGTGGAGGGAAGTAGCAGCAGCTTGGTAAGGGTGTTGGAATCAGAGCAGGTTAAACTATCTCTAGTACTGTGTCATTATTCAAAGTTTTCTCCACATCTGGGCAGATCCCCCTAAACATTTGTAAAGAGGTAGGCAAAATATTTTTTCTAATAGGCTTATGAAGCTATACCATAATATTTCCTTTTTTGTGTGTCAAACTTCTGGTTGTTAATACTTTTAAGTTTATTTATTTATTTGAGAGAGAGAGAGAGAGCCTGCATGCACATGAATGGTGGTGGGGGAGGGCAGAGAGAGAGAGAGAGAGAGAGAGAGAGAGAATCCCAAGCAGGCTCTGTACTGGGAGCCTGGGGCTCAGTGAGGGCCTCAGTCGCACAAACCACAAGATCATGACTTGAGGCAAAATCAAGAGTCAGAGGCTTAACCAACTGAGCCACCCAGGTACCCCTATTTTTTTCTTTAGTAAAGTCTGCCAAAATCGAAGGTTCTTAATTGTTGGTGTAAGCAATCTTAAGAACAGCAAGAAAAATACCCAAATCAAACAAATAAACTCTCCCACTAAGATATGATTTAAAATTGATTCATATAACCAGTCATTTGATGACTGTATTTATTAGTAAAAATCAACATAGAAAAAGACTCCACAATGAAAAAACAATTTGGTATTTCATTATAGATATGAATATGTAAAATTGAAAATATTAAAAGATATTTAAGACAATTGTACCAGGAAGTTTATGTGTAGAACAGAAAAACTGAGGACTGAGGAGATTTAAAAGAAAGATAAAAGAAGGTATTATTTTACATTCAAATTACATTATGGAAAATCTTTTGGAGTCTTTAACTGCAACTCTCAAAAACTGAATCCATAATTCCTTGAAAATGACTATAATCAGTGAAAGCTATTAGCATACCTCTTCTAGATATTACTCCACTGTATCTCAACTCCAGTGATTCTGGTAACAATAACCCCAAGTGATGTTGGCTGGAGGAGGTAACAAAGTCAGAAGCAATGCTTTACCTCCTCTTCCCCAGAGGTTCCATTGTTAGAAAGCCATACCAGTCATGGGAATTTACTTATCAGTATCTCTCTCTCTCTCTCTCTCATTATATCAATTAATACATTTTTTTTTCCATAGAAGAGCATACCATCCCCACATCCACCCTCATGTGCTCACTTGACTCCTTTAACTCTATGTAACCCCACGATATTCCCAAGGCTTCCAAAAAGGAACTGCAAACTGTATCAGAAGAGTGAATGGCCTCTGTTAGAGAGAAAATAGTGGATTTATGTTATTTTATTGTCAAGAATGCTATGTTGTTCCCTCAAAAAATTCATACTTGTAATATAAAGTAAGCTGAAAGCCAAGCTTTCTCTGACGTTTTATCTAAATTCTTGTCTTTTATTATTGCCTTCAGAGTTCTTTATAAAGTATTTCTTAAATTTATTTTTTCTTCTTCAGTTTTTATTTTGTGCCTGAGTTGTGAGACAATTTGAATTTTGAGGTTTTCCTCATTTGAAGACTATTTTTTATTTATAAAGATAGCTTTTTTCTCCTCTCCTAGCAATTAGAAATAGAATAGTTTTATGCGAATTTTTGGCATTTATTTTCCCTTTCAGATATCAATAAGATATTTTAACCAGGTTTTTAAATCTTTTTTTGTTCCTCTTTGTGTCTATAATGGGCATAATTCTTCATTCTATAACTTTTGAGAAATAATAATTACTACTAAATTTTTATGTGTTTTTATATTAAAGACATTGTACTAACATTTTATATCTAGGACCTCATTAAATCTTTGTAACACTCCATGAGGTAGGAATCATTAATAATGTCATTATGCAGATGGGAAACTGGAATTCTGAGAAGTCAGTAGCATTCCCAAGAGCCCCTATAATTGGCAGGACCAGAATTTGGACACAGACTGTCTGATTCTAGAGCCTGAGCTTGGCACCATCTGATCAAGAATTTGCTAATGATTTTCTTTGGCTTTCTAACTTTTATCAGAAGTTTGAATTTAACTGCCCTGTTATAATATCTCATTGTAGGCTACTGGCAAATATTCTTAACATTTATTTTTTCATAATAACCACTAAAATAACCCAGTGTTTTTTTTTTTAATTATAGAGAAAGCAGATTAGGAGATATATAAATATAGATATACATGATCTATCTATATCTAAATAGACATAGGTTTATTTTAATTTAAGAAATAGGCTCACATAATTATGGGGCCTGGCAACCCAGAATCTGTAGGGCCAGCTGACAGGCTGAAAATTCAAGTTAAAATATATTGCTGAAGACTTGAGGCAGAATTTCATTTTCTCCAGGAAAACTTAGTTTTTTCTCTTAGTTGCATTCACATTATCAAGGGCAAGTCCTTTTATTAAAAGATATGGATGTTAACACATCTGCAAAATACCTTTACAGAAATACCTAGATTATTGTCTGATTAAATAACTGAGTACTATAGCCTAGCCTTGTTGACACAGAAAAACTAACCATCACATTACCTATAACAAAAAGCTGGCATTTGTTTCATCAAAAATTGTAATAACTCAAGTTAACGTGATAATTTACAAATCTAATGTGGAAAATAAACAAAACTTTCCATATAGCACTGCTTTGCAGATTTGTAATTTTCTAATTTAAATTTAAAATATTGCTTTAGTTGTGTAAGCCTAGTCAGAACAAAAGCCCTATTTATGACTTTTAATTACTTAAGTAAGGCATGTTGAATCACAGCTATCCTGAAGAACTTTCCTTCTCAAATTTATTTTTATCATTGCTGTCCACATTAGTCTTCACATACTTGCTATATATATTCATATCACCTGTTCTCATCATTATACTACCCCATTAGTGAAGTTGTTTCTGAAAATTTTCTGACATTATATTAAAGTTCTTGCCACCAAATGCTCTAATTTACCCAATTTTTGTCTTTGTACCATTATTGTAGATTATGGAGGTTGGCTTTCATTTGATGTGATTTCACATCTCTTTAATTTTGTCAAATTGATCAAATTATCCATTGACTCACTCATTTATTCAGATTATTGAGCACTTTAGATACTGAATATACAGTGGAGGAAAAAAGAGTTCTGGCTTACAGAGTACAGTTATTTTAGGAGAAAGACATTGCACGACTGCTTTCATAATATTCTGTTCTTGTACACCCACATCTTATCCATCAGAAACTGTGTTGACACACTTTTCAAATTGTTTTTCTAGAGCTCAACACTGTCTCACCATCTCCACTACTATTCCCTGGTACAAGCTAACATCATCTCTGGCCTGGCTTGATGATTAGTGCTATAAACTCCTAAATTGTCTCCTTGATTCTGTCCATGTTGTCTTGGACACTCTCACTGTCTTCTTGCTCTAAAGGAAACTTGCTGTCATGTGAGCTCTTCTATGAAGAAGCCCCTGTGGTAAAGAACTGAAGATTACTACTGATTTCATTATTTTTAATATTTTCAAAATAAAAACATAAATAAAAATTTGTTGACACATGGAAGTAATGTGAAATCTCCCCAAATATGTGTTAGGATCACACATTTATGATTAAACGCTAGTGTAGTGAATGTTGGTCCCTCAAACCTTTGTCCATGTTCTAATCCTCAGAATCTGCGAATATTATTTAATGTAGAAAAAGAATCTTTGTAAATGTAAGTAAGTAATGAATCCTGAGATGAGGAGGTTGTCCTGGATTATCCTGGTGTGCCCCAATCCAGTGACTAGTATCCATATAAAAGTGCAGTAGAGGGGGACTAGATGGGCAGAAGAGGAGGAGGTGATGATCAAAACAGATAGATGTTTGTATGAAGCTGAAAGAAACACTTAACAAACTATTCAAGGAGCTAGAGAAAATCACCTTGGTTGGAGATCAGAGAAAGCCATGTAAGACAATATTATTACTATTTCATGATTGCCCCAAGACAGCAATGGAAATGCAAAACTCAGAGAAAATTGTACCATAAACACCTCAAAGGCTATGGAATAGTTGGTACTTAGTACCTCTGACAATAGGGTTGAAGCTAAATGTAAAAGCAGACCTGGATAAATATCTATTTAAGAAACACATCCTTAGATCCTTTCTCCCATTCTGAGACATAGATGCCTGCTTTTTTCTAATCACAGCAGAAAACTGGTAAGGAAAAAAAAATTCTTGGAACACCTGATACAGTTAAAAGTATATTTCAGTGAAGTAAATTCTATTCTACTGACTATGAAACACTCAGCATTGTCCCACACTTGGATCCAAGAAAGGAAATACTGTAGTCATTACCTTACAGGTAGAATACTGGAAGAAATTACCTGCCTAAAATGGTGCTTCACCCATCCCCAAGGTCTGGATGGCTTTTTTGTTTTTTCTTCGGGTCTGTTCCTTAGAGCCAGTCTGGGAAGAGGAAGGGGGTGAGATATAGACCAGAGTACCTCTGTTTGCTCTCTTGCCCTGTGCTTGTCAAGCTGTTAATGGTGTGCCTGCTCAGTAAAGTTATTGAAAGGAGATTCCAGGGTGACATTTGTATACTAGGTTAAAAAAAAAAAAAAGGTGCAGATTGGAGCAGGTCCAGGAGACACTGCATCAAGAAAATGAAATTGATAGGATATTTGATATTTGCGAACATATTGAGGAGAGATTACAAAGTCAGCTATGAGTTTGGTGTTGAATTAGTGACAAGTATATAGAAAGCTAAGGAAAAACCTTAAGAGATGATTGTTAACACCAAAACGAACAAAAATATCGTACAAGAAAGCAGAAATAATCAGACTTCAGAGCATTATTGAAGATGCTGTATACATATGGATCTGAGGATTGATTCAGTAAAAAATTAAGTATTGGTACAAATGTATAGGATTGTGTGAATCAGGTACTTGGAGTGATAGCTGTGAGTTTTCACTGTGGAAGGTGAATAGATAGTGCCTCCTGCTGAACATCAACATTGAGAAGTACACTCTTGTTATTTAGAAGAATGAATGAAAATTAAAAAAAACAAAAACAAATACAGTCAAACCATTTGGAAATGGTTATTTTTAGAAATCAGCAGTAGGTGAGGGGAGTGTGAAGAATCTCTTACAAATCTCTATCAACTATAAATCTTTTTAACATTGAGTGCATACATAAGTATGCAAAAACACAATTATATAACAAAAAACACAATTATAAAGCTGTGGAGAAAATATTCTCATACATAATGCCTAGAACCCATATTTGGAAACATTAGGTCAATTTAAGTCTTAAAGCTATGTAAGTATTTTTCTTAATATACTGTGTATGCATGCAAGGATAATGTACTTGAAATACCATTCAATCTTACATTTTATTGCTTTTAAAATACAAACTTTAGAAAACTATTGAGCATATTTACAGGGTGATGTGGACATTATACAATAAAGCAAATCTTACTCATCTATTTAGTTATTTATGCTATGACTTCTTGTAATAACTCTGAAAAAATGGACAATAATTTATAAGAAATGGGTAAACTATCGGGCATTACTTAATGGAATGTCAAGGTAAGACCGAATAGGGATAAAACATAATTTGATTCTGTATCTAGACTAGTAAAGTTATTATCTAATAATACTGGCCACAAGAACTCAGTAAAGAATTGCTTACAGAGAATATTTATAAATTGAGAAAAAGCCATAAGGAAAACATGTAAACAGTTACAAGCACATCGATCACCTCAGGAACAATCTCCCTTCTTAGTAACTAACATATAGAATTATAAAATCTATGTAAATGATAGAATAAATGCATTTCACCAAAACAAATACAAGCTACAAAGGCAGAATTATACTTAGGATTTATATTCTATCAATCTAAAACTGAATTCCTTTTATAAGCAAATAATATCACCAAGGGCCTAGTTCTAATTAGGACTAGATTGAGTTATGTCCCAAAAAGTTCTCAAAAATAGCAATTTAAGGAAAACAGAAATTGACTTCTTTTGTGTGTAACTCAGATATAGAGAGTGCTTGACTGTTCATGTGTGGAATCTAGGCTACCCCTCCTTTTTTTTTAACATTAAAGGATTCTTAGGGCTTGCCTTCCATCTTCAGGGTTCAAGATGGAGTTTCAGTAACCATCCATCTACTTTCTAAGCAGCAGGATGGAGGGCAGGATTAAGGACAGACAAAAGGCTCTCACAAGTTCCAGGGTTGGTATACAAATAACCTCATAGCCACTGAACTGTACACTTGTTTCCTGGCCACAAATATAACGAGTAAATGTTCTTGATACATTTGGTGAAGACTTCAGGGGTCTACAGAACTCATTCTCCAATCTACCTAAATTTGAGAAATATCTGATCAATTAGGTGAGTTGGTTAACTAAACACACATTGTTCAGAGCTACCCTAAACATTTCAAAACAGATGTTTTCAAGAATTAAGATAATGAGAACACACCTGCCCTGAAATGTTTGAATCTTAGAAACATGTTTAAAGATTTGTGTATTTGTCAGGTTGCATACCACCAGAATGTTTTTGTTAACTATTGGTAATATTTTTCTCAAACATGAATCATTGAAGCTTCTAAGTATTTGGTAAAACCCTCCAAGTTAGTTTCTGCTGGTGTTTTTCATGTTTGTTGCTCCTAGAAACCAGCCTTGAGTAGCTGGCTGGAGAGAGCTGTCTGGTGTTAGAATTGTACACAGAAAAGTGAGAATGATGATAGGGAGAGGCAAACGGTATTTCTTATAGTAGAATGTTATCAAAGTGGATAGCTATCCAAGCTCATTTATTTATTATTTTATGTCATGAAACATTTATCATTAAGCTAAAAGACCTCTAAATACCTATAAATATCTCTTGGCAGCTCTTCACTACAATGTTTTTAAAAGGAGAAAAAGAAATCAAGTCAGAAGAAGGGGAAGAACACAAAATCCTGCCGGAAGGTAAGGAGAGAAAAAGTGAGATTTATCAATTTCAGATTTCAGACATCATACACACAAAATTGGAGGAATTTCTTGCATAAATTTCAGGTGCAATTTTCATTAAATATTTCCTCAGAGAAAAATGTCTATCATGTTAAATGCTAATTTTATTTAAGAAAGACTTTTGAACTACATTTATGTGTGGTTTATTTTCCTTGAAATTAGTATGTGTTTACTGTTGCAAAAGTGAAAGTTGTTCTCCTTACCATTTGTTTATCACGTCCCATATTTGCATTAAATGGTGAATTTACTCCAACTTTATTTAACCTATGACATCATAATTCTTTAATCTGTTGACTATAAATGACTTTGAAATTTAGCGGAT
Organism: Crocuta crocuta; assembly: GCF_008692635.1. Classification (NCBI taxonomy): domain Eukaryota; kingdom Metazoa; phylum Chordata; class Mammalia; order Carnivora; family Hyaenidae; genus Crocuta; species Crocuta crocuta. The sequence goes on along the minus strand of NW_027531910.1, from coordinate 1,819,804 downwards.
ATCTTGACCACCTCATCCATCTGGATTACCTTTGCTTTCTTTGTCTATGATGAGGGTGTTAAGGTATCAATGGCAATACAAATAATTCTTCGTGTTCAAGGGAAAGTAATTGATTGACACCCAATGGAAATTATAAGTTTTGCCAGTTTTGTGTCCATTTGCAAATTTATATCTGCATTTCTTGTCAGACTATAAATATGTGATACTTTGGTTCTCTTTTGAACTGGTTGTAATATCTTACTGATTCTCTTATTAATTAATAATTTAAGTAAAACCTTTGATACATCTTTAAAAATAGAATTGTTTTCAATCTGTTGATTTAAACTCAATATTATTTATAAAATCTATATACTATATGACTTGAACACAGCTATCATTATGAGTTAGTTTAGTGCATTTATATATATTTTCTGTTTGTATACTTTCCTTAAGACATTAAGGAAAATGTTAAGGAATCATGTTTTAAATGTTTTATGTTTTATGTTATAAAGCAGATGATATAAAGTAAAACTATGTACTATAAAATATATTTATTGAGACACTATCATAAATTGTAAATCAAGTGTTATTACTGAATTGCTTATCATTGTTAATATTACAGTCTTCATAAAAACAGTTGCAATCCTGGATACAACCTAATTATTCTAGGTATTATGTTGCTCTAGATTTTTTATTAAGTATTTCTGCCCACCCCCCGGTAGGAATTATCCAGAGCTATCTTTTTTTTTTGTTTTATGAAATGATGATACCATAATGTTTTTATTTGAAAAAGTAGTGAATGTCTTCTAGAGGACTCAGACATGTGAAAGCAATAAAGAACTTAATACTTTAAAACCTTTCCATCTATATACATGATTGTATCACAACAAAAGTCTTTAGGAGATCCATAAACGAGATTAAACTTCATCATAGTAATTTGCTGTACTTTGTAATTAATGCTTTGGGGAGGGGCATGCAGGGCCACCCAGGGCCACCCAGGAGTTGTTTTCCAGGACAGATGGAACTGCCAGGGACTGTGGGAAGCAGGCTTTGTGCTATCAAAAGACTGAGGTGCCTCCTGGTTCCCATCGGGTTTGTCATCAGCTTGTTTGAACAGTTCTGCAGGCTGGCAGAGAACCAAAACCCATGAGGCAGGCTAAGCAGAAACTGCACCTGGTTAGTTTGATAAGGAGCTTTGTTGGCTAGGGAACCTTATCCATAAGCGCCTAAAGGGGAGGGAGTGTGTGGCTAGGTCATTTGACGTCTTCTCATTTTCCCCCATTTGTCTAGATAGCACATATATTGCGCCTTAATTTTAGGCCTTGCACTGTAGGAAATTGGCATTGGCATGGACTGCTTAAGAAAACAGAATGCTAGACTATGTCTAAGAAATCCTGTGTGTTAGTCCTGACTCAGATTTCAGAAAAGTCATCTCACTTCTGAGTTTGTTTTCCTCAAGAATATAACAGGAAAAATAATACTTGTCTTCTGTCTCTCACAGGGTGTTATTTTTTTTTTATTTTTAAACTTTTTATTTTGAGAGATTATTGTAGACTCACATACACTTGTAAAGAAAAATACAGAGGTATCATTTGTACACTTTACCTCATTTCCTCCGGTGGTAACATCTTGTGATACAATATAAAGTTTCAGTACAATGTCACAACCATGACACTGACATTAATACTATGGCCAAGATGCTGAACATTTCCATCATAGGGGATACCTCATTTTGCCCTTTTATAGCCACACTGTCACCCTGCCTTGCTTAACCTGTGACAACCATTTCTGTATTTGTGTCCATTTCTATAGTTTGTCATTGCAAAAATATTTTATAAATTAAACCATATAGTATATGACCTTTTGGATTCTTTTTCACTCAGTACAATTCCCTAGAGATTCATCCAAACCGTTCTGCATATCAGTAATCCATTCTTTCATGTTGCAGAGTGGTCTTCCATAGTATGGATACAGCACACTTTTTTTTTTTTTTTTAACCATTTACACATTTGATGGACATGTGGGTCATGTCTAGTTTCTGGCTATCATGAACAAATGTGCTGTGAGCATTTATGTAAGACTTTGTGTGAACATAAAGTTCTTGTTTCTTTCAGATAAAGCCCAAGAAGATAATTCCTAGGCCGTGTGGTAGTTTATAAGAAGCTACCAAACTGTCAGAGTGGAAGTACCATTCAATACGTCCTTAGGCAAGCAATGTATGAGTAATCCAGTGTAATCACATCATAGCCAGCATTTGGTATTGTCAGTATTTTTTTTTTTTTTTACTTTAGCCATTCTGATGCAGTGATACTCACTGTGGTTTTAGCTGACATTTACCCGATGGCTAATGTTGGTCATCTGTTTAAATGATCTTTTTAGATGCTTGTTTGCCAAATGTGTATACTCTTTAGTGAAATACATAGTTATGTCTTCTGCCCATTTTTAAATTGGGTTGATTTTGGGGATAGGGGTTTGTTTCTGTTTTGTTTTGTTTTTACTGTTGCATTTTTGAAAGTTAATTATATTTTTTACATATGAGTCCTTTGTCAAATATGCAGTTTGCAAATATTATCTCCCAGTCTGTAGGGAATCTTTTCATCTTCTTAACTGAATCTTTTGAAAAGCAAAAGTTTTTCATTTTAATGAGGTCCAATTTATCCATTTTTCCTTCTAAGGATCATCATTTTGGCATCAAATCTAAGAACTCTGACTAGCCCTAGAACCAACTATTTTATCCTGTGCTTTTTTAAAAAAAAGTTTTATAATATTTCATTTTATATTTAAGTCCATGAACATATTTCCATAATAAGGTATGTGGATTGGTTCAAGGTTTGTATTTTTGTCTATGGATGTCCAATTACTCTAGCATAATTTTATGAAAATTCTATCTTTCCCTCATTGATTTGCTTATGAACTTTTGTCAAAAAGTGAGTTGAGTGTATTTGTGTGGACCTATTTCTGGATTCTCTGATCTGTCTCTTTGATCAGTGTGTCTATCCTTTCACAATACCTCATTTTCTTGATAATTTTAACTGTATAGTAAGCCTTCATATTGGATAGAGTGATTTATCCCACCTTTTTTTGGTCAAGATTGTTTTAGCTGTTCTGTGGCTTCTGTGTTTCCATATGAATATTAAAATAAGCTTATTTGTGTCTATAAAAATTCTTAGTAAGAATTGCATTAATTGTATAAATAAATTTCAAAATCATCCAAAAATTATCCAAAAATTCCAATCCATAATCACCCTGTATCTCCCCATTTACTTAGGTCTTTGATACCTTTCGTTAGCTTTTTGTAAATTTCAGCAATTATAGGTGATATGAGTTTTAAATTTTTACCTAAGTATTGTATTTTCTTTGAAGTGATAGAATTATACTGTGTTTTTGATTCTGCTTCCACATGCTCATTTGTAGCATGTAAAAATGAGGTTGGTTTTTATAATTGATCTTGTATTGATCTCTGCAAAGTTGGTGAATTCAAGATTAAATTCTAGGAAGTTTGGGATTTCTTTTATTTTCTTTTATTGATAGATTTCCTGGGATTTTCTACATAGATAAATCATGTCATCTATAAATAAAGACAGTTTTATTTCTTCCTTCTAATCTATAGACTTTTTTTTTCTTGATTTAATACAGTGTCCAAAACTTCTAGTACTATTTTTGAATAAGAATGGTAAGAGATGACCTTGCTCCTGATCTTAAAGGAAAATATTCAGCTTTCCTGACTAGGTAAAATGTTAGTTGTAGTTGTGTTATGGATAGTCTTTGTCAAATTGACGAAGGGCCTTTCTATTCCTGGTTTGCTGAGAGTTTTTGTCCTGATTAGATGTTAGATTTCATCAACTGTTTTTCTGCATTAATTAATTACACACTTCTTTAGCCTGTTGATATGATAGATTACATGATTAATTTTCAAATAATGAACCAATTTTGCATTTACTAAAAAAGTCCCACTGTAGAATAGTGTGAAGTTTCTTGATCATGGGGTAGAAATCTTTTTGTACTTTGCTGGATTTGCTTTGCTCATATTTGAAGAATTTGGGGTCTAGTTCATGACAGAATGAGAGATTGTCATTTATAGTTTTACTTTTTTCCTCCTCCTTCTTCTACTTCTCCTCCTCCACCTCCTTCTTTGTATCTGGTTTGGTATCAAGGTAATACTTGTTTCATGAAATGAGTTGGCAAATGTTCTCTTATCTTCTGTTTTCTGAGGAATATTGAGTAAAGTTGGTCTTAATTCTTTTTAAAATATTTAGTAAAATGTAACAGTGAAGCCATATGGGGCTGGAGATTTCTTTCTGGGCAATATCTTAGTTAAAATTTTGTTTTCTAAATTATTATAAGATTATTATCAATTTCAATTGAGTTGAGCTTTAGTAACTTGAAGCTTTTGAAGAATCAATTTATTTTTAATCTGTCAAATTTGTGACTGTGAAGGGATCTGTAGTGATATCCCTACTTTTATTTCTGATATTGGTAATTTGTGTCTGTTCTCTTTTTATCTTTGTCAGTCTTCCTAGAAACTTGTCCACTTTATTGATATTTTTGAATAATCAGCCTTTTGTTTTATTTTTTCACTGATGTTTTCTATTTTTCTGTGTTAATTTCATGCATTTCTACTCTTCTTTCCTGATTATTTTTTTCCTTTGCTTATATTAGGTTTATTTTTCTCTCTTTTCTTAAGAGAGAAAATACTCTTAAGTATTTAGATTTTTGATTTGAAACTATTTTTATAGAAACATTTAATGCTATACATTTCTCTCTCAGCATTGCTCCAGATATACCTCACATGGTTTGATGCTTTCTGTTATTTTTATTAAATTATATGAATTCTTCTGTTTCCTTTGAGATTTCCTTTTGAGTTCATGGATTGTTTAGAAAAGTGTTGGCTAATTACCAAAGGTTTTGAAATTTTCTTTTTTTAAAATTATCAATTTCTAGTTTTATTCCAAATGATTGGAAAACATACTCCACATACTCCAAGATTTCCATATCTTTAAATTTCTTGAGATGTTTTATGACCCCAGATATGACCTGTATTGATTATTATTTCATAGGGATTTAAAATAGACATGTATTCTGCTTTTGTTGACTAAAGAGTTATATATGTGACAATTAGATCCTATTGGTAGATAGTGTTAATTATATATATTTGCTAACTTTCTCCCTATTGATTCTATCAATTCATGTAAGGGTGTTGAGTCCCCAATTATATTTGTGGATTTGTCTACTTTACCTTTGACACTATTAGTTTCTGTTTCATGTGTTTTGAAGATCCTTTATGTAGTATATGCATATTAATGATCACTTAACTTCTGTATTGGTTTGCTGGGGCAGAAGCTGTCTCTGACAGTTCTGGAAGCTAGAAGTCCAAGATCATGGTGGTGGTAGGTTTGGTTCTTCCTAACATCTCTTCCTTGGCTTGCAGAGGGCTACCTGCTTGCTGTGTTTTCATGTGGTCTTTTCTCTGTGAACATGTATACTTTTTTAAAAAAAATTAATGTTTATTTATTTTTGAGAGAGAGAGAGAGAGAGAGCAGGGGAACGCAAAGAGAGAGGGAGACACAGAATCTGAAGCAGGGTCCAGGCTCTGAGCTGTCAGCACAGAACCAGACTCGGGGCTCAAACTCATGAACTGTGAGATCATGACCAAGCTGGAGTCAGAGGCTCAACTTACTGAGCCACCCAGGCACCCCTGTGAATGTGCATTCTTGATGTCTCTTCCTCTTCTTATAAGGACACCAGTAATGCTGGATTAGGGCCCCACCCTTATGACCTCATTTAATTACCTCTTTAAAGGTCCAGTCTCCAAATGCAATTACACTGGGGAAGAGGGTTTCAACATAAGAATTTTGAGGTAATGGTCTATAAAAATTCTTATATTTAAGTATTGAGCCTTTAACACTATGTAATGTCTTTACCTCTTGTAATTTTCTTTGCTATGAAGTTTACTCTAATATTAATAGAGTTACTCACTTAAAAAAACTATCTTACATATATTTTTCCACTCTTTTTGTTTTGGCCTACTTATGATGTGTTTGAAATTAATTTCTTAGAGACAGCATATAGCTGGATTATGGACTTTTTAAAGCTACTCTGCCAATCTGTGTATTTTAATCATTGTATTTAGTTATTTACGCTTAAAGTAATTATTGATATGGGAGTGTGATTTGTTTTCTGTTTCCTCTATTTCTCATTCCTCTATTTTTCTTTTTTAACCTTCCCTTGGATACATTAACATTTATAGAATCCATCTTTTTTGTGTACAATGTTTTTGAAAATATTGCTATGTATATATCTTTAGTGCTTGATTAGTGAGCATTACATATATACATATATATATGTATGTATATGTATATATAAACTTATCACAACCAACTGTTATTGACATTTTATCACTTCAAATGAAGGATGGAAGACTTAGTTGTATTGAGGTCTCTGTTTCTTCCCATTTTCAAAATGTGATTATCATAATTATTTTCTCTGTGAACATTGAGCACCACACCACATAATTTTTCAACTCATTAATATGATTTTAAAAACACATGAGGAGAAAAAAATCTATATACTAACTCCATGTTTACCCATCATATATATATTTTTTTCATTTCTGAAATTCCAAAACTATTCTTATCATTTTCTTTCTATTTGAAGCATCTCCTTTTATCCATTCTTTAAGGGTATGTTGCTAGCAACAACTACTGTCAGTGTTCCTTTGTCTGAGAATGTCTTTATTTCTCCTTTATTCCTGAAAGATAGCTTTGCCAGATATAAAATTTGGGGTTGACAGATGTTTTCCTTCATGCTTAAGAAATATTGTGTCCCTTGCTTCTGGCTTTCATAATTTCAATAGGAAATCCACTTTCGTTTGAGTTGGTGTTCCCCCTAAAGATAATGCACCTTTTCCTCTGACTGCTTTTAAGATATTTTCCTTTGTCTTTCATTTTCAGAACTGTAATTATCATGAGTCATGGAGCAGATTTCTTTTTTTTTCTTTTCTTAAGTTTATTTATTTTTAGAGAGAGAAAGAGAGAGAAAATAGAACAGGGGGAGAGGCAGAGAGAGAGAGAGAGAGAGGAGAGAAAGAATCCCAAGCCGGCTCTGTGCTGTCAGTAGAGAACCTAACACAGGGCTCGATCCCATGAACTATGAGACCATGAACTAAGCCAAAATCAAGATTCTGATGCTCAACTGACTGAGCCACCCAGGTGCCCCTGGAGTGAATTTCTTTAGGTTATCTTACATAGGCTTCACTCAGCTTCTAGAATCTGTACACTTAGGCTTTTCACCAAATCTAGAAAATTTTCGTTGATTATTTATGTGTGTCCCTTTTCAGGTCCATATTTTTTCTCCTTTCCCTTGGGTTTCTAATATTACAAATGTTTGATTTCTGTTTCATCTCACATGTCCCTGAGACTAGGGTTTTGTTGGTTAGTTTGCTGCTGCTGCTGCTGCTGCTACTTGTTCTTCTTGTTCTTGTTCTTCTTGTTCTTGTTATTTTTCTTCTTCTTTTTCTTCTTCCTCCATCTCCTCCTCCTCTTCCTCTTTGGTCAATCTAGATTCTTTAGTTCAGATTGAGTAAATTCTATTGATCTCTCCTGAATGTTACTGATTCTGTCTTCTATCATCTCACTCTACCATTGAACCCATCATGCATATTTTTTTATTTTGGTTGTTGTATTTTATAGTTCTAGAATTTACATTCAGGTCTTTTTAATAACATTTTTTCTCTGCTAACCTTTCTATTTTTTTTTCATTTGTTTCAAGAGAATTTGCAATGAACTATGGAAGCATTTTTATGATGGCTTCTTTGAGATCTTTGTCAAATAATTCCACTACCTAGTTTACCTCTGTGTTGTCATTAGTTGATTATCTTTTTCATTCAAGTTGTGATTTTCCTGGTCTTTGGTGTAATGAATGATAGTTTAGATCTTATGTTATGAGACTCTTGATTATATTTAAATCTTCTTCTATAGTAGGCAGTATATGGGTTCTGACCTATTTTTGTTGGCTATAATTCCAATGGCAATTTTATTTTCCAAGCCCTCACAATACTATTCAGGTCTAATTTGTTCTTCAGGTTCCGCTTGAGCTCTGGGTAATGGCTATTTCTCTGTTGGTGTTACTAGTAGAAGTTGAAAGTTCTTCTCTGGGCTCCCAGGTCTCTTAGATGGGGTGCACAGAACCTGAGGATGGAGGGTATTTTACTCAGTGTCATTCAGCTTCCTTTTAAATCTCTGATGGCAGCATAGGAGGAAGGAAATACCTACTGGATTGACTTCTCCCACTGGAAGGTAGGCTGGTTGTATTTCCACTGTTGGAGTAGATGGTCAATGCGTCTCTCCACCATTGGGTAAAATGTGGAGAAACAATAGGTCTGTTGGTACTGCCTGTGCAAATGGAGGGGCCCGCTGGCTGCCAATGAATGTGGAACATGGACTGAGAGGCACAATGAACCACTGCTGCTGGGTGCCCTAGGACTGGGTGTGAGCTGATCCATGTAGATTCTACTGTTGCTGCTGTTGATTCTAGCAGATGAACCCCACAGTCACAGATGTGAGGTCAGCAAACAAGGTATGGGTCTTCCTGTTAGGTCCCTACTGGCCCTTCCCTTTTCCGGTTTCTTAGCCAGAGAAACCAGACTTAATGTTTTGTTTGGGGAGGTTTTTCTCTCTCTCTCTCTCATGTGTGTGTGTGTGGGGGGCTTGTTCTCTTTTTCTTTTTTTTATTTGTGTTTTGTTTTATTTCCTATGCTCATTGGCTGTTTGGGCAGGTGGTCTTTCTATCACTCATCTAGGATATATGGGAGATAACAAAGAAAAGCTAAAGAACTCTCTGGATATTGTTCAAGTACTGATGTTCTTTAGCCATTTTATAGGCTTCTTTCCACCTTATGGAGTCTTTTCATGTTTGTGGAATTATTTTCAGGATATTCATTCATATTTAGAGGAGATAAATGGAGAAAAGCAAATCTAAGCTTTTCTAATATTCTGTCTAATAGATTCCACAAGATTATTTCTGACATTTAAAAAATATTGTTGCATGCTCATTCTTTTGGTGAACAATTATAAACAAGACAGTGTCTGTCCTTGTTAGGATCAAATAACATGATAATGTAATAGCAACTATTAAGGTGAAAAACAAGTAGACTGAGATTATTTTTATCATTACTGAATTAAACAAAGGTATTCATTTTTTAAAAATAAAACAGCAAATCCTAGTGTCCATCAATCTTCATTGTAGGTATATTCATTAATCATTGTGGACTTCACACCATCGAGATTTTGTGATTTTTATCTTGATTTGTAAAGTAATATTATCTCCGTGTATCTGTGGCAAAATTAAAGTATATTGGAACTGCTTTCTGACATAGCAGGTGATAGAGAACTGGTTTGAAATAAGTGTTTTTATCAGATATTTTTAAGTATTGATTATTGAGCTTTCAGAATATACTGGTTCTTTAAATGGGTTTACTTGACATTCTCTATAACATGTGCTATTTCCTACACAAGAGATCGCATTTTTTGGTACATTTTTTATTTTCACAATATGTTCCTTGCTTGTAGAAGGTAATTTATTCTTGAAGATATGATCTGTCAAATTCCAGGTTCTATTTAAGACAAAATTTGATTTCTCGATTGATTTTGTTTTAATATGTTTCTTTGATTAAATTTTCTATATGGTATTTTATTTTATTTTAATATTCTGGGCAAAAATGGTTTATATGTCCTGATATGATCATCTTTTACAATATTATTTTCATTTTAGTATATTAAAAACTAAAAATTTTACATTCAGTTGGGAATCCTGAGTAAAAATCCATATAGAAACAGGTACACATGTATCCCTGAGATTTAGTTACCTAGATAGAAGGGAGTGACATAGCAACATTTTTATGCTTTTAGATACTTTTAGTTATGTTTTACACTTAACTAATAATCTTCACTGTCAATATAAGAGACAACTCTCATCATCCCCAAATTACCAACTTGGCAACCTGGTTGAATAGATCTATATTACAAATAGATCTATATTACAAATATTTCATATAAATGTTAGACTGTTATAATAAAAAGACCCAAAATACCATATCTTTGCTTAGAGAGGTAACTTCTCTTTCATGTAACAATCCACCCTACTGTGACCCTATCACCTACCTATGGTATTGTTCTTGGCTTCATGGCCAGTGCTGGATTACTGTTACATCCACATTCCAGCTTGTGAGGAGGGAAAAAGAGAGGCAGAAAGTCCAGGACAAGTAATTTTCTTAGTGTTTTCATCACTTCCTTTTATATGATTTTGGTAATAACTTAATCACATGGTCTAACCCCGCATCTAGTGTATATCACACATCTGGCCACAAGGCTGCCTGGAGAATATTGTGTCTAGCTAGGTATTTACATGTTAAGAAAAAAATGAGAGAACATATTTGGAGTACCACCTGCAACTTTCTGCAATTTCCAGTGTTTTAGTCTAGATTTCTCTTCATTAAACTGAAAATTTGGATATGTCATCTGAATAAACAGAAGATTAAAGGAGACTTTAGGTACAACTTTTTTGCTGTGAAGCTTAACAAATACTAAACTCCAGTTCTGCCATACTTATCTCTGAGGACTAGGTTTAGGGAATCTCTAAAAAATATTTTTATGCATGGTAAATAAATGTACAAATACTATAATACTCACTGCACTATATCTAAAATGCTTCAGAATCCAAGAAAAGCGTAAATGTCTTCATTAAGACTGTGAAGCCCTTTTATGACTTTCAGTGAGTTTCTATAATTTTTTTATTTTCCTTTCAATGAAAGTTTGGGGATTCTAATTGCAGAGTTATATGACAAGCCATTAATCAGACAACCAGTAAAACATAATAAGAGGCCCTGGACCTCAGGAAAGCCCCCAGGCCTCTATAAACATGTGCAGAAGCATTTGGCTATCCTAACTGCCACCAACCAAATGCTTACTTTCCTACAATTGGAAACCAACTTGGAAACTCACATACAAATATGAAAGCCAAATTTTCTGCTGAAACAAATGTTTTCAACCAAAACAAATGCTTGGGTTGCTCACATGTGCCCAAACCAAATATTTTCTTGTAACAATAAATTTGCTTCCAAGCCATCCATACTCTGCCTCATTTATTAACTAAACAAGACTTGATATTATCCTACACGTCTATTCTGCTTCATTTTGATTAAAAAAAAAAAGACATGAAATATGTACTGACTATGAAATTCTATACTTTGTTCTGGAAACAATACTTGAGGAACAGCGCCTTCATGCACACTATGCCCTCTGCCTGGAATGTTTAGCATAATATCTCTTATTTATTCAGTTTTCATCTCAATCATAACTTTTTCAAAAAAACCTTCACTGTATAAAATAAATCTCACCAACATTGTACATTTATCTTGTGATTTTTGTATAATATCTATTTCTCCCACTGCAAAGTAAGTGAAATAAGGGCAGCAACCGAGAATCATGTATAAGAAACTGGCAATAGTTTTTGTTTAAATAAATAGGGGGATAGTGTGTAACTTGTGGGATTGATTTGAGAATTAGATAAGTTATGGCATATAAAACACTTAGCATCCATCACATGGAAAGCAATTATTTTTCCTTCCAATAATAATATAATTAGAAGAAATAATACAATTCTTTCCAAAAAAGTGTAAGCTCAGTGAAGTTAGAGTGCTTCACACTAGTATATTTATATTCAAACTTAGAAGACTGTCTGGGATATAACACATTTTCAATAAATAAATAATAAGCAAATAAAAAAAAAAGAATGGAATCCAAAGAATGCAAGTGTATCTTAACTTTATAGAAAAATATCTCAGTTTTATTAATAGGCCAGGAGAATGACAAAATAAATTATGTGTATATATAATATTCTTTTTTCTTTGAACTGTGTTGTTTGATATAATAACTACAGAAGAAGTGTGAAAATGAAGGTAAGTAGGTGAAGCTTAAGTCTGTTTGCACTAGATTTCAGTTTGGAAGCACTGTACACACTTCTAGAACTTTTAGGACCATTTGATGAGGGTCATTCTTGAATCTATTGTATTTCTATATGGCTTAGTTGAAATTGACTTACTTTGTGAAATACCTGGAATGAAAATGAGGTGACTGGAATCAATTATGAGAATCTCTAAGCTTGAAAAAGATAACTAGGACATACCAACCTTTGGTTGATACCACTCATTAGTACACATAAAAATGCCTGAAGCAGCTTTTGGTATAAAGCAAAACATGATTAAAAACACAGTGAATCATAACAGTGGTGTCATCAGTAGAAAAGACATTAAGACAAAAATCCAGTGGCACCTGGGTGGCTCAGTTGGTTGAGCATCTGACATCAGCTCAGGTCATGATTTCATGGTTTGTGAGTTTGAGCCCCACGTCAGGCTTGTTGCTGTCAGTGCAGAGCACTTGGGATCCTCAGTCCACCTCTCTCTACTCCTCCCCTGCTTGTACTCTCTCAAAAACAAGTGCACATTTAAAAAATAGAGAGATGTAGATTGAACTTCTAGGGCACCTTAAAAAAAGACAAAACAGGGGCGCCTGGGTGGCTTAGTCGGTTAAGCGTCCGACTTTTGCTTGGGTCATGATCTCGCGGTTCGTGGGTTCGAGCCCCGCGTCGGGCTCTGTGCTGACAGCTCAGAGCCTGGAGCCTGTTTCAGATTCTGTGTCTCCCTCTCTCTCTGACCCTCCCCTGCTCACGCTGTGTCTCTCTCTCTCTCTCTCCTAGAAATAAGTAAAAAAAATATTTAAAAAAAAAGGCAAAACAAATAAAAAAAAAAATGAGAGAAGAAAGAGACAGACAGAAAGAAAGAGAAGCTATATCATTGAAGCTGCAAAAAGAATTTTTCCAAAGCACTCTGGAAATGCATGGGACATTGGATACTAAGGTTTCTGCATGGCATTTCTTGTGCTTCTGCGATATGGTGTAACTTTATCCTATTATGTTAGTAGTGAAATGGAGGTGGTCTGGAAAGGAAAGCATAGTATTGTAGTTGTATGTAAAGTTGAGTGCTCAATGATAGAAATCACTTTTTGATAGCTTCTTTCAAAGCCTAGGCAAGAGTAATATATACACTCCCCTAATTACTACTGAAGAAAGGAGAGGCCATGCTGAGTCATCCTTTACATGATGCCAAACACAGGAAAAGTTGGCTATGCTCCCCTGCACCAATGTGTTGATGTAATTGTATGTCTTAAGCCATTGAGTTTGTTGTTTTAAAAATGTCTGTGAGACTTGCAATGAGCACCGGGTGTTCTATGGAAATGTTGAATCATGATATTGTACACCTGAAACTAATATTATATTTCACTGTATGTGAACAAACTAGAATTTAAATACAAACTTAAAAAATACTTGTGAGATATTTGTTTGATTTTCAAATATGTGATTAGAAGCGCCAGTCCAGTTTAGGCCTGTTTGAGCAGACAGCTCTCAATGGTTTTAAGTGCTTTAGATATCAAGGAATATCGTCGTTGTTTCTTTTTGGTTTTTTTTTGGTTTGGTTTGCCTTGTTTCTATCTAATGCATTCTAAGTATTTGTATTTTTCTCTCTTATTTTCCATAATGAATATGCCTGTATTCTTCATGTTAATATTCAATATGTTTTCAATGCAGCTTCTTGATACTTGTCTCTTTAAGAACTATTTAAAAAGCAATATATACACTTGTCTTTTTTTAAACTTTTTAATGTTTTTATTTATTTCTGACAGAGAGAGAGAGAGAAAGCATGAACAGGGGAGGGTCAGAGAGAAAGGGAGATACAGAATCTGAAAAAGGCTCCAGGCTCTGAGCTAGTCTTCAGCACAGAGTCGGACGCGGGGTGAACCCACAAACGGTGAGATCATGACCTAAGCCAAAGTCGGATGCTTAACCGACTGAGCCACCCAGGCACCCCAATATATCCACATTTCTATGGGGAGTTTTTTTTACATGACTTTTATAAATGACTAACCAAATTTTTTAAATGTTTATTTATTTCTGAGAGAGAGAGAGAGAAACAGTGTGAGCAGAGGAGGGTTAGAGAGAGAGGGAGACAGAATCTGAAGCAGTCTCTGGGCTCTGAGCTGGCTGTCAGCCCAGAGCTCGACACAGGGCTTAAACCCACGAACGGTGAGATCATGACCTGAGTGGAAGTCGAACGCTTAACCGACTGAGTCACCCAGGTGCTCCTAACAAATTTTTTTCATATCATAATTATTCAATATTGAAAACTAATGTCATTTTGTCAATATCATCTATGTAGGGAAACATTCTCAAAAATTCAGATTTCAATTTTTCAGTGATATAAGCTAGAATCACAAGATTTTAAATACTGTTTAAAATTTTAAGCCAATTATTTACAGCTTGATTCACTAAAAAAAAGAATGTGCAAGAGCTTATATATGCATATATGCAATATGGAATAAAATAAAATATACCCATTTCAGGAAATAAAAGGAAAATAAATGCTGGAGAGTAATGTGAAATAATGGGGAAATATATAAATCCCTCCTATAAATCCTTTTTTGGTGAAAAAAAAGTAGGCCATGCAAAGGCTCTATAAGGCTTCAAAGCCAGAAAAAGTAAGGAAAAGAGTCACAGCTACATTACACATTGTTGGAAGACATCCTAAGGTCCACACTCTTAATTTAGAAAATGTTTATTCAGGAAATAATTCTTTTTTGTTTTTTTAAACTAAGTACTAAGTGGAATCTTTTTCATTGGTCCTGATGCGAGAAACTGGGTGATGTGGTGAATGTAGCATTCAAGAATATCTCAACTAGGAATACCATGAATATTTCATGAGAGATTCCTCTTATCATATATCAGTGAAGTCCAGTGTCACAATTTCAGTTCACGTGTCAGAAAAGGAAGCCTAGAATGTACTCAAAATGTTGCCCAAGTACAGAATGTACTTAAAACGTTGTCAAGTACAAATGTTCTAGTATGACTACAGTTGCAACAACCTGACTAAAAAGTTTTTACTAAAAGATAATTTTATGACTATTTGGTATTTTTTTCTGAGGCCTAAAAAACATCTGTTAAGTATTAAAGATGCAAAATAATTTATATATTCCTATAGAAACACAGATACAGACATATCTATCACATGTATTTAATTACATAGTCTAATAATACTATGAATACAATACCTATTACAAGACATGCTGCTTGAGGAATAAAACGTTTCCATTATTTTGAAATCCCTTTCAAAATTTTTTCCATCCCATCCTTTTCTTTACTGAGATAACCTATTTCCTTAAACTCATGTTTATGATTTCTTTACTTTTATTTACTATTGTACTAAAATTATTTTACCCTTAATAATATATCATTTGGTTTTTCATAGTTTGTAAGTTTATATAAATTGAATCAACCCTGTACATTTATCTGCAATTTGGTTTTTCTGACATCCATTTCATTCCAGTGATTGAATCATTTATTTTTTTATAGCTGTCGTTTATTCACTTATACTGATGTGTAGAATTCCTTTATATATCATTGTTTGTTTATAGACTCAACTGTTCATGGACAATTGATATGTTTTCTATTTTGGGCTAAGATAAGTAGTGCTTCCACAAACATTAAGATACATGTCTCCAGGTACACAATTTTTCTAAGGTGAATACCAAGAAAAGTATTTGCTGGATCATTAATACACCCATCTTCAGTTTTATTAGATCATGGCATTTTCCCCCTCTCAATTGCTCTACTAACCCAAAGTCATCATCAGTACTACATTCCAGATTTTCCATTGCTTCACCTTTACTTCCTTTTGTCAAACGTCTTTTAGTTTTGCAAATCTCCTGAGTGTGAAATTGTATTTCATTGGCTTAAAATAATATTTCCTTAGTTACTAATAGTTGTAGAATATCTGCATGTCGACAGGCTAATTTTCATATGCTTATTCAAGGCTTTTGATTGTTTATCTTTTGAATAGTCATTTTTTCTTTTATTATTTTTCATTTTGGTCAGCTATAGGTTGCAAATATTCTTTCTGCTTCTATCTTGGCATTTTATTTTCTATTTGATATTTTGAACAACTGAAATTTTAAATATTAGTGTTGTCAAATTAATCCCTATTTTACCTTTGCTATTGATACCTAAAAAATTAATTTCTAGAGGTCACAAGTATTCATCTGTGTTGTCTTCTACAATTTTGATTGCTTTTTCTTTCATATTAAAGTTTTTAATCCACCTGGAAATGATTCACTTATATCCCGAGGCATGAACAGTAGGAATTATACCAACATCATTTTTTTAAGTTTGCCACTTCATATAGAACCAAAGCCAACTCCATGATAAATCAAAATCCATGTATTTGTGGATTGTTTTGGGGCTTTCTATTCTATTTCTTGATTTTTTTCTTTGGTTTATACGCCAATGCCACTGTCTTGTTTACCATAATGCTTTAATAATTGATGGTATCTCGTGAGGCGTTTACCCTCTCCTTCTTCTTCATAGGAATATCTTAGAAAATGGTTGCGTTTTATCTCACATATAAACTCAGAATCATCTTGACTAGGTCCACAAAATAAACTAGGGATTTTGATGTAAAATGTATCAAATCTGTAAATCCGTTTGGGGAGTATTGACATTTATATTAATAGAATCTTCCTGTCTTTGAATCTGGTACATGTCTCAATTTATTTGTCTTATTTAGTTTCTCCCAATGAAGCATTTAAATTCTCTTTGAAAAAGCATGTTAATATTCTTCTAGAAACCTTATTTCTGATGTAACTATAAATGGCATACTTTTAAAATTATGTTGTCTAACAGAGTGTTTTGGTTGTTGTTGCTGGCATATAGAAATGGAACTGAGCTTTATATTAAGATTTTTAATATATCGAATAGTAAAATATTTTTAGAAATTATAGCTTATTTGTATATTTTTGTTTTTTTATGGAGATAATTATGCCACCTGTGAATAATTATACCTTCAACCTTATGTATTTAAATGAAAGGGCAAAACAAACATTGATACCTCGTCTGTCACGTTTAGAGCTCTTGACCTTGCTACTACACCAAATCGATGTTATTTTTAAATGATAGTATAAAACAGCCTCGTTTTTCTAAAATTCTATGTCCAAGAATAGATTTTTAAAAATCACAACATAGAGTATACTGGTAAATCAAATTACATCTCCAATTCTCAGTAAGACATGCTAGTCTGAATTTAGTATAACTGTATTTATCATTTATTTAGTATATAAATATATACTAAATATGTATATTTAGTATAATTATATTTATCATGCTTTGTTTTACAATCTATTATTCACTGAAGTATCTGTACAACCAATATTTTGTTTCTTATTTTCTTCTTTCCTTTAGTGTTGTTGAAAACTGCTAATTTTAATACGGTTTTAGGATTAGAAAAATTAATAACATTTTATGCTTCCACGGGGTTTTATATTTTTCAGAGAATATTTATTTATTTATTTTTATTTAACACTTAATTATTGTTGAGAGACAGAGTGCAAGCCGAGGAGAGGCAGAGACAGATTCTGAAGCAGGCTGCAGGCTCTGAGTTGTCTGCACAGAACTCGATGTGGGGCTTGAACTCACAAATCGTGAGATCGTGACCTGAGCTGAAGTCAGATGCTCAACTGACCGAGCCACCCAGGTGCCCCTGAGAACATTTATATCCATCATGTCAATTGGTCATAAAATTTTTATGAATTGAGATGTTACTGCATTTTCAACGGTGAATAATTTATTGAATTTAATTTAAAATAGGGGAAAAGGTATGTTGGAAGCCTATATCGTATTTATTCTATGTTAAACGCATACAGTATCATATGATTAAATTAGAACTGACTTTTTTTAAAGAGTAAAAGGCACCATTAGGAAAATACCAGTAACAGGGGGAAGAAAAAGTTTGTTCCTCATTAAGCCCCATCTCACTTTCTTATGATTGAATTCCAGAAATATTAGATGTTCCTATGAAACAAATCTCTCTCTTAAATAAAGAAGGGTTAACCTGATCAATACCCAATAGGAAAAAAGCTAGAAAGCTGTATTTATTGTTGATCTAATCCCTCAAAAATATATAAGTGAAACTACATTTACCAGTGCATATAGGAAATTAACTCAAAAAAGGTATCAAGTATTAATTTATCCATATCCTCTCACCTAATCCTTGTGACAAATAGTGATATTTAGGAGCCACAGTCCAGAATTAGAATCCATGCAACTAAATGATTCACACAGAAACTGACCTAATTTCCTTAGTTTTAAAAATATATATTTATTTTTGTATTCTTATTGAGCTAACTGTTATGGGTCTCTTTTTGTCTGTTACATGGTTATCCATCCAGTGCACACAATACTTCCTTTGCAGTAGCATTTTGTGTGTGCTGTTGAAAATCAATAACCTTGAATGCTGCATGTGGTGGTTAAGTCTACCAACTCTGTCAGACAGGGAGGGAAAGGAGAATTAAGATATTGCATTTTAGGCATGTGTATTAACTCACCATCTAACATGGAAAAAATAATGAGTGTAACCCTCACAATGGTGGAGTATAGGGAGCTTTTAAATAGGGAGTTTAATCTCCTTTAGAGCAAAGCCACACTCTCGGTTGCCCTAGGTTTTTGGCAAGATTCCCAGAAGCTGCAGTCATTCATGAGCCACACACTCTGTTCTTAGGAAAATTGCATTGGGATCTTCACACAGTGCAACCAATGCTCTCATTTTGGACGCTTCATCTGTAAAAAATCCCCTCACACATGTACATACACGTGCATGGTACTTAACTCAGCCACCACCAAAGAATGGAGCACTGCTGGGATTTGAACCTGTGGTTGCAGGAAGTCCAAGTATTTCAAACCTTATGTGTCGACTATAAAACCATTCCCTCTGGCTGATTATTCTGGATTTAAAATGTAGTTTATGTTAAGCAAGCTTGGAAAAATCCCAAATCAAATAAGCTTATTTAGAGAGGCTTGCTCTACTCTCTCTGCAAATGCTGAAGCCACAGCATTTTTAATTTTACCTCTGGTCTTCTTTGACTTTTGTAATGCACTCCATGCGCTGGTTCCCACTCAACTCTACTTTGAATCACAATTTTCTGTGAGGTGTATTTATTGTGACCAGAGAATAAGATACAGTATATAATATGTATTTACTTATTTAAATTCTTAAGCTATGAAAAATTACCTGACTGTTTCATTTTGCAGGTAAGGGACAATCACTTTTCCTACTTAGTGTTTGTTTAACAGAATAAGACTTGAGATTGGGTTTTGACTGATTAGAGTAAAATGGCTCCTGAGACCAGTATGTATATCTTTTTCTTATGCGGCATTTTTTGTGGCTCTGTACTTTTGATTTCTACATTCATTGGGGTCAATTTCCATAATTACAGCTGCATTATACTTTTCATTCATATAGAACATTTTGAAAATATAAATTTTATACAATTTCCCAATTTGGAAAATGCACAGCAGGGGTACTTGCAGGTCAGCTTTCAGCTATATACAAATTCCTAAATTTAAATAACTATCACTAAACAAAAAAGACAAAATAGAATATAACATCTGCCACCACCACCACTAACAGCAAAAGCAGAAGACAGTGTTTCTTCTACCTCTTCATGACATACAATTTTGCTAACAACTTAAATGAAAATAAACAGATTCCTTTTAAGCTTTGGCCAAAAATATTTATAGCAATTAAGCTATTTAGTTATTGAAGTTGTGTAATCCTCAGACAGCATTAACTGGCAATTATGAGGGAGTTCTCCACAGTTTCAGGTTTGCAGGCAGAAAAGTCAGATACCCTAAATTGCTGCATTCTTTGAATACACACTGATTGTTCTGTTAAGCTCTTACAAATACTTGTAAGGACATTTTCTTTGCTATCATGTTATATTTCCTCAGAGCATTACCCTCGCCCTCTCCCCAGGGCTGAATGTGTTTTTGCAAAACCGATTTCATGAATTCTGCTAACATTTCTGTGATTTAAGGGAAAAAAAAGTAGCAGAGAGGGCAGGCGGTGCTCTCTCTCCTCATCTGATAGATAGAGAAACTGAGGTACTCAGAAGATGAAGGAGCTTGCAGATGGTTTCACAGCAGGTAAAGGGTGGAGCCGAGTCTCCTGCCTGTGGTGTAAGTGTTTGATCTGTTCCCAGGCAATAACACTTTGAACTTTAATTCAAGAAAATAAAATGTAGGGATATTATAGGAAAAATTTAGGGGGCTCTCGTGTCTAGTTTCTCTTTTAGTGTATTTTGTACCTCCACGTATTTCTTGGCTGTGTTTCCAATTTACATACTGGAACTGAAGATGACTTGCTGTCTCTAGGATTAGGGCAGTTTTTCTAAAACTGGACACTTTAGAAAAACAACAAAAACTGGTGCCAAATTCCATGTGACCTGACTCAATTGTCTCCAGCAAGGTCAATTTGGTGTTTTCTGCTGTATTTATGATTGACTATGAGGCTATGAATTAAAACACATGGGTAGAGATAGAAGGTTTCTATTAAGACATCTCAATTTTTATGTAAGTGAAAAAGTATAAAATACTTTGTAGAAATTAAAATATATGTTCTGTAAATATTCAGCTATGTTAAAATATATTTGCCTCATTGATATTTACAACTACAGAACAATAATATGAATCAGCTAACTGGAAGATATAGAATGCTGTCTATGTGCCAAAAGCATGCTGACTATAAACAAAGATTTTAGCAATGTTAAGATCCTACACATGATAACAAGTGGTAATCTAGAATACGATTTCTCCTGCCCAATTATTATACAGACCTTTGATAAAATTTCTTTCCACAAATATTTCAAACTGATTTGCAAAATATAAACCAATCCAACTCTTACCAATATTATAATAAGTCATTTCAATTAAATAATTCACTTTAAATTGTTAGTTTAAAAATGTCAAAACTGGGAATTCCATAATCAAATATGATTGCTTCAATTTTAGTAACAAAAGGCTAAAGCAATCATCGTTTAATAGTAAGCTTTCACTTTCTAGTCCTTTTACTGAGGTGTATAAATATAAGTATTTTCTGAAGATGTGTCATCAGGGCCATTTAAACATGAAATTAAATCAGATTTATTTTTGAATTCACATTTTCCTTGTAGCTTTTCTCATGATATTACATTTGTTTTACTGAACTAAATTTATCAACCTTTTAAATCTCTTGTGCCATAAAAAATAACATCTTAATGAGATATATTTGATAGTCAAAGCTGATTCAATATGCATTTTTATATCATCTGTCTGATAGAAAATATATTAAAATATAAAAATGTATAGTATAAAATGTAAAAAATATATTATTGACTCATAGCATTAATTTCACTGTTAAAAACGTTGCCACATGATTCAACTTTCTTAAAGTGGCATACTGGAGATATTTAAATCTGATTAGAACTTCTAAAATCTAATTTCTTACCTTACAAAGACTACTTTGTCTGGCTCATCATTTGGCAGACATTATTGCAAGTTAAGGGGATAATAGAGGTATTTAATAGTTACTGCAAGTATTATTTAAAATTTCACAGTTGCCATAAAAAGCAGGTTTTAGCATTTTACATTGGCATTTTTCTATATTTTAAAATAGATAATATTAAATCTAAGAAAAATATATTAGCACTGGAATAAAAGTTAACATTTTTTGCCAACATAGTTATTTTACACATCTACTGTAAATTTATTAAACTAATAACTGTGATGCGAAATGAAAATAGGAGAATTGTGGTGACAGGATCAAATGGAAGAAACCTAGAATAAGAGATGAATCTTAGGAATAATTTCTTAAACAGAGATGATCTTATTAGGAACTAAACTGGTAATGAAATCTGTATGAAATAATCAGAAATAAAGTAAAACACATTACTATAAATATAAATCCTGAATTGAGAGTGGTTGCTAAAGAGCGTATTGGCATGATAAAGAAAACAAACCTGGAAGAACAGTTCCAATTGTCATATCTGTTCAGACATTTTACGAAGTTTTGACATTAAAAAATTCACATTTTAAAAACAGAGGTGAACCTCAGCACATAGGAAAAATATTATAGAGAGTTTATTTTATTAGACACTGTGGCCATGCATTTAAAGGATTTTTTTTTACATCCAACATACATATGAGAATTTTTTTTGTATCTAATTTTTTATATCTAATTTTTTTTGTCAACTTGCATCGCACAATGAACATAGTTTCATGTTCATCTCACATGTGTGGCAGACCTTACTAAAGACAACTGCAGTTAGAAACTGAGAGATTTCAAACATTTCTTGAAACAAAGCAAAGTAAGAAAGCTCAAAGCTTATGCAGCAAATGTGACATTTGCCTCAAGTTAATGACCTCACTCCCCATGTAGCTATAAATGATAACAGCAATAACAAAAAGAGCATGACTGTTACAATGACATGCTTACTTGCTTTTTCTGGGAAAAAAACAGTGCAATTTAAAATGAACTTTTATTTCAGAGATCAAGCAAAAGACATACCGAAACAAACAACTAAGTAAACAAACAAACAAAAACCAAAATTTAAGTTTGGGAGATGTTCACTCAAATATTCAAAATGTATTTGGGGCATTTTTGTTAGTTCCTAAGACATTTTTTTACCTTTCTTCTTGTGTGATTTAGATGCAGGTTAAAAAAAAATTAACAGCTTGAAGAGTGCTAATTAGAACCAATTATAATTTCATTGACCTGCCACGGCTCACTATGTCCTGGTGAAAAAAAAAAAAGGCATTTTGCTTTATGCACATGTCTGATTTGGGAAGCTTAATATTCAACACATGTGCATGAAGTAATCAATTAACTAGCAGTCTAAAGAGGACAATAATCTACGCAATTCCTTTTGTTAATTTCTACTTAATATGATTATTTAAAAATACAATCATATTTCAGACGGGACCATTTGATTCATCAAAATAGTGGCTATCTAACTAGGATACAAAATTGGTTTTCATGTCAATAAAAGGACAGGATAAAAAAACTCGTATATAATTTATTCATTATGAAATCATAAAAATGTGCTGCAATGAAGAAAGTTCCTTTGAATCAATTCAGTTCTCTAGGAAAGTAATTCAATTTTAATGTAACATACACTAGTTAACAAAAGGTATTTCACAAGCTTTGGTTAGAAATGCAATACAGTAACCTAATATTACCTTACTTCTAAGTTTAGCAACTGCCATTTCATACTGTGCTGTATGTAGTTTAAAAAGTTGTCTACTCCCATCTAGTGGTCATATTGTTAAATGTCCTTTCAAAAATTAGCAGCATGAATGGTCTGTGTTAAGGCAAATAGAACTGCTGTTTTATTGTCAGAATTAAATAATTAATGCAGTTAACAACATCTGCATAGATTAAGTAATTCAGGCTCATGGGTTTTGTTGATAGCAGTAATTTTAAAAACAGCATAAAATGGTTTTAGCCTGATTTATGGAGCGTAGCTCATGCTGCCAGAGCCGCATGGAGCTCATTGACTGGAAAACTCCCAGGATCACTCAAGAGAATTGCCATAGTTCTATAGTCAACAATTTCTTATGAATATTTTATAAAAATGTCTATGTATAAAGAGAAGGAAAGTTCAAGCAATGAGGTCCTCTGTGTATAGCAGAATTCCAGAATATATAAATAGATGACTGATCTCTTGAAATCCTTGTAAAAAAAATTAAGACTGTCAATTTTCAAAATAAGTACCTTAAAATTTTTATAATGTAATCTTGATTTTTTCATACCAAAATGTAGACTAGAATAGCATTTACTGAATTAGTGATATCTGCCTTTCCGCCAAAAACTATAAAAGCTGAAAAGAAAAATCAAATTACATTTTGTATTTTAGCAAAAGGGAGTTTATTTTTTGTTTTTGTTTTTGTTTATTTTTTAATCTTACACTAACATAGCAGCATGTGGCTTGGATGCTGGAATAACGGTGTATATTCACACATGTTGGTATTAATTGCAACCAGGTAGAGTTCAGCTACTTGTAATTCTGAAGATGCCAAAAAACAATTCAGGAATCTTCTCTGGCATAGAAGTGGGGCTAGAAGGGATTGACACGGTGAGGAAAGACTGCTCAGTTTCAACCGACAAGATCAATTCTTCTAGCGTCTATGCAATTTCTACACGGTAGCCACTCACGGAGCTTCAGCTGAGTAGAGATGTGACCAATTATGAGCTAATTATTCTGCAGAGCAGATCGGCTTATTTTACCCACTAAAACATATTGAGCATTTCTATACAAATACCAAACTAGTTTTTCTACAAGAATCTAGGATTTCTATTTCCATTTAGAGAGACAGGAGAAACATGCATCACTACGCCAGACAAAGGAATGGTTGAGTCATAACGCAGTGACGGAATTCGGAGAAAAGAAACCACAGTGGTCGAGAAAGCTTCCTGGGAGAGGACTGATTTGATCCGGGGCTTAAAGAATGAGTATTATTTGTAAGAACCCAGAGCATAATGGCTTCAATAGCAACAAAGATGCAAAGTTTAAAGTAAATTGGATATGTTTCAGGAAGAACTAGTAGATTATTCTCTTAAGAATGGAGAGAGTTCATGCCCCATGCCCAGGAACAGTGGGAAAAGCGTTAGGATTCTAAGTCTCTTGGGACAGACTAGGAAGGGTCCTGAATGCCTGGTCACACAAGAAAGTTGAATAGGCTGAGGTTGGATACATGTTTTCCTTGGATGTATAAAACTGACATTTGAAAAAGATCCCATTTACAAATCCTCACAAGATGACTAGAAAGAGAAAATACTGGCAACATGTTTACTCACATTAAAACCACACGAGTTGTTCCAGTGGATGGTTGATAGAGATTAATTGAAAACTTAAATTATGGAATTCACTTTGGGATTTATTCATATTTGCATCAAATATTTTTTAGCATCTACTATGTGTCAAGCACTGATAATGAGTATTTACATAAGGTTTACAGTTAAGTGCTATTTAAAAAGATTTATGCTAGAAACATAATGCATATTAGTGGTAACATGCAGTGATTTTTTCTTTCATTGCTGAAAGATAATGTAAATACTCTAATAAGTGTTCTAGAAGTTTTAGGACTGAATGCAAAATCTAATGCATATTTCTTATATGTTTTTTATAAAATTTTTTTTCTCTATTCAATTTTGAGTTAGTTACCTGTTAATAGAACCACAACCAAAAATAAAGTTAGGGTGATTGTAAAGAACTGATGTAATAAAAAGAACAATGAGGATAAATCACTCTGAAAGCAACTAAATTATCTCACAACTTGAATAACTACTATCAACCAGTGATTTCTAGCAGGGCAGCTGAGATGAATATATCGAGCTTTTTTTAAAATTGATTTCTTTACACTTCCTTCTCTTTCAGACTCTTCCTCCAAAGCCACATTTATATGAAATATAACATAAGAAATATTTTTAAATATAACTTAAATGTAAATCTTATGTATATACTCCTATGTATCTCACATATCAAAGTGCATAAATGTAGAAACATAGATAAAAACAGATATGTATATAGGTATATAAATATCACTTAAATACATATAAATATATAAGGTAAATAAATACAATTTTTAAGCCATATCTTTGGAACACAGACTGAGTTTTTAGTTTCTAATTTCTAAAATATAATAGTATAGAATTTTATCCTCATGAAAAGATAAACAAATGCATTCATATTGTAGTAAAAAATACTTCTTTGTGACTATTTAGGCAAATAAACATTTAGACAAATAAACATATTAGCTATATTTAAAGACACTATTCCACATAAAGTTAGAAGTCTTGAAATGGACCATACTCCCAATCATACATATGCATGTATATGTGTGAGTTGTTATTATTTCACAAGCCTGATTTCAGATTCTAGATTAGTCCACATTTTATACAGATATTAGAAATGGAGGAAAAAATTACTTATCTTGAAAATAACCCCTTTTACGTTACCCCAAAACATAAAATACCCCAAAAACCTATTTTGTAAAGTACAATATTTTTAAAAGTTTCAGCAGAACAGTGTGTCAAATCTTTTAGCTGAGTGATCTTACTAAGCTCCTAAAAGGCATGTTTTCTTTTGCTGATCAGTCAAGATATAGGATGATTCAAGGACTTTGATGTGCTTTTATCAAGCTACATCAAGCCCAAAATCAACTCCATCAAGCAAAGAGATTTTTTTTTGTTAAATTTTGTTTTCTTAGGACAAAAGGAAAGCATATGACGTTGGATTAAGAAAAAACAAAACCCAAACTGGAAAGTTTGCTTGTAATAGACAGGTGAGTCAGAAAAGTGAGGTATGGCATGGTGAATCATTCAGAGTGGCATTTTACTTAGCTGTTTTATTTCAAGCCTTATGCCTCCCCCGCTTTTTTTTTAATAGCAAAGAACAAAGGCGATCAAGAGGGAAAGCAATATAGTCATTAAGTAGTAATTGGTAGAGGAGGCTTTAGGGTTAAAATTAATAAAATCAGCATGGTGTACATTAAGAATGTATAAATATTTAAGGAACTATAGCCTACTTGGAGATGTAAACCGATTAGCAAAACTACTTAATCTAGAGATGCAAATGTTTCAGGTAGATAAACACAGACTGTTTGTGGGAAAGGTGGTTAAATTTTCATTCTAGGAGTGTTTTATTTCATTCAAATTTTAATTGTCAAAATAAAGCATTTTTGATGTTTTGTATAAAAAGTTTTATGTTGCATCTAATGCAATTTAGGAAATAGAACCACAAAAAAAATTACATATATTTATTTTTCCTTGCTGGTAATATAAATACATAAAAATTGTCAGTGGGAATTATATATTTAAAGGTAAAATGTTTATTCTTCATTTACAGCATTTCATATAATATACAAAATAATCTAAAGTAACTAATAAATGAAACACTTAATGAAAACAGTTCTAAATACTACTCTCTCAAAATCTAGTATAGAATTTTTGGATATAAGATGCAGTGATTAATGTTAAATATCTAAATGAAAATTTAAAAGTGGAACTATTGGCTGAATGCTTGTAAATATATACATGTTCAGATTTATTTAGACAAGATATCTAGTAATTTACTGATATTTTGTAATTTTTATCTGAACTATTTTGTATCACACAGCATTGAACTTGGCAATGCTTAGAATTAACATTATAATATAATTATATTCTCATGACGTCAAAACACATAAAAAAGGACGTTTTAAAAATTATCTAGGCCAAAATAAATGTCCAAATATATGGAAATATTCTATTAGATTAGCAATTTCATCATCTCTAAGGATCGGTTAGAATTAGGTGTACTGTGAACAGGTGTCTGTCTTATATCAGAATTCTTTACAGAGATCTATATTTATGGTATTTTAATGTTGAATTCCTGTGAAAATATAATTTCATGCCAGGAGATTGCATCTATACAGAACATATACCCACATCCAGGCCAATCCATTCAAGTCCCTACTTGAAAATTTAAATTTGTATTTGTAGAAACATCAAATAAATGTTCTGAACAGAGAAAGGGATGATAGAATAGACAATAATGGTAGGTGAATAAATCAAAGCTTTCTTTTCCATTGACAGCCCTGGGGAGCAGTGCTCATAAATGGGGGTTGTAGTCAGAAGGCTCTCCCTCTGATTGATATTAGGTACTATGTGGGTCAGCAAACAAGCCTAGACAATGATCCATCAAGAATACCTTGTCCCAAATATGTCAAATATTTAAGTTTTGGGTTTTTTTGTTCATGTTTTCCACATCTCCTCACTGGCCTACTTTTCTTACTTAAAAAAAAAAAAAAGGAAAAACTATGATTCTATAGCATTAATTTTTAGCTCTTGGCAACACTCAACATTAGATTATTTTCTTGATATTATCTTTTTATTAAGACTACATTTGAAACCCATGTAGTTAATATAAAGAAAATGTTGAGGTTCTTTTTTAAATGAAGCATTTTTTTTTATTTTTAAGAAGAAATTTGTGAAGAGAATTATTATAGCATTTTAGTTTTTCTAAAAAATACAACATTTTAGTTTTCCTAAAATCTGCTCCCATAACGTATATCCCAGGATATACATTATGTATATCCTGATGAATAAAATGTGGATGAAAAAATATATTACTTTTGTCTTCAGGCTAAGAGCTACATCATCTCAAGAGTAATCATTTACATACTGCTTTTATACTTTTTCTTGTAAGTGGAGCAACAGATCTTTGCTGACCTATCACTTTGCCCAAATAGAAAATCTGTAAATCATACACATATAGGAGAGCCTGTATTGAATGTGTAGTCCATGTTAAAAAGGCAAATCCTTGTTAGTTGACACCCAGTGTAAGCAAGTAAATCATATCTATCAGTATCTAGTATACAGTAAGGAAGTAAACTTAACTCTGTATTTTACAATAAATGCGAATTCGGAACGTCACAATTACCCTAAAAATGCATCTCATAAGTTTCACAGAGTGTACAAAGGGTCCTTCTTGAGTTGTAGTAACATAGAAAGCTCTTGGTGTTAAGTATTGAAGAGCCTAAGTAACATCACTAAGCCTAAGTAACGACACCAAGGTGTCGGCTCCTTGGTGGTCTCTGGGGACTCGCAAATCGGGCACAACAGTATCATTTTGGGTCTCATATAATCTTCATGAAAACACTGGTAACGAGAACTTCATAACATTCCCACTGACACATTTCTGGTCTCTACTGATTTATACCAACTCAGTTTACCATCAGATACTTTTTCAAAAGTTCTAAAACCTGGAGCTCACAGAGCAATGAGGTTAGAAAACAAAGACGTGATAAAGAACCTTAATCCAGTACTCAGACCAACCTTCTAACTCGAATGCCTAGAGAGATGATTATCCAGATAATGCATTCAAAATTCCACTTATGTAAAGTGCATAATTGTTTTTCATTCTGTATTATGTGGAAGAAACATTGGCCTTCTATTGGTAGGGAGAGATATTGAACTGTAATTCAGTTGCCATAGATAAAAATTACAGTTGAGGGCACTTCCATCAGTGAAGTGTCCCACTCTTAATTTCCGGTCACATCATGATCTCATGGTTTGTGGGTTTGAGCCCAGCGTCGGACTCCAAGCTCATAGTGCAGAGCCTGGTTGGGATTCTCTCTCTCTATGCTGCTTTCAAAATAAATAAACTTAAAAAAAATTACAGCTGAGGTCTATTGAGCACTTCTGTGACAATTCAAAACCTAGAAACAAATCCTCCTAACTCTTTATGTTCTAGAGTTGAACTATAAGAACAGGTTTCAAAAACCTGTCATTGTAGTTGCTTTGGTTTAAATGCCTCAAATTAACAAATGAGAAAGGCATTGTTATTTTGTGGTTTGCTCAAAATAATGTACAGATAGTTTAAAAAAATTTTTAATGTTTTATTTATTTTTTTGAGAGAGAGAAACAGTGTGAGTGGGGGGGGGGTCAGAGAGAGAAGGAGACACAGAATCTGAAGCAGGCTCCAGTCTCTGAGCTGTCAGCACAGAGCCCGACGCAGGACTCGAGCCCATGAGCCGTGAGATCATGACCTGAGCCGAAGTCAGACGCTCAACAGACTGAGCCACCAGGTGCCCCAAGATAGTTTTAAAATATAACACTAATCATGCTCTCTATTGAAGGATTTCCTGCTTTAGTATTCTGGAGTCATAATAATTTACTGGTATTTTTAATATTAAACAATTGTGGGGCACCTGGTGGCTCAGTCAGTTAAACATCTGACACTTGATATCGACTCAGGTCTCATGTCCAAGGGTCATGAGATCAAGAGAGTCTCTCTCTGTCTCTCTCCCCCTGCCACTGTTTCTTATGTTCTCTCTAAAATACAATTCAATAAATACAATACAATACAATACAATACACTTAGAAGTTTTTACTGAGATCACATAAGCTCTGGGAGATTCCAAGAATAACTGTATATACAAAATAGTTTCTGAGACCACGTCCAGGCATAGAGAATAGAACAAGGGAGTAAAAAGTTTTGAGGTTGGGACATGACCTGTGGACAACTCGGCCAAAGTGGCATGGAAAAGTATTATCACAGACTCCTCCTTCAATATGAAATCTGTTTAGCTAGACAAGTACAATGACACAATTAGAATAGTCACCAAACAAAAATAAGAGATGGAAACTGAGATAAGAGAGAGTATTATTGTGATGAGAGTTTATGAATGGTGCATATCTTTCCTACTATACGATTAATATATTTTATCTACATTTTGTAAATCAGTATAAAGTATTATAAGCATATTTGATTATATTTAGTACAATTAAATTACACTTAAAGGATTAAAATATTAAAATTAGAAAAAAATTAATAAATATATAATTGCAAACTTAGAAGAATGAATCAGGTAAGGATGCTTGGAGAAATTAAATTATTTAATGTTTTTCAACTTTCATGGCGGAAAACTAGTTATTGATATTATGTAAATTTTGTAAACAAGGAATGTGTTTTAAAACATGTTATAGGAAGTTATTAAGAGAGCACTAAAACTCTAAAATAAAATTTAAATTTGACTAGAGCTTCAGACTATATAATATGTGCTATAAGACCTGGTATTAGACAAGAGTGTCTTTTGTTTCCCTCAACAGGAAAAAGGAAATAAAGACAAGGCACAGATATTTTTGACACTTTTGAGGGAATTATCTACCAGACAGTGTATCAACAGAGATAAGTGGTAGAAGATTATAGCATTTAGGTCAAGGTGGTAATAACAGAAAATTCAAGGGACAAGGAAGTCATTTTATCAGACATTTCTTCTTTCATTTTATATGATAAAAGTAAATTCTGAAGTCATTTTTAGAAGTAAAGTTTTCTTACGTTATCTTGTCCAGATGAAGAAAGAATAGCAAACGCACGTACAAATATGCATGTGTGTGTGTGTGTGCACGGACGGCGTATAAATGTGTAGCAGTGCCCAATCACAGAGAGCCTCTAGTGGTGATGGTGAGGTGACAGGACTTGGCCTACAGCACCCTTCAGGCCATTGGAAAAAGGAAAATAATAAGCCTCCAAGAGTTTATATCTCTTTAGCAGTATAATATAATATACCGACTCTACCAGAATAGAGAAGGAAAGTAACATCAGAGATAGAAACGGCTAATACTGTTCAGAGACATGGAATGAGACACACCGATTTATTTCTGTAATGGTGCATTTTGATAACTGTATATGGGGCTATAGATTATAAAACATAGCAGAAGAAATAGTAGTTAATAACTACCATTTTGAGCATGCAGTAGTGGTTCGTATGGATGAATAAAATGGGTGATAGGATTTCACAGCTGTGTTTCCAATATCACATCATGTTAGAATAATGGTCAGAAAGCATTTCTATAACATCTTTCACTGATGCACCAACAACAATATCAGACTATGCAACAGGTGGATGTTGTTTCAATGCTGACACTGTCTCTTAATAAGTATGGGCAGGGTTCAATGTTGTATTTCAGTTTCCTTATCTATAAATGGGATAATTTTGACATCACTTCTTCATGTCTATCAAATGAGATAATATATTGAACCTGTCTAGTACTGTCCATGGAATATAGTAAGCATGCTATAAATAATAGAAAAAGAAGAATAGTAAAGGAAAAAAGAAGACTGGGATGTCAGTAATAATAAATAACTATACACACATAACATAATTTTAACCTTCTGTTTCCAGAAGCCATTTCTATAAAAAAAAATTTAATGTATACATTTGAGAGAGAGAGCACAAGCGAGGGAGAGGCAGAGAGAGATGGAGAAAGAATCCGAAGCAGGCTCCAGGCTCCAAACTGAGAGCTGTAGGTACAGAGCCCGATGTGGGGCTCAAATCCATTAGCATCAAGATCATGACCTGAGCCAAAGTCATTCACCCAACTGACTGAGCCACTCAGGTTTCCCCAGAAGTTTTTTAGAAAATTTAATAACAAGTTTTCTAAAAGTCAAGACTTTTGGGGGCATATATTATACTTGTGATCTAGCCGAGCCACCTACTCATTTATGACCTCAGTCTTCTCATCTTTTAAAGGGATAATAATGATAGTATCTAGCTCTTAGAGCTGTGAGGACTGATTTACTAAGCATATGGAAAGTCCTTAGAGAAAGGCTGGCTAAGAAAGTTTTCCATAAATGTTACTTACTAATGTTCTTTGTAATAGTTTCTGCCCCCCCCAACCATTCATTTATATATTTAGGTATTTTTTAAAAGTTTGTTTATTCATTTGGGAGAGACAGAGACAGCATGAGTGAGAGAGGGACAGAGACAGAGGGGGAGAGAGGGAGAGAATCCCAAGCACTGTTATAACAGCACACAGCCTGATGCAGAGCTTGAATTCACAAAACTGTGAGATCATGACATGAGTTGAAACCAAGAGTCAGACACTTAACTGACTGAGCCACCCAGGTACCCCCAAAATGATTCATTTAAAAAACACAAAGTAACCCCTCTAAGATGGAAAGGAAAAAAGGAATGCAAGAAGAGAAAGGAAAAGAAAACAAATAGTTATGATTTGGAAAGTAGTATTCATGTTTCAAATTTGCTATTCTTCCAAATTTTGGATCTAGATCTCCTTTTCCTAACCTCACCAAATTATTTAAATAAAATAATAATAACTTCAGCAATGCTTATAAATTCTTATGTCTAAGCCTTTTGTTGAGCACTTTACTTGATATGTAGGATTTAACCCTCACACCACTAGATGTAGGTACAATAATCCCTCCAATATTGCAGAAGAGGAAATTGAAAACTGTACTTGTTAAGTAACTTGCCCAAGGTCATAGAACTAGTAAGTTAACAAAGCTGAAATTCAAAGATGACTACAATTAAACACACTTAGGTTAAGTATTTATGCTCCTGTTTAGAGGATCCCCAAAGATCTCCAGTTTCCAAGTAATGTTGAATAAACAAATACCCATGTTTCAGGTAATGGCTATTTGGGAGCTGGATGAGCCTAAGAAAGTCCCTGGCTTGCTCATTCTGCTACTCATAAACCAACTATATAATTGGTTGTTAGCCATTAAGAGGTTTTAAGCTATCTAAAAATGATGTGGATTCCTGCTGAAGGAGGTTATAAATTTTTTTCAGGTCTCCATTAAACTGAACTAATCCTCAAATAAACACACTAATTTTATAGAAAGTTATCAAAACCCTTAGAATTCCACAAGCATTGAATATATATTCCATAATACTGCAATTACACACTTCAGTTAAGTTCTGAATAAGTAGCTTAGTATAATGTTAGTATCTCATTCTTTTTTTTTCTTTCTTTTATAATCACTTTAAAAGGAAGCCCTGGATTTCTGGCTCTGAGCTAGAAGGCAGCTAAATTTGGCCAAATAAAACCATTGTATAAGAAAAGGTGGCTCAGTCAGTTAAACGTCCGACTTAGGCTCAGGTCATGATCTCATGGTTCCTGGGTTCGAGCCCCGCGTTGGGCTCTGTGCTGACAGCTAGCTCAGAGCCTGGAGCCTGCTTCGGATTCTGTGTCTCCCTTTCTCTCTGACCCTCTCCTGCTCACACTGTCTCTCTTCTTTCTCGCTCTCTCTCTCTCAGAAATAAATAAAACATTAAAAAATTTAAAAAAAGAAAAAGAAAAGGTGGCAAAGAGGTCCACTTCACAGAAGCCTAGAAATAGAGAAATCACAAATAGTTCACATAGTTAAAGAAAGAAAGTGCTTAATGATTTAATTTTTCTGTTTCTCTTTTACTTCTACCTTCTTTGAACCACTCTCAAAACCATGCCATTCTCTTCAGTTCTTCAATTCCACAAATTTGAGCGACTATGGGGAATATTCCCAATACTTTTCCCTCCCTATTCCCCATAATGATGTATCTTTACATGTTATAACATATCACTCTAAACATAAATACTGTTTCTTTTTAATTTTTTAATGTTTATTTTTGAGAGAGAGAGAGAGAGAAAATGAAAACATGAGTGGGGAAAGAGAAAGAGAGGGAGACACAGAATCTGAAGCAGCTCCAGGCTCCGAGTTGTCAGCACAGGGTTTGAACTGGTGAACCAGGAGATCATGACCTGAGCTGAAGTAGTCACTTAACCTGAGCCACCCAGGTACCGCAATATTATTTCTTATGAGAATCCTAAGTAATAATAATGGTAAAGGCTAATATTTACCGAGTGCTCACAGTGTCATATACTTCCCCATAATTATATCATCATCCCATTTATTTTACGTAAGATTAATTGTGGTGTAATTTACATGTAGAAACAGTCACTCTGTTTAGGCATTCAGTTTGATGAGTTTTGTGAAATCACCACAATCAAGATCTAGACTATTTCTGTCACCCCAGAAATCCTCCAGTTCTCCTTTGTGGTCAGTTTCTCCTACCCACAATGCTCTGTGTAGTAAATGGCTAGTAAGTGGCAGAACCCACATCCCTCTGACTCTACAACTTTTACTGCTACCTACTTTATGCTTCTATGTCTTCGTAGTGTAATTTTCCCTGTTAATTAATAATTTTAAAGAACTTCTTTTACTATGCTTATTTTCATAATTGAATGTAATCAATATAGAAATGTATGTCATAATAGTATGATGTATGTTAATGCATAGTATTAAAATATGGATATATCCCTGTTACCAATTGCTAAAATTATATTGAAAAATAGAGAAAACATAAAGTGAGCATCTCAACATGGCAGGATTATTTTTGAGATATCAATTTGTGTTTTTTTCTGTATTTCTCCTTCATCCTTGTTCAAAGCAAGGATATTATAAGCAGACCCTTTGAAATTCCATGCCTCAGGATGTTTTGCAGAAGGGATTATAGACAGAGTCAGAAGGCTTTAAAAACTAGAGACTCAGAAGAAATGATGTGTATGTTTGGTAGGAGAAAGAGAGGGGTGTTGGGGGGCAAGGTGAGAGAAAGGAGGACTTTTTCTAAAGGAGGAAGGAAACAAAAGGTGAGGATTTCTAGAATAGCTAAGATCTCTGCTTCATTTAGTGGCAGCAGCCTATAAAAGCTGGCAAGACTTTATTCATCAAAAAGCCAAAACATTCCACTACTGGGGTTTCCAATGACACCAATACATCAAAAGCAGAAGTGACCACACTGCCAAATTATATGTGGCCACATTTATACAAGCTGAGAGGTTGATTGTATACTGATAACCTGTGGACTGACAAATAGACCTAAAAGGTACCACATTTACTATGCACTGTATATGGATTAATAAATTTCTGTTAATCCTATTTCATAACTAAGGGAACTAAGACAAAGAAATGCTAAGTTCTTTGCTGAAGATCAACCGTATAAGTAACTAAAAGTGGGGCCTCTGGGTGGCTCAGTAGGTTGAGCATCCGACTACGGCTCAGGTCATGATCTCACGGTACGTGGGTTCCAGCCCTTCATCGGGCTGTGTCCTGACAGCTAGCTCAGAGCCTGGAGACTGTTTCGGATTCTGTATCTTCCTCTCTCTCTCACCCTCCCCTGCTCACGCTTTCTCTCTCTCTCTCTCTCTCTCTCTCTCTCAGAAATAAATAAAACATTAAAAAAATTTTTAAAAATAAAAGTAAGAAACACAATTTGAGCCTAAACATACAGGATTCTCACATGAAAGCTTGTGTGCTATACAACTAAAGCTACCTAAATTTAGAGATCTTGCTTTGAAGCTGGAAGAAGGAAATAACTAATATTTACAGGTACTGAATTTTCAGACAATACACACTAAGGTTTCAGGTCATATTTTGATTTTAGTGTACTAAAATAATAGAAAAATATATTTTTATATTACTGAGGTTGTAGACATAAATAAGTTCCTAATATGTTAGCAGTATGAAATTTGATATGCTTTTAAAGATCAGTTAAGCATTTCAGTGGAAGTTTCTACTGGTATTAAAAATTAATAACAAGACATTCTTTGTCCATGGATTGGAAAAATTAATATTATTAAAATGTTTATACTAAGTAAAGCAACCTTCATATTCAATGCTCTCTCCATCAGAACCCCAATGAAATGTTTTATGGAAAGTGAAAAAAAATCCTAAAATTCACAGTGAACTCCAAAGTCCAGATAGAGTGATCATGAGAAGAACAAATATAGAAACATCACAATTTCTGATTTGGAAATATTACAAAGCTACAGTAGTTTAAAAGTATGGTACTGGTGTAAAGACAGAAACAAACCAGTGAAACAGAATAGAGAGCCCAGAATTAAACCTATACATATACAGTCAACTGATCTCTGAGTAGGGTGACAAGAATACACCCTTGGGATAGTCTCCTCAACAAATGGTTTGGGGGCAACTGGGTATCCACATGCAAAAGAATTAAATTGTACCTCTATCTTCTACCATACAGAAAAAATCAACTCAAAATGGATTAATGACTTAAGCATAAGCTTTGAAACTTTAAAACTCCTGGAAGAAAACAGAAGGGAAATGTTTCTTGACATTGGTCTTGGCAATGATTTCTTGGTTATAATACCAAAAGTACAGGCCACAAAACCAAAAATAGACAAGTGGGACTGGATCAAAATAAAAAGCTTCTGCACAGCAAAAGAAGCAACCAAAAGAATGAAAAGACAACCTACAGAATAGGAGGAAATACTTGCAAACTATGTATCTGATGATATTGATTTCCAAAATATAAAAACACAACTATACTCAATAGCAGCCCCCCAAACACACACACACACACACACACACACACACACACACATCCCAATTAAAAAATGGGAAAAATATGTGAACAGGCATTTTTTTCAAAGACGACATCCAAATAGCCAACAGATACATGAGTGCTCAAAATCACTTATCATTAAGAAAATGCAAATCCCAAGACTGTAATTAGATATAACCTCACACCTGTTAGAATGGTTATTACTAAAAAACAAGAGATAACAAATGCTGGTGAGGATATGCAGAAAAGGCAAGACTTTTACACAGTTGGAAATGTAAACTGGTACAGACACTATGGAAAGCAGTATGGAGATTCCTAGAGAAATTACACATAGAATTATTGTATGATGTAGCAATTCTCCTTCTGGGTTTTGTAGCTGCACCCCAGCAGACCGTAAACAAAGGGTGGGTGAATGTCCACAAGACCAAAAAAAAGACTTGGAGACAGTGATATTTATAAACCAATAAGTGTATTGGGGGAACTTATGTACAGATTGTCCAGAAGCAGCGAAGTGGACAAAGTATCGGCTACTGAAATCTACAGGCAGCAAACTTCGATCCTGTAGAAAGCTAGCCGAACATCTATCTGTAGCACTTCCCTTCCTTGCACAGCGGGTGTTCCAAGGAGATCAAGGCAGGTCTGCCATCTGGAAATTTTTTGTTACAAGGGAGACTCTTTAGATTGGTTACCCTCAAAACCCCTGAATGATGCACAACATACTTCTAAATGTTCTGTCTGATGGGAATATATAGAGAATATGGGATCTCTGCATTCTCAAGATTGTGATTAACAGTGGCATTCAGGGTGCACCTTGCACAAACCATCCTTCCAGCATGTACCTTCTTTATACCAAAAAGAAACAAAATTATTATATCAAAGAGATGTCTGTATCTCTTTATTCATAGCAGCATTAGTCATAGTAACCAAGGTATGGAAACAATCTAAGTGTCCATCAGTGCATGAAAAATGAAAATGGCATATTATTCAGCCTTGAAAAAAAGGATATTATGCTAAGTGAATAAACAAACAATGAAAGGGAAACACTACATGGTATTAACTTATATGCAAAATCTATCATCTATCATCTATCTATCATCTATCTATCATCTATCATCTATCTATCTACATACACACACACACAAAGATGCATGCATATATAAAGTCAAACTCAGAAACAAGAGGAGAAAAGTGGTTCCCAGGAGCCTGTAGGTAAGGGGAGAGAAGGAAAGTTGGATTGAAGTTGGTAAAAGGGTAGAAACTTTCAACTATAAGGTGAATAACATCTGAGGAGCTAATGTGTAACATGGTGACTGCAGTTAAGACATTGCATGGTATGATTGAAATTTGGTGAGAGAGAAGTACTTAAATGTTTTCACTCAGTATCTCCCCGCACCACCACAAAAGGTAAATATGTGAGGTAGTAGATGTGTTAAGCCAATGGGGGAAAACCTTTCACAATTGTGTACATATGGAATCATCATGTTGTACACTTGGAATATTTTACAATTTTATGTATCAATATACCTCAATAAAAGTAATAAAGTTTAAAAACATTAAGAAAATGCTATATTCATTAAGTTGTTCAGCAAATACTTGTTGAGCATCTATGTACTATCTAAGGTCCGGGTGACACAAAAGATAAATAGATAGAGACAGAGAAAGAGAGAGAGTGACAGAGACAGAAATGAAAACAAACCCCTCCCCTCTTAGATCTTTATTTGAGGAGAGAATATCAAGAAACAGACAATATCAAAGATGGTAAGTGTCATGGACAAAAAAAAATATCTTGTGGGAGTATTATGAGTATATGGGAAGACTTTACTGATTATGCGACTGTGAGGAAAGACAATGCAGCAGGTCTGATCAGGTGGTCTTTGAGCAGCTCCAGGGAAATGTGTGAACAGGTTTAATTCTGGGTCAACCTCTGGAAATGGGTCCCATAGAATGTTCTTTGTTGCCAATTGATGATGATGTTATGTATATTCAGAGCAATGGGATGTGCTTCACTAGCTTGTCAGGACTTATCCAGGTTGTTTTGTGCAATTATACAGATTGATGATATGCCTGACTTCATTGTTAGATTCTTGAGTTCTGGCTCCCATGCTATGTAAGGAATCCTACATAAAAGCCCCCAACTCAGAGACTAAAACAGGCTTTCCTGGCAGACACTTCACACATGTCATAGCTATGTATTGGAGAAGAATCAGTGTTTTGAAAATTCTCCTGTAGATTGGGGCTGCGCACTGGAGGAGGGGCCTGTATCCAGCTCATTCTGTGAGAATTGGTTAATACCTACAGCTCTTTACGACATTTTTGGTCTATATGCCATGTTAGTTGGAGTGACCATGCCCACTCCTGGCACTAGTCATAATTGATTAGACCATGGCGATTACTGGTCCTTAAACTGATCCATTCGATTCTTTCTCCTGAGAATTAGGATTTAGGATAGCATGAGTCTCAGCAGTAATATTTGAGGAATAGAGTATGGAGGATGAATATATCCATAACTAGCAAGGCTATGTTTTGCAAACTGAGGTAGAAATTTTGAACTGAAGAAAGAGAGAAGAAAGAAAAGATGCAAAATGTAGTAGAGATGAAAAAAGCAATCACCCTCAGCTTCTGGGGCTCATAAAAGCAAAAGAGGTAATGTTAGTACCTTGTATCTTCGTTGTATATTTGGCCTTGAATCTTACTTATGTATTTTTTCAATAATTTCCTAGCTAGTTTAAATTGGTTTCCTTTGTCTAAAACAAAATGATCCTTAAGATGTCCCCCAGGTAGATAGGACATAATTCACAACATTTTGAGGGAAGCCTGATGTCCATCAGTACCTCTCAAATAAATCCTCTGGGAAGCTGTTAAAATGCTGCTGATCTGAATCTTTATCAAACTCCCATGGATGCTAATGCTGCCGATCCATGGACACCACTCTGAAAGGGACTGGAATTGGATTTGTAACACAGTGAATATAAATGGCTAACAATGAAATTTAAAATTGGGTTTAGACCCAATTTCTAAATGACTGCATATACTATGCCAAGAAGACTTCACAGAGTATTCTATAGGAAATAGTATGATACTAGTGTTTTGTTTTGGTTTTTATTGATTTATTTATAATGTTTATTTATTTTTGAGAGAGAGAAAGAGAGAGAGAGAGAGAGCAAGCAGTGGAAGGGGAAGAGAGAGGGGAACAGAGGATCCAAAGCAGGCTCTGCACTGACAGCAGCAAGCCTGATGTGGGGTTTGAAGTCATGAGCCACGAGATCATGACCTGAGCCACAGTCAGATGCTTAACCAACTGAGTCACCTTGACACCTTTCTTTTGTTTTTTTAAACATAGTTGCATAAAGATAACCCTGTCGGCAAAGTGGCAAGTGGAAGGGACAAAGAGAAAAAAGAAACAAAATAGGAAAGTATTTTACAGGGAAGTATTGGGAAATACTTGCTTTCATGTCTTACAAAGGAATAAAGTTTGGAAGGCTTCTTTTAAATTTCATATTGAACACAAGTTTTACATTTATTTCGACACTTGAAAAAACAAATCACCAGGGTTTTTTTTTCTTCAAATGGTTGCAGGTGCAGATAATTAAAAATACCACACTTACTTGCATTTGATTGTGTGAGCATTCTTATGTCTACAAGTGATTCTAATCAACTTCACTAAACACAGAGGGGGAGAAAACCTCTATAATTAACAAAACTTTATGTACAATCATTAGGGCTTAGAATTATAATTCACATTACTTCCTAATTATTATTTTTATCCACTTGAACTTCCATTTTTCTTAGGGAACAATAATTTATGAAATGATCAAAATACCTTTCATTCTTTTTAATAAAACAATTAAGGAATGAACAGAACACAGTCAGAAAAGTATTTCAAATAATAAACCTCTGCCCACACATAATAATTGATTAGGTAAAATAACATTTCGAGTTATTTGTTCCAGTTCATTCTTTTTTGGGTTATTTTTATATGAATAACTCTTCCTTCATCTTGCACCGATATACCTTCTCTAGAATAACAAGTTGAGAGTGAATGGATCTGTTAGTGCACACGCTGTACTTACACATCTGTTTTACCTATCCTGTGCACAAGAACATGTATAATATATAATACAGCTCATTAGTGAAGTGAAAAGCTTTGAAGTTGTAAAGACCGAGGATCAATCATTGACTTCATTTCAAGGCTTAGTGTCATCATCTATAAATTGAGGTAATACTTTCTTCCTCACAGAGTTGTTGAGAATTAAATGAGGCAACATATGCATAGATCCTGATGTGTACTATACTCTAAAATGCATACTTGCTGTTACTATAACACTTATGTAAACGGACTTACTCTCTGGGAGAAGACTTAACATTAATGGAGCTGTGGTATGCAATAAATTGCAATCATGTTACTTAAAATTTTCACTTTATGTCAAATTGTGCAATATGAACAAATACAATGTCACAGATGGGTCAGAAAAATCCAAACATTGAATTATGGAGGACAAGTAGCACAAGTTAAATGATTAAACCCAAGCTTTTTTTACTCTAGACCCAGTAAAACAGGGAATCTCAAACCAGAAAGATTTCAAGGCCTCATCTCCCAAAATTCTCAGTCATAGGTTTAAGGTGATGTATAGGGACTCCATTTTCAATGAATACATCAAGTAGATTCTGAAGCCAGTTTTTCTCAGGTCCCACTCTGAGACTGACTACATGAATCTGAGCTGTCTGAGAACAAATGTCAAGTGTTTGCCTCTGCATAGTCAGTGCCCGACTCTGTGTCTACTATGCAATAAGTATTCAGCAAGTAATTATATTATAAAATAAATTAATAACATATCAAACCAAACTAATTAATGCTGTTACTATTTAGTAACTATTTCAATTGAGAGTTGTATGATTTAATTTTTATTCTGATTTGTGAGAGAGGACTGTTGTATTCAAATTAATTATTGTGACCTGTGGCAAAAATGATAATAAGGCAAATTTATTTGTTTTAAAATATAAAAAGACTTAAA
Organism: Crocuta crocuta; assembly: GCF_008692635.1. Taxonomy (NCBI): domain Eukaryota; kingdom Metazoa; phylum Chordata; class Mammalia; order Carnivora; family Hyaenidae; genus Crocuta; species Crocuta crocuta. The sequence goes on along the minus strand of NW_027531910.1, from coordinate 1,778,219 downwards.
TGTGTTATTTTCTTATATTTGTACTTATTCTTGGACTCTTTCCACAATGCTGAAATATCAAGACATGAAATTAGAAACTACCAACTTCCAATATGGAACTCTGTATTAATCTGATTCCTTAGAATTAACTTTATTTTCTAATTGATACAAAACAGAAAGTTAATTCCTTGCTTTTCTTTGACCAGTAAACTTCAAGCAGATAAAGAGTATACAATTGAGGTGCCTGGCTGGATTGGTTGGTAGAACATACAACTCTAGATCTCAGGGTCATGATTTAAGCCCCACATTGAGCCATGGAGCCTATTTTTAAAAAGAAAAAAGAAGAGTATACAATCAACATCTGAATATTGATGAAACTAAGGATGCTAGCCAACAGAAATAACTAAATAAGCTGGTATCAGGATACCAATAAATCTGCAATACAGTTAGCAAATGAAAAATGAACCTGAATATAAATTTTGTTTGACTATGATATCAAAATTTTACTTTCAGTGAATAAATGTTCAATTTATCTCCTGAAAGTGATCAATATTATACTTGAAGATAACATTAAAATTGTGACTCTCAATTTTTAAAATCAGATATTTTATTCAATATATTTTAAATCTACCTAAAACACTAAATTTTAAATTCTGCATTAAAAGAGCTCTAAACCAGCCCTGAACTTGCAAACATTGTAAAAGTGGACAAATAACTGAATGCATTTCTTCATGTTATTTTTGAGATTTGAGATTATCATTGCAATCTGATCATATATTGTCACTTTGTCTTCAGGAAGTATAAAAATCAGATGTTAAAAAGATCAAAACAAATTTTTGAAGATGTAAATTGAATTAAGGATAAAACTAGGTGATGAAAAATAGAACATTGAGCAGGTAAAGTCGTGATAATGGATGTAAGTTTCAAAGAGACATCCGGTCACTATGGTTACCGAGCTAATGCAAGCAGTCTCTCTTCCAAACCCCAAATAATTCAAGTATACAGTTAAGCTTAAAAAGGGGAAAGAAAAACTCCTAGAAATAAGAAGAAAAATCAAGGCTGGAGATTTTATCGAGTACTAAACTAAATAGAGCATGTGAGTTTTCAGAAACTATGATCACTTAGTGTCACCTGGAAGGTGACTTGAAACCTCAGAGCTGCCTAGTGGTGAAACTATTCTAAGAATATTTTTTTCCAATTGCCTAAGGAATGTTCTAAGGTAGTAGGATATACCACTGTAAATTTTTATGGGAATAAAAAAATAAACATCCAGAGGAGGCTGGGACTACAAGCTGAGCCATCTATAGATATGGAATCTAAAATCATGTTATTTAATTATATACACAGGAAACTCAGCCCCAATATTAACCTAAAAATAATATACAATGGATGACATTCAGAAAGGTCATGATAAAAATGGTGAAGCCCTACTGGATCACCTCTACAATTCAAAGCAAGAAAATATCCCCAAAGCAAACAAGTGACTCATGTTGGGATGAGATAACAAGAAACAAAAGTATCCAGAATAGAGAGAAAGCAACTATAAGGAATAGAGAAAGAACATAAAGAGAACAAAAGTAAAATTTATAATTTAAAAATAGTAGAGAATAGAATAATCTAGGGAATAACCCAATTCCAGCTCAGGTCATATGATCTCACAGCTCGTCGGTTCAAGCCCTTTGTTGGGCTGACAGCTCAGAGCCTGGAGCCTACTTCGGATTCTGTGTGTGTGTGTCTCTCTCTGCCCCTCACTCGCTTGTACTCTGTATCTGTCAAAACTAAATAAAACGTTAAAAATTAAAAAAAAAAAGAATGTAGGGATAAGAGGTGAGAGTATATATTCAAAGCCATTACTAAAAATTCCAGAATTTAAAAAAATTATGTATGAGTCCTTGGGATGAAGAAGTACACAGAAAACCAAACATTTATAATGAACCCATATCTGTTTTGTAATGAAAATGTGGGTTATAAGAAACAAGGGAAACATCTCGGGGGAAAAAAGATTATCTTCAAAAATTGATAGTTAATTTTATTGCAGAGATCTCAGTAAATATTTGAAGTTAACATATGAAGTAATAATATCTTCAAACTGTTTATGAAAAATGATATATAATAGTTGTCAATCTAGAAATTTATACTAAAAAAATACCACATATGTGAAGGCTTAATCCATATTATCAGACACAAAAAGATAAAAGTTTGCATTTCACATACTTTAATGTTACCAAAGGGGAAAAATGAACTAAAGAAGAAAGATGTAGTTGAAAGAAACACACAATGATAAGCAAATAGATAGCTAAACCATTTTTAAAAAATCTCAATCCATATTTACTGCCAATAAAATTTTTAAAAAATCACTATTTTTATGGGATTTTAAACAAGAATAATAAAATTGTCTATAATAACTTAAATATTAGAATAAGAAATTAAAATTTATCTGTTGTATTTGGTAAGTGTGCATATAAAAAAACGAAGTTTAAGCAGTAAATTTCTTGTGTTTATATTAAAAGTCTATGCATGACCATTAAAAAGTTGAGTTGGAATGTCATTCTACACTAAGAAATCAAACATAAGTGAGACCAAAATTATCCATTCTAATGGTAGACAGAATGGGAGTGAAAAAATCAGAGCAGAGCAGAGCAAATAGGAAAATCTAGGAATTAATATGTATTTAATTTGAATGTACATAAAATGGTAACAAAAATAGTTAACTTTGAAAAACAATCAAGTAGTAGATTATGTACAGTATGATATACCTACTGTTTATATCTTCATATATCAAAACTGACAGATCTCAAAAAGGCTAAGATAATAAACAAGCTGCAGAATAAGTGTATCATGACACCATCCTATAAGAGACCTCAAAAGAGACCCAGTTCTGTCTATAGAGCCCTTGAAATTCATAACACATACAACAATTCAATATATTACTTATGGATACAAATAACACTAATAAAAATATTACAACATGGATACACCTCAATCTCAAGATAATAGTTGTTTTTGTGAAGAATGTAGAATGATATTGAAGACAGGCACAAGGGGAACCTAATCTCCTCAACTTTATCTTGGATATTTACTTATTCAAACATTTATTAAAAGTAGGGGCACCTGGGTGGCTCAGTGGGTTAAATGTCTGACTTTGGCTCAGGTCAGGATCTTGCGGTTAATGGGTTCAAGCCCCTCATCAGGCTCTGTGCTGATAGCTCAGAGCCTTGAGTCTGCTTGGATTCTGGGCCTCCCTCTCTCTCTGCCCCTCCCCCACTTGCATTCTGTCTCTCTTAAAAATAAACATTAAGCAAAAATTGATTTAAAAATAATTTTGAAGTTATCAAGGTAAAAGTTAGTATTTATTACATTTAGGAAGCATTTACAAGGATATTTATAATGTTAAACTTTGGACTTTCCTTTGTGCCTAGATATATTAATTATAAAATTTTAATGACATTCTGAAATAATACATTTTTCTTTACTTATGTGTGGAATAGTTAACATTAAGTTTTCTCCAGCAAAATACTGGAGTAATAGAGTAATACATGCTTCCTATTGAGAAAATCAATACGATTATTGTTATAATGCTTTATTTTTCAAATAAATAGTATTATATTACCAACTTTCAAATTACTAGTTCCAAAGGAATGTTGGACTACTTAAATTTATCTGACAAGTCTGGATTTGGCCAAAATCCAGTGATATTTGTCTACTTCAAAATTGCAGGTGTTATTTATACCATGTGCATGAAACCACCGGTACATGTCAAAATTACATTTCCTTCGTATTGTCTCAGATCACTTGGAATAATTTTCACAATTTCAAGGATCTGATTCCCTACGAACTTTTTAAAGCTGGGGAATGTCAGCTTTAAAAAAATTTGTGTCTCTTCATAAATAAAAATTTATCCATGGAAGTTTCATAGGAAGTACTGTCTTCCATGATAGATGTAAGGCTCACTAGAATTATGAGTGAGAGTGAGGGATAAAGTTAAGAAACTGTACAATTACAAGCAATAAAGGCCCAAATGAAATTAAGTGTTAATGAGTCTGGCCTTAATTGAGTTTTACTCCCACTGCTAAACTCTTTAGTGAAATATATTATCACATAATTTCTTTTATGATGCATTAAAATCTGTACTATATTAAAGCATTAGTTATTATGATACTTAAAAAATATGACTTGCTTCATTTCACAGTATTGTTTATCTGTCAAACTCATTATCACAGCATTGCAGTTGTTTGTCAGAACTCCTCAACCTGGGAAATAAGTTAATTTAGCTATCATATTCACAGAAATTGCCTTTTCTAATGCAAGATTTATTTGATTTTAATTTAAAATCCTTAGTGAATATCCCGAAGGCCTGTAATTCCACATTGGAGCCCTCCATTTACATGGAGCCAGAGACATGGATTCAGAGGTGACCCGGTCTTTTTTCTGAGAGTATTCACTTTCCAGTGAATTTTTCACACCAACTGCGATATCCCAGCATCTACAAAGGTGGTTTGGGAGTAACACTGTGTCAGAAAAGGGCAAATGATCCTCTACATTTGACATTTAGTAAAGTAACTCTACATTGAACACCACTTACTCCCCAAATACCACAATCATGATCAGTCCAAGAGCAAAAACAGAAACACTGCACTCTGTTGGTCAGTAGCATTATGGTTCAAGTTAGTTTCTCAAACCAAAACTTCAGCATAGCCTCTTCATAATATTTAGAGGTGTTTTGGAATCACAGGTCTGAGATAGTGGCTTTCTGTTCACAATCCTGAGACTACTGTTTCTTAGATGTAGATTTCTGTTAGGTTTCTTTCATACCTGGGAACAGTCCCTGAATATAGTAAAATAATCAAAGCGAAAAAAAAATCATGAATAGATAAATGACTTATGCATAGATGCGTACATAATGAATAAATTAATGAATAAAAGGAATGGATACAAATATGCCCAATCTTGACAAGCTTTAGTTTCCTCATCTATAAATAAAAGAAATGAGGTCCATAGCATGAAGAATCATTATTAGAGAAAGAAATAATGCATTTACCTGAAACAAAGTAGAAGCAAAAATAATATGGAATATAACTTGAGTAAACTCATATTATAATCTGGCTAATCATGCATTGTTTCATATTAATTTCATATTAATTGCTGGCTGGAACGTTCAGCAATCAGACAGTGATTCAGTTTAAAATTATGTAAAATCATACCCAGTAAAAACTGTCAGTATAATCTCCCCAAAAGTAAACTCTGTAATTTGCCAATTTTAGCCTCAAAGTCCTGTCACTGTCACTGTCCTGTCATATGGCATATCTTTTATAAAACAGAAAAACTAGCCACATACCAAAGAATATATTTGAGAAATCACTGAACAGCCTCACTACTCTGTCCACTCTGACACTTCTTTGATCTTTTATCATTTCAGAGTAAACGGTAAAAGGTCAAAAGTTCTGAAATACTGAGATTCCCTCTTAGAATAGAAAATACATCACTTGATGAAGGGGATGCAATTGGCTACTTTTGCAGAAGTTCTGGCAGAAACGCTACCAGGTACAAGATCTTGTACGGAAGTAGACTTTTTTTTTTTTTTTTTAAGACATCATGAAATGTGCAGACACTAGGGATTGAATGACACTCCTTTTTAAGATTATGTTTGCTTTCTTTTGGGGAAAAGTTAAGCTGATATTGGCATAGTTCATGACTGCATTTTTCAAGTTATGATCTAGAGATTAGGATTTCTTTCAAAAATTAAAAAAAGAATAATAGTATACCCACCAATGTCTTGCAATTTGTACTACTTCTTAGAAATTGCATGGCATTTATTGTATTTTTAACTATAATAAAATTAAGTGAAATGATTATGAGGTACAGCTAATGCTTCAGATGGCTCTTACAAGATAGGTGCGATTTTAATTTAAGTATAATCTCTTTAAGTTAGCCAATTTCACTTAGCTCAAAATTCATGTAAAGACTCAAAATGAAAAACTAAATTCCAGCTTTCAATTTTGAGTAACAGATGAGAAAAATTTAATCAGAAAGTATAAATTTTATAGTAGAATAGTAAGATGACTTTTCTATAAGGCTGATATATTAGCAGATGAGAAAGCATTCTTCAGTCTGATTTCCCCTATTTTTCTGGAATACTATACAGTGCACTTCCCCTACAAAAATACAAAATGTGCATTTATATCAATAAAAACATTTTGTTTTGTTTTGAGATGCATAGATTTTTTTTCAGGTGTTAAAAATTAAAAGTAGCATTGGGGGTTAATGTTTAAAGGTAAAACTAATTTTACAATGCCAATGCTAATAATAGAATTAGCAATTGACCTCTTCCCCCCACTCTAATTTCCCATTAGTAAATAGCACAAGATTGGAGCTATGTCATCATGAGGCCTTTGTTCAGAAGAGTGATGGAGCATGGGTTGCAGAAGTGAAAGCTTCTCCCTTGCAGCTTATAATGTGGCTCAGGTGTGAATGAGTAGGTTAATCAGGTGAAAAAATAGTTCAATTGTGAATCAATCTTTGGTTGAGCCTTCTTGACTAGATATCAGAGGTAAAGGTTGTTGACAACATGCTTCCTCCTGATGGACCGAAGCTGGAAAAGTGAAAAAATTCTTGTTCTTATTTCTATCGCTGACTTCCATACAGCCGTTCTAAAGTCTTATGATAAAGCTTGAAACAACTCCAAGAAAATTAAGGTAAAATTCATACTGTTCTCTGATATTTTCTGCTCAGCTTCCCTTTATCTGTCTTGCTCTAAGCCTGAGAAGATCAAGAATGAAATTCACTTGGGAATTTCAAATCATATTGCTTCCTATAGTCTTGGGCCATCCTCTGTGAGATCTCGCGTTGAAAACCCTCTGAAGAATGAATAATGAACAAATCCTGAAAAAGGAATTTAAAAGAAGTTCCTTCAACTTTCTTTGTTGCTCTCAGCTCCAGGAAGAATAATTTCACATTCACTGATAGACTGAGATTTAAAGGGGCCCCTCACCTCTGACCAGTATTGTATTGCCACTTAGATTTTTACATTTTTCTTCCTCAGAACATAAGGAATTTACTATGCTCTTTACTCATAAAGGGCTAGCATTATTTGTGTGCATGTCAGGATATGTTTTTTCATCATTTTTAAAAATTTAATACATGGCCAAATACGAATCCCTGTTAAAGACAATCTCGTATGTCACCTATTCTATAAAGCTCCCCATATCCAGAACACTGTATAGACACTCAGACTGTATTAATGGAATGAATGAATGAATGAATGAATGAATGAATTACTTTCTACTTTGTGAAAGAGTGCATTTATAAAACAAAGTTTTTGGTAATCATGTATTTGTTTCTCATCTCTATTACAGAAACTTTAAACCCATGATGTGTTTACCAGTATATTAACAATATCGCTACTTCTGGCTTATGATGAGCACACCTTAATGTGTGAGAAATGGAGGAATAGGCAACCAATATATATTTGTTTAAAATATTCATAAATATACAAGCTATTAAATTGTAATGGATCAAATAGATGATTCTTAGTGAACATGGAAATGTGTTTTATTTTTCTGTAATAAATTTCCACATATAGGTGGCTTAAAACAGCATACAACTCACTATCTCACAGGTTACGTGATGCCAGAATCTTGGAATATCTACCTAGGTTCTCAGCACAGCATCTTTCTAAGCTGCATTTTAGGATGGCTCTTTGCTACAAGCATCTCCCCATTTCTAAAGGCCCATCGGTTCCTTGCCATATGGCCCCCTCCAACATCTTCTCACAGGCCATCTCACAAGATGCTTCTTCAAAGATGGAAAGAAAGACTCTGTCTCCTCAGAAAGGGTCCAGTCCCTGTTTTAGGAATGTTCACTTGAGTTAAGTCAGGCCCACCTAAGGTAATCTTCCTTCTGACTCACTCAAAATCAACTTCTTTGGAACTTTAATTATTATCTGCAAAATCTCTTCACCTTTGCTGTCTAATGTAGGCTAATCTTGGAAGTGCTATCATATTTACAGATTTTGCCCACATCCAAGGAAAGGAGATAGCACTGATTATACCCCACAAGATGGGAATCTTGGAATCATCTCAGAATCCTGCCTACCACAAAATGTGAGATGAAATTTAAGGTTTGAGTGCATAGATCATGAGCCTGTAGAATAAACATTCTAATTTTCCCTCTAGGCAAAGAGGAGTTTGCACTTACCAGCAGATCTCCCTTTGAAGTTAGGGATGGTCATTGTTTTAATCTTCACAATGAAATGAGTAAAATGCATGTGTCATGTCTACAAGGAAGCTTTAAAAACCAACACACAATTCACCACATTCCTTTCTCTCTGATTCAATGACTGTGAAAACTGGTGTTGAGATAAAGACTTTGTAGACCTTAGTCTTCAGTGATTTAGCTTAATGTCTTTCCTCAAACCAGCATTAGAGATATAGCATACATATAAAATGTTTGTTGCACTGAATACTATAATCCTGGGGATATTTGTTATTGAACATCAGTTTTGTCAATCCTGAGTCATATGTGTAACCACTTACAGTTCATATATTAAGGGATATCTTAGTCACTTAGGGCTACAATAAACCAAAATGTTCTTTCAAAGGCTACAAGAAACTCATAATGAGAATATATTGAGAAAGGAAAAAGAGTAGATTGTACTAGAAAAGGGACAAGGCATGGGAAGCTAACTCTTGAATAAATATTATATTATGGGGGGTATAGAGTGAAATGTAAATCAAATAATGTGGATATGGTTTAGGGAAGTCATTAATATGAGATTATGGGAACAAGTCACTAGGGGACAATAATCACTGGGCATTGGTTCAAAGGATAAGGCAGAGGACATTAATATTGTTCTCCATCATTGTACTACGTAAACTTTAGCCAATTGTTTCTCCCCAAAACATGATCTATAAAATCTGTTAAACTATATTCCAATCCATTCATTTAGTTTGTAAATCACCAGTTAAAAAATTATGTGATGCAGTTCATTATTCTTCTAAAACTCTATGAAGGAAGGTACATTCTAGCTATGTTTATCTGGAAGTTAAAATCAGAAAAAACAAACAAACAGAAACAGTTATCTGGATGCCATTTGTTAAGAATCGTAATGTATAATCACTGTTTACTTCACCTTTTTATAGGTGATCTTTATGAATGAACAAACTGATCTGTTATCCCTCAAGACAGCTAGTAAAAGTAATTAGAGCAATATACATTAAATGTTGTAAAAAAATGGTGGATAGGGATTTAAAAGAGCCAGATTCTGGATCCAGAATTGTCATTCACTAAGAAAGATGTGATCTTATATAAAGTAAATAATTCCCCTATGCCTTTTCTTTTTCCATATAATGGTAGAGATGTGATTATTTGACCTAAGGTGTCATTTTCTATCTGAAATTCTGAAGTTCTACATATAAAGTAGCTTCACATAAAGAACTTTAGGTGAGAAAATAGATGGAATCTGTGCCTGGAAAAAGAAAAAAGAACTTTAAAAAGGATTTCAAATTACTTTTAACTTTCTGTACTCTTTGTTTTCATATCTACTCAATATAGTCATACATAGGCTTCCTAGGCTCTCCAGTGTCTTTTCATCCTCCTGTATGTCGATTCAAAATCCTCCATGGTTAGCAAACTGAAAGGTCAATAATATTATGTATAATAAAAACTTGGCTGACTGCTACATTCAGCTTATTAGTCATTTAATCTGTTGACAAAACCAAAGACCTATTCATCAGGCCCCATAATGAGAAAACAGAAAGCTTTGGAACTATGTTTACAACACTCATAGAGCAAAGTTACTATCCCAATTCCTGTACATTGTTGAATTGTTTCTCTCCAATAATTGATTTATAAAATCTGCCATACTATCCTGCTCTCCATCTTATTTTGTGAATCATGTGCTTCAGAAGTTATGTGGTACAGTGTGTTTATTATTCTTCCCAAACTATAAGATAAGAAGGAAGCTGTTTTCTAGCTATAGTTGTCGAAGAACATTTGTCTTTACACTAGATGCTAAACTCTGGGAATGAGAGACCTATTCTTTCAGTATATAATTATGATATGGATATAAATGGATATGGTGGCACTTTGGGTCATTAAAAAAATTTTTTTAATGTTTTTATTTATTTCTGACAGAGAGAGACAGTGTGAGCAGGGGAGGGTCAGAGAGAGAGAGGGAGACACAGAATCTGAAACAGGCTCTAGGCTAGCTGTCAGCACAGAGCCTGATGCGGGGCTGGAACCCACAAAGGGTGAGATCATGACCTGAGCTGAAGTTGGATGCTGAACCGACTGAACCACCCAGGCGAACCAGGTCATTTAAATTCAAGGGACCACTATGGCTCTATGCCCTAAGTTGCAGAATGAACTAAGCTGGCTTTGGCTTCCTCATGACTAGTTATAATCTCTCTTTCTGGCTGGGCTTACCCAAAGCCCAGTTTCAACATAATGTATTTCAAGATAGTATACCTATGTCCTGAATGAGAATTTCAAAATTCAAAACTCCAGAAGAGGCCTTATGTAGAATTTCTCCTTCACTCCTCTCTCTTCCTTCTGATATCTTGTTTATTTGGGGGTAATTTTTCCTTCATAGAGAGGAATCCTGTTGCAAAATAATTTGTTGTCAAAATAACTTATTTAGGAGCCCTAGGTGGCTCAGTCGGTTAAGCTTCTAACTCTTGATTTCACCTGAGGTCAGGATTTGATGGTTTCTGAGTTCAAGACCCACCTCGGACTCCATGTTGACAGTGTGGAGCCTGCTTAAGATTCTCTCTCTCCCTGCCCCTCCTCTGCTTGCATGCTCCATCTCTCTCTGTCTCTCAAAATAAATATAAACTTAAAAAAATAACTTATTTGTCTAGCATTTATTAATTTAATCTAATATTTAACTTATGACAGGCAATGGGAAAAAAGTACATATTGCCAAATTAAAAGGTTTTCTTCTTCTGTTTGGTATGAATTTGACAAGAAATTGTATTTGTAATAATTGGTCTTTGTTTTAATTTGTATATTATTGCATCTGCTTCCATGCAGTTATGGCTTATGTATGAATCACAACTAAGAACATGTGTAACTAAGTTCCATAAATATATTTTTTCAAGTTTTATTTATTTTGAGAGAGATATATAAAAAGAAAGCGCGAGCAGTAAAGGAGCATAGAGAGAGGGAGAGAGAGAGAATCTCAAGAGGTTCTATGCTGTCAGCATGGAGCTGGACATGGGGCTTGATTCCACAAACTGTGAGATCATGACCTGAGCCTAAATCAAGAGTGGGGTGCTTAACTGACTGAGCCACTCAGGTGCCTCCATAAATATTTTAAATTTAATAGAGGCATTGTTTCTCTAAGATGACCTTTATATTTCTATTATTAGTATTGGAGCAGAGAGTCTTATGTGACCTTGAGATGGTAGAGTCCACAAATACCTTGTGGGGTTTTGGTATGGTTCTTTTGATTTTCCATGATAAATTTAGTGGTGGGTTTAGCCCTTGATATGGTTTTGCTTGTGTTCTTTCTTGTTTGTTTTGGCTTGACCATGCCAGTTTTTACTAGCTGATCATACGTCTAGTNTTTTTTTTGGTATGGTTCTCCTTAGTTTCTGTCAGAGGTAGCTTCTCTTCTTCCACAATGGATCCCAAGGCAGATCTGCCAGCCTTACCTGACACTAAAAGGGTGAAAAAGGAAAGGAAAGATAAAGTCCTCTCAGGATAATGAGAAATTTTCTTTGCTTTTGTCCTGCAAAAAAAGGCCGAGTAACCAACCTCTCCTGTCTTACATATTTCTGGCTTCAGAAACGGAGTTGCAAGGCAATAGTGATATGGTGAAAATTCAAATGCAACAGTTTTAGTTGTAAAATGTTTTCCCATTTCATTCAGGACAAGATAAATTTACACCCTGATAAATATGTTCAGTGTTATGAAGAGAGTGTCTTTATACATTCCCAAGGGATCCTATACTTTGTAGGATAAAACAGAATCCTTTGATCTGCTTGAAGGAAGGCCTACAAATCCTTGCTTTATATGATGCCTCTTTACTATAATAAATATAAAGAAAACAGAGAATAATATAATCTTTGATAATAATTTTAATGCCAAGTTTTAAGATAAAACTTCAATCATAGTTCACATATATCAGCTGAGTTGGATTTCTTGAAAATCACATGTAACATAAACTAATTGTCTACATAGCTGGGGCCAATTAGTTAACATAAATTCAGTTTACGTCCAAAACAAATTAATTTTCTTTTAACAATGAACTTTTATACAAAACCATTTTATTTAGTTCAAGTGTCTGGTGTTACCATATATGAACCAAGCAGTTTGACTATAATCACTTATAGAATTATAGACAATTCTTTCTAACAATGGAATTCTTTATGTGGATATTTTGTACAACATTTCATCTATCAACTAATAAAACCATCTAAGAAGCCTTATTGTACAAGCTACACATAAGCAAGAAAGATAAAAGGAAAGGTTAACACTTTTTCAGCATCTGTCAACACTGTCTCCTGTTACATTTGATCAACTTTAAAGTAAATGCAAACACATGATATCATTTACAGTAATAAAAGTGAATGCCACAGCAGCTACTCTGCTTTTATCTATTCTGCAGATCACTCATCACAGACTGTCATGGGGTAAGGGCAACACTGCTTTATGGTGCATCTCTGGCACTGACGCTCATTGCCTCAGCTCTTCAAGGCTGATCATTCACCCTGTAACTAATGAAAGGACCCACCAGTGTGCATTTCCTGTTTGAAACCTTGAGTAGGAAGCAGAGTAGAGAATCCATGCTGTTCTCCTTCCCTTAAAAAGGTGAAAACAAACAAAGAAAAAGGTTAAAAACAAAAATAAAAATACATGAATAGTAGCATATGACAGGAGCAATTGAACATGCCATTGCTTTCTCAAGGATGTAATTGTGTTTTCAAAGTAAGTCAGAGATAACTCTTCTGAGAGCAATGGTTCCCAAAATGTGATCCTGAACTAGCAGAATTAGCATCACCTGGAAAATGATTGAAAATGCAAAATCTCCAGCTCCACACAAAAGTACTGAATCCAAAACTCTGTGGCAAGCACCTAGCAGTCTGTTTTAATATACTCTCCAAATGCTTCTGATACACATTAATATTTGAGAACCACCAGTTTAGAGGAATGGAGTATGCTGTATATTGCCTGTGAGTTTTCCCCAGTCTATTATTACAGCTTTGATTATAAATGGCAAAGTTTATAGATATGTGAAGGTTTGAATTTTTTAGATAAGAAGACACATTTTAGTCACTTAAATATATGCATTCTATAAAATTGATCTAGTAATCTCAAAAGATATAATTTATTTTTCATATATTTATAGGTGAAAATTTTAATTTTATTCATGTAAAGCAACATTTGGAAATTAAAAAAACCTGTTCTTCCTTCTTACACAATGTGATCATGTAGCATAAAGTATATTTGACCTGGTAGCCAATAATCTGATTGATATCCAATGTAATTCTGATCTTAAAGTTTGAATTTAAATCGTAGTCCATGTTTTTAAGAATCTTTATTCTGTTTTCACTTATCTTTCCCAGCAATGAAGCAAATTACATATGATTTATGTAAACATCATATTTGAAAGTCCCTTAAAATGAGCTTTAGAAGAAAGAATATTAAACTATGGACTCTGGGAAACTTTCTAATCCCATATTCCTGCAAACACCTTCTTGAATGCCTCTTTGGAATGAAACAGAATACATCCTGGAAAGTGCATTTTAGGTCTTGTTTCCTAAGGGATTGATAAAGCAGAAAGCAAATGTTCCTTTGGCATGGACAGAGGAATCTAAATCACAAACAAGGCATGGGCTAAGTCATTACTTAAAAGCTCTCTACAGCTTACCTAGCCTCTGGAGATCTACGAACTTTCTTTGGTAAAAGCTGAACTCTATGGTGCTCATGAGTTCTTTGTTAGCTGGCACCATCCTCTCTTGACCCTGGGGTTGACAGAGTGATGCTGTTTGCCCTTGCTCAAATCTTGGGGGAAGAGACACCTCCCCCTTATGGGTCAGCAGAGAATAAATGATATGTCAAATTACTCATCATTGGTTCACAAGACTTTAATCACTCTTACTGCCATCACTAGATACTCAATGATACTGTAGCCTGGCATGGTCAAGCCAGGCAGTTAGAGAAAAATAAATAACCAGAAGAAGGTCAGAAAAATGATAAACAAGCTTGAACCCAGAATATGTGACCTAATTGAAACATAAGTGTTTTAGGAAGAAGGTAAAACTATGAAAAACAGTAATTAAAGGTTTTCAAATAGATCACTAAGATATTAACTTAGAAAAATGACTTTCAGGACACCAAGAAAGTTGATGCTGTTGAGAACTGAAATAGTGGCACAAAAGATCAAAACTGTATCTCGTGACACCGAGCAAAATCCAATGATAAGGGAGAAACTGAAAGTATTGAGAGATAGACCAAGGACTTTGCTCATAAAAATATTTAAAAATTTAAATAAGAGAAAATAACATCTGGAACAAGCTTCTGGAATGAAAATATATGCTGATCTGATGATAGACTTAGATCTACTGGCTGAAAGTGTTCATGGAGGAATCCAAGGTCTCCAAATGTGCCTTTAAAATTCCTGAAAGATTAAGGAACTCTCATGCACATCCTCCCGTAAAGGCAGGGCCAGGAAAGGAGAACCAAGCTAAGATAGAACTTTAAATATGCAACACTGAGAACCATAAAGCCCTGCAATTAACTTATAGATTTCTGAGCAACAAGACTGGGCCCAAGAATGTTATATGAAGTGAAGGGTAGTTATTTACACATATATCCAAAGACTGAAACGGCATTTCAATATTGTGCCTGGAAAAGAACGCTCTAATCTCAATAGGAAGAAAGAGAAAAAGGAATATTGTTGGTGATGAGTGATGTATCTTGCAACATATGCTGAAGTCTAAATTGACTGTAAATGTGATTGGCAGTTTGAAAAAAATGTCTTAAATAAGTGTTTGAAATTGAACTGAAACTTGTGTCCAGTTTGACTGTATCAAAGTGCAAATGACAGAAATTTTAAACCACAGGAGAATAAACATAGGCATTTGTTTTTTACTTTACAGGAAGAAGCTAGGGTCTCATTGTTCTTTTGCTGTGGTTGTTATTATTGCTTTTGCTGTTTCTTTTGTTTTTGCTTGTCCTGTCTACCATAACATTTTGTCATTTTTTGCATATTATTATCTCATGGTCATAGAATGGCTACTGTAGAATGAGGTACATTTTATTATTATAGAACAAAGAGGAAGCAGGGAAAAAAAGACAGGGAGTTAAATGATCATTTTCCGGATATATCTTTATCTTTTCTTCAGGACAAAATATTTCTTACAAGCTCAGTAACCGCCTTCCCCTAATTACGTATTGGCCAAACCTGGATGCTATGGGCATCCATATAACAATTCATGTCAAAGGGGACTATGATTATATAGTCATATTAGAATATGATTATGATTGTCTTCAGCTGACAAGGACTTACCCACTGGATGCTTCACCCCTCAAAGAATTGTGGAGAGTTCCACGAGCAAGGAGAAGCTAACAAATGGTTAAGTAAACTCAACCCCCAGACTTGATTGTCATATACACCATTATATATATACATAATATAGAATTAAAAGTTTTTAAATAGCACCAGAATAAACAAAGCATTTGAAAGGATGTGAAGAGTGAAAAGTGACAACACTGTGAAAGTCTTCGGTGTGTCTATTTGTGTGTGGGAGAGGAAAATTAGAGTTCTAAAGATTTTTGTGTATTAGTGTGAGGGAATAGAAAGGACAAATACACAGTGTTCTGATATTGGGAATCATTATTTTATTCTGAAGCTATGGTCAGTATGACCTGATGCAAATTGGAAAAGCAATAATGAAATGTGTCTTAAATTTGATGAATTGGAATTGAATTAATTATCTTGTACCCTGTTGAGAGAAGCAAACTGAAAGAGAAATGAAGAGGAGACCTCGGAGGTCCTCCACTCTAACTTTACATTAGAATGTACTGGGTAGCTTCTTAAAAACTCTAATGCTTTGCCACAACACCAGACCAAATGAACCTGAATCCTAAGGGTAAGTAGGATTTGGGCATAAGTAGGTTTTAAAGATCCCTTGATGATCTCAGTGAGCAACCAGAATTGGTAACTACTCTTTCAGAAGAAATTCAAGGTATAGTACAAAATCCACTATTAAATTTTACAAATTCTTTAAATAATCATGCTTTGAGCACATTCCATATGCCAGGCACTGTACCATCAATGGGTGATACAGCACGGAATGAAGTAAAGTTCTCGTTCTCAGGACTTGGACCTTCAAATGGGGGCGATAGACCCTATTCATGTAATATTAGATAGTGACAAATAATAATACATCATGTAATATGAGGGAAGGGGAAGGCAAGTGGGCCCAGGGAAATCCTCTCTGAAAAGGAGAGATCTGATCAAGACAGGAATGACTGAGTGAACACCTCAGAGACAACCACCAGGAAGGGGACGAAGGCAGCAAGGAAAAGAAAGGACAATGCCTTGCATGCAGAGCATGTCTTACTGAGGGCAAATAATGGTGAAGAGAAAACTCCATACTTCCTTCCTCAGGCTTGCATTCAAGAGTAATGGTAAAGCATATTTGCTTTCAGACCAAGGTTAGAGGTTTCACCATTGGGGGGGCATCAGTCTCAGAACTAAGGTATATTTCAACACGAAGGAAATGCAGCTCAGAAGAGAGGAAAACATTTTAATAAACTTGGAAAATACATGGATAAACACTAAGTGACTCTTTAGTTTTAATCAGTATTAATTAAAGACTAATTTAGGATACAGAATTCAAAACCAGGTGCAACAAAAATACTATAATAAAATTCCATGAAATATAGAAGACTAAGATCAGAGCTGAAGTCTTCTATGTCCTTAACTCTTCAGAAGGGGATGGTGATTTTGATAAACTTCAGATTTCAAGTCAATTGTATAATCTCTTAAAAGAATATAAATATAATTAATAACTTGAAAATGAATTGGAAAATGCAATAGAGAAAATATGATTACTCAATGAGATAGCAGGATGAAAGAAATATCTGCAAAGAGGCAAGGAAGCTATAAAACAAAGATTGCAAAATATATCTGGGTTGTGGATGCATGTGTGTTTTGTGTCTTATTAGTACAGAAATAAGATATTAAGAGTTACTATGGTGTCACCAGCATTAAAGACCTATGTTATTATATTTTAAAAGAAATTAGGGGTGCCTGGGTGGCTTAGTCGGTTAAGCGTCCGACTTTCGCTTAGGTCATGATCTCGCTGTTCGTGGGTTCGAGCCCCGCGTCGGGCTCTGTGCTGACTGCCAGCTCAGAGCCTGGAGCCTGTTTCAGAGTCTGTGTCTCCCTCTCTCTCTGACCCTCCCCTGCTCACGCTGTCTGTCTCTCTCCTAGAAATATATATATAATCTCACAATTAGTGAGTTTGAGCCCCACATCAAGGCTCTCTGCTGTCAGCACGAAGCCTGCTTGGGATCCTGTGTTTCCCCCTCTCTCTGACCCACCCTGCTCACATTCTCTGTCTCTCAAAAAAAAAAAAAAAGTATTAAAAAAAGGAAAGAAGATAAATTAAAAAGACAAACCATTATGTAAAACAGGATTCAAAGTCCATAAATAAATCCAGATATTTATAGAAATGTAATATACAACAAAGTGATATTTTAAATCAATGGAGTAAGGATGGCTTACTTAATCAATGCTATTGGCATTAAGTGGATATCTATAATGTGGGGTGAGAGGTGAGAGGACAAAAATGCTGGTAAAATGCAAAAGCTTATCTACAATACTTACAATACACTTATGTAAAAACATGAGCACACCCATAGTCATCAAGAAGTAGAACATATTATAGAGAAGTACAATGAAAATATGAGAAAATTTGTCTTGAATCCCTTTAATTGCTGTAATATAATTTTCCCAATAAAATATTATGAAGTAAAACAAAAAATGGCAAAGGCAAGTACATTCCTCTAAAGAAGTGTTAAATCGGGGCACCTGGGTGGCTTAGTCAGTTAAGCGTCTGACTTTCGCTTAGGTCATGATCTCGCGGTTCGTGGGTTCGAGCCCCGCGTCGCGCTCTGTGCTGACTGCCAGCTCAGAGCCTGGAGCCTATTTCAGAGTCTGTATCTCCCTCTCTCTCTGACCCTCCCCTGCTCACGCTCTCTCTCTCTCTCTCTCCCCTAGAAATAAATTTTTAAAAAAATTAAAAAAAATAAAGAAGTGTTAAATCAGATGCAAACTAAAGTATGAACAAAACTGATATCACCTCCACTGTGCTAAGCACTTCCGTCTAGGAGCACGAGCACAGTGACATCTATTTATCATGAACCACATTTAATTACAATTCATCTCTTAGAGATGAGAACACGAGATTTTTTTTTACGGTGTACTATGATTTTTACTCTTGGAGAATGTTTCTCAAGAAAGTAATAAAATTATGTATCATTTTTGCAATTGGCCTCTTGCCCGAATACTGTAGCGTGTTTTACACACTTTGTAGAGACTGGGAACCTAACAATAAAGAACAGTAGAATGAAAAACCTTCAGTAAGTATACTTCAAAGCAAATAAAAGTGATTTTGTGGGCTACACATTTGCAATTGCCTTTCTTTACAACCTCTGGAGAGCTCTTTAGCGTCACTTGAATTAGGACTTTGGGCAAAGAGCCTGCTCAGAGTGAAACTGCGATGATACTTCCTCTTGACCACGGTACATTGCTTTTCTGTCCCCAATGCCAGGCTCTCCAGCAGTGTGAGCAGTCAGGAAGCACCACTAAAATATAGACAATATAAACTATGAGAATTCCCTGAAGCAGATAAAACAAAGTACATGTGCATTTTCTCCTTTTTTAAAATATCATATTGAAAAGAAGATAAGCTCATCAGAACTCAGGGTATCTTTTGCATTTCAGAGATTTATCTGTAAACACCATACAGTTCTTGAACAAGGCGATTTCCTTGCTACTTTGTTGTTGCATTTACTATTTACGATAATTTGGGGACACATTTCAGAGCGTGACTGTTTATTTCAATCAATTCCGTAAGTGTATCTTGATTACAGAGGTGGAGAGCTGTGGAGAACAGCATTAATTTAAGGACAGGCCTGTGAGCTTGTAGTTAGCATAGTTAGTATCATTCTATGATCTCTGTATGGCTACTCCACTGAAAAGATATGTTAGGGGGTGAGCTTAAAAGAAGAGTAAGTTTTGGGGCGCCTGGGTGGCTTAGTCGGTTAAGCGTCCGACTTTCGCTTGGGTCATGATCTCGCGGTTCGTGGGTTCGAGCCCCGCATCGGGCTCAGTGCTGACTGCCAGCTCAGAGCCTGGAGCCTGTTTCAGAGTCTGTGACTCCCTCTCTCTTTGACCCTCCCCTGCTCACCCTGTCTCTCTCTCTCCTAGAAATAAATAAAACATTAAAAAAAATTTTTAAAAAAGAGTAAGTTTTGTTTTTATTTTTGTTGTTGTTTACTTTACATATCAATTTGCATGCATTTTCTCCCCAAAGAGAAATCTATTCAGGTTTATGACAGAGTCCTGGGCCACTTACAGATGAACAGCATTTGTATCTTCATATGCATGGCCTGTCTTTCCATGTAAATTAAAGGCTACTTCTGATGGCTGCAATCCACTTGTCATAAAATAAATTAAATCTTCGTTAGTCACTTCTGAAGTATTATGAGTTCACTTTCCTAGAATAACACCTCTGTTTTGGGGCCATACCATATGGCTTACCCTGTCCTACTCTCCTCCTTTTTGGGCACATTCTTATCCAGTTTTCTTTTCACTGTGAATTCAAAATTCATGTGCAAGATTCATCAAACTCCCCCAGTCAAAGCCCAGTACCTCTTTTCTTCTATGGTAACCCTTTCCATGGGCACAGCCTGGACCAGGCCATAAGCTGAGGCTTCCTGGGATTGAAAACTATAAGCTGTAACTAATGGCCCCTCTTTTGCCATAACTTCCCAAGGTGACCCTTTCCTTCCCAAACCCATACTCTTTAATCACCTGAAGACCTTTATTTGTCTGTGGATCGGTTTCCTTTTGGCTTCGTGTCACTTCCAGAATTCTTAATTATCTAACCTGAACAGTGAAGTGGTTAATTGTGTAGACTCTGGAGACAGACTGCTTGAGTTTGAAACCTGACTCCAACATTTATTATCTGTGTGACCTTGCGAAGACATCTCACCTCTCTGACCCTTGATTTCTTCATCTGTAAAACAGGGATTGTAAGAGCATTCATCTTTTTTTAAAGAAAATAAATGTTTTAGATTTGTTTGATCTTTTGCAAAGGAAAAGGTGGCTGATCCTTTATGAGTGTTTCAGCGGAGCAGGAAAATAAATGGTTATGGTGGTATTATGAGTATAATTATGAAAATACCAGTTTTTCATAAAGATAAAAATTCACCCTATAAATGCAAATCGCATCCTTCTTAATCCTTTCTCCTATGTATTGGGACTACATCCCAAGGGCCTCAAAATGGTTTTATATAAGAGTTAGTCCAGACTATTGTTCTTAAAGGAATTAAACTAGTCACAACATTTTTTAAAAAGCTAGACATATGCAGTTAAAAGTTTATCTCCACCCTCGCCTTTCATGTCATTTTCAGTTACTCTAACCCACACCAAAGGACAAAGAATGTGACCAGGCTGAGATCATGACACGGAACATGTCTCTTTTGACAGTGGCACAGCCATTTCTCATGCATAGACATGCAGGCAAAACTGGCCCAAGTTCAAGAAGCTGAGGTTTGTCTCCATTTTCTCTCACCCCAGTTTAGCCTTTGGCAAAGGAAAGCTCACGCATTGCTTCAGGAAAGGAGGGTAGGGAGAACAAAGGTGATTTGATTTGAAAAATAGGATATATGAAAACTGGCAGTTCCTTTGAGTAGATCTGCCTTTTTTTCTCTTGAACACGATGTTTTCTGTAAGTCCTATCTTTACCTGGAGTATTACATGGCTACCTGAAACATTATTTTCTCACTCCACCCACAGAGGCTGTCAGGACAGCCTCATTTCAAGGAAGAGTAGGAGTGAGAATTATTGTTTTGAAAACACTATAGTCTTGAAGTCTTCCTGAAAGAAAGTTCCTCTGTAATTTTTGCACATAAAAGTGATAATGAAGTGAATTCAGATGTATATTTTTTAAACTAAAAAGTTAAACTCATCTTAAATTCTAAAACTGAACTACATTAAAGAGTTTGAAGATTTAATTATGCTTTACTGTAGGCCATTTTGTCTTCCAAATCACAAGTTTTAAACTGTCGTCTATTGCTCCTGATTTATTCCATGTTGAATTTGTCTTGTTCCCTCCCTTTATGAAATAAAGACTTGTTTTATTATCTTTCCATTTCACAAAGGAGTTACGTTGTTTAGAATGTTTGCTTACATAGGATTGTATATTGCTTTGTGGTTCTTGAAAAAAATAACAGCAGTTGAAAGCATAAATTGTTCAGCTAAAAGGCTATATTAATTATTTAAAATCTTACCAGAAATCACTACTATTTGATACAACCAAGACTAGTGCATTATAAAGTGCATGAGTTTTTTTCCTGCTCAAATAGGAGTAGAAAACAGTGATGTAATGTTTTACTATAAGCATACATCAAGGATTAATATCAAATATTACACAATGCCCTCAGTTGTAAGGAAAAAGACAGTATATTCATGAATTTGTATCAAGAATTGCCTTCTATATCAAAAACAACTAAGCAATGACTTAACATCAAATTGAACATGTATGAGACAAAATTTAAAGAAGCCCATACTCAAAAATTAACCATGAAGACTTTCCTATAATCATTAGCCATGCTCACTAGATTTGTGTACATGTCTGACTGTTAGAATGAGTGACTGTGAAAACAAGGAATTCAAGATATATATAAAATAATTATATTTACAATTTTTCAAAATCATGCCAGAATTTACTTTGCACTGTCTGTAACTTTCCCTTATATCTTTAGCTATGCTAAACCTGAATCATATCGTAAAGACCATCAAAAAAGAAAATTTCAGGATGCCACACCCAATCTGCAATAAATTTTTCTTAAATTTTAAAATCAATTTCTGTGTTATATTTACCCAGAATGGGGTGAGTTAGTTTCTCACATGTTATAGTCCATAACTATTTCATTGTTGACATCTGGAGGTCAAAGTGCTCTCTCAGACCTGATTTTAAAGCTATTCATTAATACATAGTTTCATTTCTGAAATACCTTAAAATTGGCCATGTCTCCCTTTATTATATATACTCTTTAAGAAATTACTGTCTTCAAATCGGGCCATGTGTAGCAACATGGGTGGACCTTGAGGGTGTTATGCTGAGCGAAATAAGTCAGGCAGAGAAGGACAAATACCATATGTTTGCACGTATAGGAGGATTAAGAGGAACTTAATGGAGGACCGCGGGGGAGAAGAAGGGGGGAAATAGTGGGGGGGAGGAGGCAAACCATGAGAGACTCTTGAATGCTGAGAACAAACTGAGGACTGATGGGTGTGGGGGGGAGGGGGAGATGGGCATAGAGGAGGGCACTTGTGGGGATGAGCACTGGGTGTTATATGGAAACCAACTTGACAATAAACTATTTGTAAAATAAAATAAAATGAAACAGAATAGAATAGAATAGAATAGAATAGAATATATCATAAACCTAAAAAAAGAAATTACTTTCTTCAAATATGTAGAATTTCATTAGGGAGGAACTAAATCCTCATATTGATATCTTAATTGATAATACTACTAATAATACATTAGTAACACAGTATCTGCTTTTTTAATGGCTATGATCCCTATTCTGTCACACTTTACTGCACATGATTCTCCATTTTGTACATATACCTTTCTCCTTTCTGTTAAATTTCTATCTCAGCTGTAACGTATGCTCTTTTGGTATTAGCAATTACAAAAACATAAAAGATATCTGGGTAAGAAGATACAGATAGTACATGATCGAACTAAGAATTGAACAACTAAAATTACTTTCTTAAATCTCAGAAAGCACTCTTAAGGTACACTGGCCAGTTTCTGTCTTACTGTCTGAATCATCCTGAGATCAGGTCTACTGAATCTCAGGCTCAGTATGACCCTTCCTTTTGGTATCAGTTCTTCAGACCTTACCTTATCACTTGGAGGAGCATCTCATCAGTCCCTTAGACCACCTTTTCTATCCCTCATCAAAAGTGAGGACCTTTGGATTCTATACGTAAAATGAAGCCAAGGGAGTACTCATAGCAGTCCTGCAGCTGGCTACATTGTTCTGATAAGGATGTGCCAGGAAAACAGTGCCTCAAGATGCTGAGCATCTCCAGCACAGCTGGGTGGCTCAGTCAGTTAAGCGTCCAACTCTTGATTTCAGCTCAGGTTATGATCTCGCAGTTTTTTAATTCGAGTCCCACGTGCTGCTCCACACTAACAGTGTGGAGCCTGTCTCTCTGCCCCTTCACAGCTCGTGCGCATGTGCACATACTATCTCTCTCTGAAAAATAAATAAACTAAAAAAAAAAAAAAAGATGTTGTGCAACTCCTTCCAGAGTCATAAATGAGAAGGGAATCAGCAAAATACCCTCTATTTCATTGAGGCTTTGCCATATTAATTGTGTAAATCTAGAGAAAACCCCTTTCTTTTTTCAAGATCAACCCCCATTTGAGGGTAAGAGATGAACAAGAACCCTACAGTCTGCCTTATTTATGTACAATGCTTTCTTTACCATGCCTAGGAACAGAAAGCATGAGTTGCTCTTTTATGCTTTCATGTCTTTCTTCTTTTAGTCTAGCCTCAGATTCAGCTTATTTGGCAGAAAGGTACACCTTCCCTCACTTTGCAAGATACCATGTGTTCCTCCAGGTTTGACCTATGACACGTTATCTGGGAACTAAGGAATTGAGTAAATCCTTTTTCACCACAAAGCTTGGTTTTCAAACTAATGCCTTGCTCTGAGCTCAGTTATCTGCCCTCTCCAGTCTGGGGCCCTGAAGGGCCCTCCCAAATAAGATGATGGGAGTTGTCAATAAAACATATGTAAGAGGGTAAGAGCGGAAATCACAGAATATTTTAATGTTTACAATACAAACAGTACAGAAAGGTAATGATTTAAAGTGTTGATCATATGCACTCCCATTCAATAACTTCTGCTTACAGCTCTTGAAATAGTTTTTGTTAGGCCACAAAATCATTCAATTAACAGCACAGAACTTATAAGCATCTGGTTTCAGCTGAGGTCACATGATCTTATGGTTTGTGGGTTCAAGTCCCACACTGAGCTCTGTGCTGATAGCTCAGATCCTGGAGCCTCCTTTGGATTCTGTGTCTCCTCCTCTCTCTCTTCCCTCCCATGCTTGTGGTCTGTCTCTCGAAAATAAATAAATGTTAAAAATTGCTTTAAAAAATAGCTTATGATATGGAATGAATGATATGTGGTGAACTAAACCTCTAATTAAAGTAAACACCTCCATAAAAAAGTAATCATAAATTTGATCATGTTGATCATAGGAATAACCACAAATGAGTTTTGTTGTTAACTTCAAATCCATTCTCATTATTGAATAAGTAGGTCAGAGATGACTAACTGGTTTCAACTCATAGGCCCATGCTGACTGCTAGTAGTTTCTGCAAGAAGCTTTCTGTAGAGGAAAATTATAGTTAAAGTGTATTCTTATCCATGCTGGCCACATGGTATCATTAACATATATATAACATATATCATATGTTATATATGCTATATATGTCATTGTTATATATAGCACACATATGACCCATATGACACCAGTGGATTCTACAAATTCAGTTCCCACGCTGCCTCTAAATTGGCTACCTCTCATAAAGCATGTTCTTGCCCCAGATCCATTTGCAAATCAAAGTTTTTTAGAATCTGTCTGAATTCATTCAGAGTTAGTCTTTAAATTACAGAAATTTACTGCTTCAAACATGTAGTATCCTTAACTCTATTGCCACTGCCCCAGTCAGTTCTCTACCTCATTGATACTGCACAAATCTGTGCAAATGCTGGAAATTCAGAAGTTTGCTTATCTTTTATTGCAAGTAAGCTATCCTAAGGCCTCCTTCAAAACAACTACAAATACTTTGTTCCATGTTTAGAAGTTTTATAGCCTTCTCCATTCATTAAATATTTATCGAGTGACTACTATATGACATGCAATGTTTTCAGTTTAATAACAGTGGTGCCTGCAAGTCTTTTTCCAAATTTACATGGCCACACTTTTTNTTGCCTCCTCCTATCGTACTTTCTCCCTGGGCTCAAGGATTTAAAGTGTTTCTCTTGAAAGGAAACACTGCCCTGGGAAGTTTGTAGTTTTTAGTAATCCCTGTTCAGTATACAGGAGATATCCAGTATTCTCAGCTTGAAGAATGTTTTGTAATCATTTGAAACACCCTCATATTAAAAAAGTAGTTTTTCTTGTCTCCTTTAATATGATAATAATGTCTAATTTTAACAAGTGTGTATCATTCAACAAAAACCATAAGCTTTACAGTAGAACATGATTAAAGAAAGGAGAAGAGAGCCATACTCAAACATGGGGTATCATGGTCCCCAAAAGACCCATAACTATCTATTACAGTAAACAAGTAAACAAAAGCCTGCAAAGTAACTGATGTGTATGTGTGTGTTTAATATTTCACACTTAAGTGGAATCAATCAAGAAATAGCAGGCGGAAGCAACACAATATAATGAGATATGTCATTTCAGTCAAGACTTGTAGATGTAAGTTGGAAAAAAAAAAAGAAACAGAAATAAATGCCCATATGTGAAATAGACGATTGGTGATTCGAAACAAATGGTTTACTTCCACCCACAGGTAGAGGAAAGTAGTGGCTTCATCATTAAAGTATTTCCTTTTCACCACCTGCAAAGTCTTGGGTCTCAGTTGAATACAGAATAGTGTGTTAGGCACGTCCAGCTTTCATAATCACAGACTATTTCGGGTGGTTGAGCAGATGTACCATCACTTGAGATGATGGTTGAGCCCAAGGCTGCAATCATTTCACAGGATAACTAACCTACATATGTAGAAGATACAATAAATACAATGAATTCTTACTTTTTTTCCCTCAAGGGAAGAATTCTGCTCAAGAAATTTATTTCACTAAGCAGATATTGCTCTGTTCCTATGACGTGGAATGCTGCTATGCCTGTGAAGTTGTAAGTTTATATTATAACAAATACTGAAATCTTGCCCAATTAGAAGCTGATAGAATCAGAATTAAACAGTTGTGTTAAAAATGTGAATAGTCTTGATTACTTGGACTAACTTGATAACATTTGAAATGCAGTACTTTAAATGGTAAAAAAGGTATACAAAGCATGAGGATGAGTCACAGGAGCACTACCATACACATGATACTGACAGGTAAGCCAGTAGATGGTACAAGGAGAGATAGTATCACAAGATAGAAGGGTCTCTGATCATTCATGGAGAAGAAGAACATAATCTGAATTCATATAATTGATAACATTTTCCTCTAATATCTCAGCATTGTTTCTTATAAAATCTTTTTGAATATCCAAAAGATAGATTCAGAAATATCGTGCAATTAAATGGAGACAGTGTGGTATAAGTCATATTAGTATTAATACTACACATGAATAGATCTTTTAAATGAAAACTAGGAAGAAATCAATGTTACTAACTCATAAGTACTTTCAACAATGTAAATAACGCTTTGTTTTTAACTAATACCTCTAATAATCTATAGCTTACAGAGACCTTTGTAGTTTCAAAAAGAAAATCCTGTGAAAAAGATCGTGTTTACTGCATTACTTGTCAAAGGGTATTCCCAAACTGAATGCCCCCTAAAAAGCTTCTGCACAGCCAAGGAAACAACCCAGAAAATTAATAGGCAACCAACGGAATGGGAAAAGATAGTTGCAAATGACATATCAGATAAAGGGTTAATATCCAGAATCTATAAGGAACTCACCAAACTACACGCCCGAAAAACAAACAACCCAGTGAAGAAATGGGCAGAAGACATGAACAGACACTTCTCCAAAGAGGACATCCAGATGGCCAACAGACACATGAAACGATGCTCAGCATCCCTCCTCATCAGGGAAATACAAATCAAAACCACACTGAGATACCACCTCACACCAGTCAGAGTGGCTAAAATGAGCAAATCAGAGAACTCTAGATGCTGGCGAGGATGTGGAGAAACGGGCACCCTCCTACACTGTTGGTGGGAATGTAAACTGGTACAGCCCCTCTGGAAAACAGTGTGGAGGTTCCTCAGGAAACTAACAATAGAACTCCCCTAGGACCCAGCAATAGCACTGCTAGGAATTTACCCAAGGGATACAGAAATGCTGAGGCATAGGAGCACATGTACCCCAATGTTCATAGCAGCACTCTCCACAATAGCTAAAACATGGAAAGAGCCTAAGTGTCCATCAACAGATGAATGGATCAAGAAGATGTGGTTTATCTATACCATGGAATACTACATGGCAATGAGAAACAATGAAATCTGGCCATGTGTAGCAACATGGATGGACCTTGAGGGTGTTATGCTGAGCGAAATAAGTCAGGCAGAGAAGGACAAATATCATATGTTTGCACGTATAGGAGGATTAGGAGGAACTTGACGGAGGAACAAGGGGGAGAAGAAGGGCGGAAATGGTGGGGGAAAGGGAGAGAGGCAAACCATGAGAGACTCTTGAATGCTGACAAAAACTGAGGACTGATGGATGTGGGGGGGAGGGGGGATGGGCATGGAGGAGGACACTTGTGGGGATGAGCACTGAGTGTTATGTGGAAACTAATTTGACAATAAACTATTTGTAAAAAAAAAAAATAATAAAAAATAAAAAATAAATGTCCGGGTCTCTCTAAGGCACCTTGTGTGTAAGCCTTCATTTTCTTCCTTGTAGACCCATTCCTTGGAAGCATTTTTTGTTTGTTTTCAGATTGAAAAAAAAAAAAAACCAAATAGGCATCAGTCACAAGGCTAGTTTTACAAGTTTTTTGTTCCTGTCCACATTCAAGGTTGAAGAAACATAGCAGCAAACTCATACTTCTATCCTCATCACCTTATAAGGAACATAAAACCTTTAAAGCATTAATGACAACGTATTTTCTTTGGTCAAACAATTCTATGACATCAATAAAACAGATATTGATATAGATAATGAAACTGAAGCCCATATTGATTAAGTAATAGTCCAGGTCTTCAGCCAGTTATTGGTAGAGGCAGGAATAAACACAGTATTTTGTTTTGTTTTTCTTTTCTCCTTAATTTTTAAAATGTATTTATTTATTTTGAGAGAGAGAGAGTGAGTGAGCATGGGACAGGGGCAGAGAGAGAGGGAGAGAGAGAATCCCAAGCAGGCTCCATGACTGTGAAGCCTGACTCAGGGCTCAAACTCATGAACCATGGATCATGACCTGAGCTGAAATTAAGAGTGGAACTCTTAACTAACTGAGCCACCCAGGTGCCCCTATTCTGTTTTTCAAGTAAAGGAAAAATCTATTGTAAATAAATCCAAAGCAATGTGCATAACAGGCAATCTCATAGGCATTCATGGGTAAGAAATAATAGCCTGGGTCACATGAGAACTTTGACTGGAAATTTAGAATGCACAATCACTCTCTGTCCATCAGTGATTTCCCTGCACCCCATTTTTCTCTGTCATTTGGGAATTATATGTCTCTTGTGTCCCTGCTTCTAATTCCACTTTGTGAGTGTGCCTAGAAAGAATCAAGGTTTGCATTTTGTAAATTATAAAATTATTATTTAGTTAATTATTACCAAGTGTATCGGCATCATCATCACTATTCAGCAAAACTATTATAATGAATTACAATTACAAGAATTACAATTCTTCTACTTCGTTTATTGTGAATAAAATGGGAGTTTGGACATTAAGTACAGTGTTATTAGAAAGGCAAACCTCATTTTATCAGACATATAAAATTTGTAGTCATGTGTATATTGATTTAAAGGCCGAGGTCTGAAGCCAGTTTTACCGTAAATATGAACTTAGGCAAGTGACTTGACTCTGAGTCCAAGCTCTGCATATGTAGGAATTCATTAATCAGGAGAGTCAAATCCATTAACTGATGTAAAGAATTTAGAACATGGTTTGGCTCATAATCATCACACAATATATATTGCTGCTTTTATTACTGGTTTTATCTAGCTAATTGGATTTTATCCTTATGTTTCAAAAACTCTCTAGTCCTTTAAAGTCTCCTCAATTTCCACTGGAAATTTCCTAGCTTTGTATAATATATTAGGTCTAACTTAAAGAAAATCAAGAGTTATTTTCTTTGTCAAGTTTTCAAAACATTACATTTCTTACCCTAAAATATTTTCCTTTTATATAATGGCTTACTAAAATGCATACATAGTCTGGCTTATTTTTAGGAGTTCAATTATGTAAGACCAATGTATATATTTCTCTGTTTTTTATAGAAGCACTGAAAAAGCAAATTGTTTATATGTCAGGCTATGTTTGGAAGATTTATCAATTTGAGCTTTACTTAATTTGAGTTTTGGCCAAGCATGATTCACAGAGACTTTCTAGCTTGAGCTTTTCTAAATTGATACTGAAGTCCTCATATAATATTCTCATTTTTATAAATATATTCCTCTATGACAAAGGCCATATATATTGTTGTATGTGTATAAAGCAAAAAATGTTATAAAAAACATAATCTCTTCAAAATCCTCTCCAGATATGTCATTATACCTACAACTTCTCATTTAAAGGAAAGAAATATAAGTGGTCAGGTTATCTCACTGATCAGACACTAACTCATATCCTATCTACCTTCATCTAAGTCTTCAGTACCAAACTGGATTCTCTATTCTTGGCATACAATGAATCTAAATTTCGGAGGTAGACCATGGAAACAACACTTCTTTGACTTTAGGCGAATTATTTAATATCTCTGAGTTTCAGTTTCTTTATAAAATATATATGGTACATATATATAATTAGATAAAGGTGTGATACATATATACATATTTATCAAATATTTATCAAATTTGATATACATGTATAGACATTTTATCTGTATCAAATAGATTTATATAGATATTAAATATATGCACATATGTAGAATATATGCATGTATACATATTTAATATAAATGCATACAACATATTTCTACAAAATATATGTGTGTATATATATGTGTATGTGTATATATGTGTGTATATAAATATATATATATACATGTATTTGTAGCTATGTGTGCATAGCCTTATACATAAGGCTTGCTACAAGTATGGTCCCTAGTGTAGAAACTGACAAATATTAAGCAATTAATCAATGTTTTTAATTTAATTGAGGACAAACAAGAGTAACAATACTGTGTAATTCTTTGAAAAAACAAGGTATCCAAAGCTAATAGGCCTTTACACAAAGCACAGAAGAAAAATTATTCATTCTCTATGAAGACATTTTTCTAAAAGCCAAAAAATCAAGAAAATTTTATATCTTTGCTGGAATGCTCTATTTCTCATGGATACTACATTGACCTAATCCAAATGTAATGACATGAAAAATCAATGAGGTCTTCAAGGTCAGAAACCATGTGAATCAGGAGAAATTGATGCACCCTCACACTTTAAGGTCTTCATATTTAAATGAACTGAAATTATTTCAACATCATTAACTGACCCTGAAAACTGATATGAACATTATTTGTTTGAATGTATTTGTAACATTATATACTCTAAAAGCCTAGTGGTGTGAGAACCCTTTACCTGGAACACTCTTGCCCCAGATATCACCTTGCTCTGTCTCTCATAATCAGGTCTTTGGGACAATGTCATCTCCTCTGAGAGTGCTTTCTGACTACACTAAAATTGCACACCCGTCACTCTATCCCTGTAACTTGAATTTCGTTTTTCCTCACAAGTCATCATTGCTTGACATTATATCATGTCCTATTTTGTCTGCTTCTAGTACATATCA
Organism: Crocuta crocuta; assembly: GCF_008692635.1. Lineage (NCBI taxonomy): Eukaryota > Metazoa > Chordata > Mammalia > Carnivora > Hyaenidae > Crocuta > Crocuta crocuta. The sequence goes on along the minus strand of NW_027531910.1, from coordinate 1,747,257 downwards.
CTGGTAAAATGTGGGGAATAGGTATGTTTCTGCTTGACCCACTGTCAAGAGAAGAAGAGTTAGAAGGTAGTCAAGTGCATAGCAGTCCTTAATGAAAAATTGTTAAATGGATGTTGGCTTTCTGGAATGAGAATAAAATTGTAAAACTAAAATATGCATGTGTTAGAAGCAAAGCCAAAGTACGTGTGGATGTGTACAAGGCGTGTGATACAAATGCAAGCAGCATGTATGTTCTTTGATTTACAAGCATGGTTTATGTACATCTAAGAAAATGTACTTATATGCAAAATTTAGTGAGTTTTTGACAAATTTTTACAACCATAAATTTAGCACCTCATCTAAGACACAAGGCTTTTAGCAGCCTAAAAAGTTTCACTACACGCTATTGCAGTTAACATTCTCCACTTCCTGACCTAGTAAACATTGATCTGACTCTATCATTTTAGATTATTTTGGTATAAAATTTCATAAATATAATTGTACTCTCTGAAAGCTGACCATTTGCACTCAGAAAAGGGTTTTTTTAGTCATGATTAATGCAAAGTGTTGCCTGTAACAGAATTTTGTTCCTTTTATTGAGGAGTAGTATTTCATTGTATAGAATATACCACAGTACAGTTGACCCTTTAACAGAACATTAAAGCATTCACTCTCCATGCAGCTAAAAATTCATATAGAACTTTTGACTTCCCAAGAACTTAACTACTTATAGCCTACCATCAGCCAGAAGTCTTACCAATAACAGACAATTAGCACATATTTTGTATGTTATATGTGTATATACTGTATTCTAAACCAGAGAAAAAGAAATGTTATGAAGACAATCATAAGGAAGAGAAAATACATTTACAGTACTGTATTTATTGAAAGAAAAATATGTATATAAATGGACCCATGTAGTTCAAACCCATGTTATTCAAGGAACTGTATACTATTTCTTGATGATAAGCATTTGGATTTTTCTTACCTTTTGATATTTATAAATAAAGCTTCTAGGAACAAGAGTCCTTGTGTAGACACAAATTTTATTTCTCTTGTTTGGAATTTCTCAGTCAATGTAAGTGGGGGCTAAATTTTATAAGAAACTGCCAAACTGTTTTCCAAAGTGGTTTAAACATCTTTATGCTTCTGCCAGCCAAATATGAGAATTTTGTTTACTTCAGATCCCAGGAAACACTTGGTGGTGTCAATCTTTTTAACTTTGGCCCCTCTAATATTTGTGTAAAATGCTATTTTGTGTCATATTGTGGTTTAAATTAGTATATCCCTAATGGCTAACCTTTTCGTGTGATTATTTGCCATCACATATGTGCTGTTGGAAGTTGTTATTCAAATATTTTGTCTGTTTCTCTTATTGGGGTTGTTTTTCCTCTAATTGATGCAATGTAAGAGTTTTTCAATATTTTAAACACAAAGTTCTTGTCAGATAAATGTACTGGGAATATTTTTTTCTAGTCTGTCTTTTATCTTTTAATTTTAAGGGTTTAAGAACAAAATAAATCCAATTTATCCTTTTTTCTTGTATAGTTCTTGCATTTTGAGTACTATCTAAAAGTCTGGGCCTACCTGCAGGTTGTAAAGTTTTGCTTTTTCACCTATGTTTTAGATTTTACATTTAGATATTTGACTTATTTTGGTTTTGGTTTTAATATTTTTAATGTTTACTTATTTTTGAGACAGAGAAAGAGCATGAGTAGGGGAAGAGCAGAGAGGGGAGACACAGAATCCGAAGCAGGCTCCAGGCTCCAAACTGTTAGTGTAGAGCCTGACATGGGGCTCGAATCCCAAACCATAAAATCATGACCTGAGCTGAAGTTAGATGCTTAACTGACTGAGGCACCCAGGCTCCCCATATATGATCTATTTTTAATTAAATTTTGTATAAGGCATAAGGTCAGAATCTGAAGTGCATTTTTCATCCCAATATCCAACTACCCTTTTCTGTTAGAATTATTTCCAAATTACCTTGGAATATTTGTAGAAAATCAATCGATGACATATGTACAGACATTTTTCTTTCTTCTTTCTGTAGGTATATAAATAAGCTTATACTTATGACAATGCCTTCTTGATTGTGATAGGTTTCTAGTAAACTTTCACATCCTATTATAAAAGCTTCAGCTCTTTTTTCCTTTGGAAAAATATTTTTATTATTTTAGTTCTTTGAATTTCTACATGAACTTTTATCTCACCTTACCAAGTTCTAGAAAATAGCTTTCTAGGATTTTGTTTGCAATTTTGCTGAATCTTTTTGTGAATTTGGAAATAATGGCATCATATCAATATTGTATTTCCAATACATATACATGGAATTTGCCCATTTGTTTTGATATTATGAAATTTGCCTAAGCATATTTTCTATTTTTAGTATAGAGTTTCTTATACAGCTGTAAATCTGGTTAAATTTAATCAGGTTAGATGGGGCACCTGAGTGACTCAATTAATTAAGCATCTTACTTTGGCTCAGGTTATGATCTCGCAGTTTTTGAGTTTGAGCCCCACATTGGGCTCTCTGGTGTCAGAACAGAGCCCACTTTGGATCTCCTGTCTCTTTCTCTCTGTCCCTTCCCCAGTTTCACTCTCTCTAGTTCAAAAATAAATAAACATTAAAAAAACTTTAATCTGGTTAGAATTAATATGAAGCAGTTGATTTTTTATTTTTTAATTTTAATTCAAATTTAATTAACATACAGTGTTATATTAGTTTCAGGTGTACAGTATAGTGATTCAAAAATTCTATACCTTAATCCTCTTTACCTAATTCATCTATTTCCACATCCACCTCCCCTCTAGTAACCCTCTATGTAGAAGTTTTCTACAGTTAAGAGTCTGTTTTTAAGTAGTTCATGTTTTTAATGACATGATTTTCCAATGTTTCTTTGCTAACTTGTATAAAAATACAATTTATTTTTATATCAATTTAGTATCCTGAGTCCTTGCTAAATTATTAATTCTAATAACTCTTTTGTTCTTTCTTTATGTTTGTCTATATAATCATTTCTTCTGTCAATAGAGCATTACCTCTTTCTAGTATTTATGACTCATTTCTTTACGTGCCTTATGGCTCCAGCTAGAGACTTCAGTATGATATGTATTAAAATTATCAAGTGCAGACGTCTTTATCTTGTTCCTGATTTTAAAGAGAAATATTCAATATTTTTCCATAAATTAATATGTTAACTATAAAGATTTTATGTGTGTTGCTTATAAATCAAGGATATTTCTTTGTATTCCTTGTTTTCTGAGAGGATTTTTCACATGAATACGGGTTTAATTATGTTAAATAAATTTTGCAGTTATTAAAATTATCTTATGATTTTTCTTCTTTATTATGTTTGATGCCTATTTTTCATTTAATTTTGATTAATTTAAAATGCTGAATTTATTTTTTATTCACTTTGTCATTATTTATCATCCTTTTGATTTATTGCTGGATATGATTTGCTTACATTTTTTAGTATTTTACATACACATTAATTATGGATAGTAATCTCTAGGTTCTTATAAATAAATATATAATAAATAAATAAATAAATAAGTCAAGATGTAATTCCTGCTTCTGAAAGAGTTTGTATGAAATTTCTATTCTTTCTGGATCAAGAAGATGTGGTTTATCTATACCATGGAATACTTACTACATGGCAATGAGAAACAATGAAATCTGGCCATGTGTAGCAACATGGATGGATCTTGAGGGTGTTATGCTGAGTGAAATAAGTCAGGAAGAGAAGGACAAATATCAAATGTTTGCACGTATAGGAGGATTAGGAGGAACTTAACTGAGGACCATGGGGGAGAAGAAGCGGGGAAATGGTGGGGGAAAGGGAGAGAGGCAAACCATGAGAGACTCTTGAATGCTGAGAAACAAACTGAGGACTGATGGATGTGTGGGGGAGGGGGGAGATGGGCATGGAGGAGGGCACTTGTGGGGATGAGCACTGGGTGTTATATGGAAACCAATTTGACAATAAACTATTTGTAAAAAATAAAAATAAAAAAATAAAGAAATAATATAATCTGAAAAAAAAAGAAATTTCTATTCTTTCTTCTTAAATTAATGATAAAATTCATCAAACTACCTGGGAATGATTTGATTGTAAATTAAGTTAGTTTAATTCATACCAAGCCATCTGGATTTTTTATTTCTGATTCAATTAAGTCTTAACCTGTAGTTTTCAAAGATTTTGTCTAAATCATAGAAACGGTTAAATTTATTTAAGTTAACCATAGTATTATTTTATTATTCTTTACATGTCTGTAATACTTGTAGTTATAGCCCCTCTTTTATTCCTGACATTGGAAATTTGTGTTTTCTCTTTTTTTTATTATACTGATCAGTTTTCCTTAGGGTTCATCAATTTTATTAATCATTTCAAATGGTGTGGAGTTTATTAACTGTTCTCAGTTTGTATTTTCTATTTCAATTATTCCTGCTCTTTTCTTTCTTTATTTTCTTTTAATTACTTTTGGTTTTAATTTTCTCTTCTTTCCTAGTTTTATATCCATAAACTTAGATCATTGTCATTTAATCTTCTGAAAATTGTTTTCTAATATAATATATAAAGCTATCAATTTCACTATTAGCACTACTTTAGCTATATTTCACAACTTTGGTATCTTTTGTTTTCATTCTCTTTCAGTTCAAAGAATTTTTTTTAAATTTCCTTCAGGATTTTTTTTGACTCACGAAATATTAACAAAATATATTAGTTAACTTACCAATATTTTGGAATATCCTTGATGTTTAATTCAGCTTCATTGTTTTTTGAAAACATACTCTAAATTTATTGCTTGTGAAGATTTGTGTCATCTAGCATATCATGTAAATCTTACATGTAGACTTAAAAAGCATGTGTGCTCTTCACTTGTTGGATAGAAGGCCCTACTTAACATCAGTGAGGTCAAGATGATGGATAGTGTTGTTCTACAAATGAAACAAGTTAACCAAAGTGTTATTCTGTTTACTCTGTGCTTTATCCCTTTTCTATTGTTATTATGTATTTACCTATAAAAGATAATTGGCTGTTTACAAAATAATTGTATATTTTGGCCATCATAAAATTATGTAATAATGTAAATAATAACATTTATGATTTTTTCCTATAAAATCCCAATGTTCTTTTAAGGGTCTAGGAGAAGAAGGCAAAAAGTACAGACTTTATATTATTATTGAAGGATATTTGGTATAGAACACTAGATTAGTTTTAAGGGTACTGCATGGTGTTTGATATTTGTACTTGTTATAAAATGATCACCACAGTAATTCTAGTTAATATCTGCCATCATGGATAGTTACAATTTTTTTCTTGTGCTGACAATTTTTAAGATTTATTCATCTAGCAGCTTTCAAATATACAATACAGTATTATTAACCACTGTCACCATGCCGTACAATAAAACCCCATGATTTACTTGTTTTATAACTGGAGTTTGTAAATTTTGACCCCATTTACCCATTTTTCTCCCTCACCTCTTGCAAGCACCAGTCTGTCCTTTGAAACTGTAAGCTCTTTTGTTTGTTTGTTTGTTTTCATTTTTTGTTTTTGTTTTAGATTCCACATACAAGTGAAATTATAAAGTATTTATCTTTCTCTGCCTGACTTGTTTCACTTAGCATAACAACTCCAGGTCTATGCATGTTGTCACAAGTGACAAGATTTCCTTCTTTTTTATGGTTGATTGTGTGTATATATATATGTATATGTGTATACACATATATCAAATAGTGTGTATTTTTGTGTATATATGCATGTATACAAATATATACATATATACCAAATCGTCTTCATTCATTCATCATTCAGTGGATACTTGGCTATTGAAAAGAAGGCTGCAGTGAACATGGGTGTGCATATATCTTTTCAAGTTAGTGTTTTCGTTTTCTTTGAATTAATACCCAAAAGTAGAATTGATAATTTTAGTTTTAATATTTTGAGGAACTTCTATACCATGTTTCATAGTGGTTGCCTGAATTTACATTCCTAACAATGCATACATGTCCCCTTTTCTCTATATTCTTGCCAACTTGTTATTTCTTCTTTTTTGATAGTACAACTATAGTTTCCATCTAATATTATTTTCTCTCAGTCTGAAGTTTATCATATGAAGTAGTGGAGACCAAGATCAGTGACTCCTTTCAGTATTCATTTATCTGAATAAGTCCTTATTTTCTCTGGACATGTAATTCTGTTTTGATAGGGCTTGTTCATTGAGCATTTTGAGTCTATAAATTGATGATGTCCATCACAATAGCAAAACTTTGGCCTTTCTTTTTTTTTGCCCCATTTTTCTGTTGCACTTTTATGCTTCCACTTCTGAGACCTAATTATACATATTTTCAAATTTTTAATATTGCTCTATGAGCCCCTCAGACTTTTTCACTTTAAATTGTTTTTCTCGGGGCGCCTGGGTGGCTTAGTCGGTTAAGTGTCCGACTTTCGCTTAGGTCATGATCTCGCGGTTCGTGGGTTCGAGCCCCGCGTCGGGTTCTGTGCTGACTGCCAGCTCAGAGCCTGGAGCCTGTTTCAGTCTGTGACTCCCTCTCTCTCTGACCCTCCCCTGCTCACGCTGTCTCTCTCTCTCTCTCTCCTAGAAATAAATAAAACATTAAAAAAAATTCAAAAAAAAATTGTTTTTCTCTGTTTTTCAAATTAGATTTTTTTTCCTATTAGGTTATCTTTAAATTTACTGACCTTTCTTTCCTTCTTCCATCACTACGCTATTGTTAAATGTACCCAGTGAATTTTTCATTTTAGTTATTATACTTTTCAGTTATAAAATTTCCACTTGGCTCTCTCTATGGATTCCATTTCTTTGTTGAATTGCTCAGTTAACTCTTTAAACCCACAGTTTCCTTAGAAATTTTCAATCTATTTTCCCTTCAATATTTTTTAAAGACTTTGTTAAAACTAATAGTGAGGTGGCCTCAAAGTCAGTGTTTGCTTTTTGCTTGTTCATGGATCCCGTGTCACATTTTCCTTTTCTTTTCTTTTTGGACATATCTCACCTTTCCAGTATTTCATAGTTACTCCCAACTTACCTTTTCTCTACATTTAATACTGAGTTATAGTGATAGACTTTAGGTAAAAGTAAAGGTGTTTCCATTTTCTGTTTCTTCACTCCATATTCTATGTGAATGACAAACCAAATTCAAACAAAGATAGGTATAGTCATGCTTTCCCTCCCACCCCCAGAAACACATACTTCTTTCTACAATTGACATCAATGCTTCTGGAAACTCTCTCCCTCCTGATGAGATCTAGCTTTACAGAGCTGATTTCAGTATAATGCAGCCGAAAGAGCCACAGACTACCATTCTCAACCAGCACAATCTCTCTTACTACTCCTAACAGATTAAAGAGCATGCCACCTTGAAGCTTACTTTTGTTCAAGCCGTCACTAAGAAATATTTGTTTATAAATCATTTTTTCTAAATTTTTATTTATTTTTTAAAAACTTGCTTGCTTATTTATTTATCTACTTATTATTTATTTATTTATTTTTGAGAGAGACAGAGACAGAGGAGGGACAGAGAGAGAGGGAGAGAGAGAGAATCCCAAGCAGGCCCCATGCTGCCAGTAAAGACCCTGACATGGGGTTCGAACTCATGAAACTATGATATCATGAGATGAGCTGAAACCAGAGTCAGATGCTTAACAGACTGAACCACCCAGGTGCCCAAAACCATTTTTTAAAATGTTTATTTATGAGAATGTGCATGTGAATAGGGGAGGGGTATAGCGGGGGTGGGCAGAGGATCTGAAACAAGCTCTGTTCTGACTGCAGAGAGCCTGATGTAGGACTCAAACTCTTGAATCAAACCCTGAGATCATGACCTGAGCCAAAGTCCTACACTGAGGCACCTAGGCACCCCTGTTGATAAATCATTTTGAAGCACCTTGTTTCTATCTATAAAAAGCTTGTGGTTTTTGACTGATTATTCGTTTTATTTATATATGTATTATATAAGTATATGATATATTAATAAATAATATATGCTATATTAATAAATAAATATATGTTACATATTAACGTTTATTTATTTTTGAGAACAAGAGAGAGTAAGAACACAAGAAGGGGAGGGGCAGAGAGAGAGGGAGACACAAATCTGAAGCAGGCTCGAGGCTCCAAGCTGTCAGCACAGAGTCCAACAGGAGACTAGAACTCACGAACTGCAAGATTATGACCTGAGCCTACTCTGATGTTTAACCAACTGACCCACCCAAATAAGCCACTTATTTGTTAACTTGAATTGTAACAGGAAAGCAAATCAAAATGACCCAATCAGCAACCTATTTTCCAGCTGATGGTACATATACACTCACATACAAACACAGGCCTAACACATGTAGATCTGTTTCTCTGACACTTCAGTTGCATCTGGATTTGCTGATGAAGCCACAGATTCTGGGAAGGGGGGTACCTTTGATTACATATGTGGCTTTCCCACCATGTTCTCCCACTCATCAGCTCCCTGGCCCTCTGGCAATCTCAGGCTTTTGCCTGAAGCAGTGCACATGATAGGCCACTCAGATCCTATCACCTGTCTCTGATCTTAATCCCTGTTGGTTCAGGGTCCTGGGGATGTTTGCTTCTTCCAGCTATTTCCAGTTTGGAATTCAGATTCATCTCCCCTGTCCCTCCATCCAAAGTGTTGTCTGTGAAGTCAATGACTGAAATGAGTTACAAATAATTTCATTTATGCTGATAAACATTTCCTTAACTGCCTCGTACATTGATGTTGTACAAACACAGTGACACTCACGGGGGTACATCTTTTGAATGTTATGGATCTGTTTAGAGCCTATTGACAACCTGTGAATAAAATCAACTGGCACATGTTTAAACTCATGTGCAGCATGTTACTCAGGAGAGCAAGATTCAGTGTTCATGCTGATTTGGCTCAAGTAGCTTCCATTTATTACACAGATAGTGTCATCCCCACCATAGCTCTCAAACCAGAGACTTCCTTCTCATGATGCCTCTAGTCACTAGCTCCATAATACTGCTCTTGATACTATTCTCCTTCCTCACAACTTCTGGGAGTGTCTTCCAGCTGTCACAGGAGTGGCCTGTCATCCAGCATGCTCTAATGCTTTCAGTGCACTTAATAAAAATGATGCCTAATAACGATTAAAGGAAACCATCACTGAAACCCTGATTGTATCTGATTTCAAAGACCAGTCTATTCTATTGAATAGTGAAAAAAAGGGCATATATATTTAACCACTGTAAATTTGCAGTTTATATAGCAGTTCTGAACAAACAAACCTCCCATGTTTTGTGAAGAACTCAAACAAAATCACTGTGTGTCATCCATTGATGGTAATCCTGCCTTCCTCTCAGTGGATGCCAAAATCGTGCTATAATAACAGTTAACTTACAAAGTGGTTGCACTGGATACTCTGGGAAAACAATTTTACATCTTATTGCTCTCTATTGGACTAATTATTGATTTCAACAAGTAAGTAAAGAAAAGCTTCTCATTTTAATTCCTTCTAAAGGTCTACCTCTCATTAATTCAGTTTCCTGTCTCCTTTAACTTTATATGTATATTTATACCAACATCACCCCCGGTGACAATAGCCTGTGCCATCTCTGTCTACTTAGTTTCATGTGGGTTAAAAGAGGGTATGGATCAGAATACGGATTGTTTAGGCAACTCATCCTCACTGCTGGAAATCTCAAATGTCATGGTTTGTTTAAATGTCAGTCATATAACTGATATAAAAATGATAGCATATTAAAACTGTAAATACAGATCGTCATAGGGATTTCTAGACAATTTAATTCATTGGCTTTAATTCTAAAATATATTTTTCCTTTTACAAGGTCTTAAGTTCTTCCAGATTTTGATTTGAGAAGTTTCCCTATAAATACATCCCGCTAGCAACAACAACAAAATATCTCTCAATGTTTAGTTAAGTTTCCCCAAGTCTTTGCAATTGGGAACATAATCTATTGAAGTGTAACCACTGTATTCTATCCCTAATGTCAACAGGAACAAGAACTTACTCTTAGAGAAATGGTAAATATAGTCCCTTGTTTGTAATACCCACTTCAAACCAGGATCCAGAAGGTCAAAACATTACTGGATGTTTGTTTAAATGTGTTCAATTCCAATTGCTGAACCACTTCTCTTCCCAAGTCCACAGTCCAGAATTTCAGGATACAAGGAAGAAAATGCACTGAAAAGCCCCCTTTACCTCTTGCAATGAAAATCTTTCCCGAGCCCAATCAAAAATCTGATTTAGAACAGAAAGTGTGAAAATGAGAATCAGAAGTGGAAAATTAAACTGGTTGCTCAAGTCATCTGGAAGGTAAAACTATATTGGTGGTTGCACATAATGAAAGTGAAGGTACGGAAATTGTATGATGGGTGCTGAAAAGGAGATGTCTATAAGAATTAAAGCTCTGTGTGCAGGTGTAACATATGGTTGCATGTAGTAGCCTTCTTTTATTAGGATAGAAGTGCCTACCTATATCTAACAGGTGCACTACATATAGAAATTTAGGCTTCAAAATAGTGTCAAAGAGATAAAATAATATTAATTCTATAAGAAATAGCTGAAATCGACTAATAGAAAGGGGAAGGTAGAGAAGCATGAGGCTAGATTAATAGTAACAAAATTATGAGGCAAAACAACAAGGATGGGTTCTGTCTTGGGAACATGCTATAAATAATAGAAAGGAAATAAATGTTTGAAAGGTAGACTGGAGGTACATGCTTCACTGGTTGTGTAAGACAAAAAGAAATTCTTGTAAGGCTACTTGAAAGGAAGAGATAGATGGAAAAACTAGAATGAGCTTTTGGTAACAAAATTAGCAAACAATGTAGAATATTGGATTTTAAAGTGAGTGACTTTAACCTAAGCCCTTGGGCAAGTTTTAATGTAGTGTGTCTGATACTAATGACGATCTTAAATCTTTGGATTTTTCAATGTTAGCTGAATTATGTTTTTACAATGCACGTAGAAAAAGACTAGCCAATGTTGATGAACAGAACTATCTCTTTACCATAAGTTATGTGTGTTCATTACTGTGTTATAGATAATTTAATCTAACTCATGCTAGTTCACAGTGTGTTCATTGGTAAATGCTGCTTTAATAGTATTTTCTTGTTCAGAGCACCTGGGTGCTCAGTGGGTTAAGGGTCCGACTGGAGTTCAGGTCATGATCTTGTGGTTTCTGAGTTCAAGCCTCGCAGTCAGGCTCTGTACTGACAGCTCAGAGCTTTGAGCCTGCTTCAGATCCTCTCTCTCTCTCTCTCTCTCTTTCTTTCTCTCTCTCTCTTCCCCTCCTCAGCTCATGCTCTGTTTCTCTGTCTCTTAAAAACGAATAAATGTGCAGAAAAATGTATTTTGTTGTTCTTGCATCTTTAAAAGGTTATTAATGTAAATTTCTCAAATTGAAAGTCTGAAATATCTACAGAATGCTGGAATTTGATCAATCTATGAATTTCATGATATTAGAGAATCAGATTGGACCTTTTTTTCAAGAATTTATTTTTCACTTTGAGAAAATAACACTGACCTGCTGCATAGAATTCTAGAATGTTCCAGTTGACCTGAAAGTGCTTTCCCTCTAAGCAGTGTCCACAAGAAGTCAAATTTGAATCAAAAATTTAGTGACCATAGAACTGGAAAAGGGCAGGCACTGTCTTATTCCAGTGCATGAGGGCTAACCAAGATGCCCTTAACATTCTCCTCAGCTTGACTAAACTTTAACAGACCTTTTTTTTCTGACTATAGGCCCTTGCTTTTTCTTGGAGCAGTTACTTTTGAAAAGTGACAACTTTTTGAAAAGTAAAATTTTTCTCTGCTCCATTGATTTGTAAATCCTCTACAACCCAGGAATTTCTTTCTCAAGAACCTGGAAGCCATTCCTTTGAAATATAATCACCTAGATAGTGCCCCAATCTCTCAGCCTACATGGGAGAATAGAAGCCTAACTTTGATAAATGCCAATTAGCAAATCAGATGGCCTAATCACACTGACCAACCTCTCTCCAGGGTCTGCAGTAGTTTCCCACGAGCTCCCTCAGTGCTTAAAAGCAGTTCCACATTTTGTTCCAACAGAGTTGAATACAATCTCTCCTCTCTTGCAACAGTCTTGATCTTTATTTTAAGGAGTCTTCCTTGTTTATTTAACTCATCCAGTAAAATTTGTTTCTTATAAGACTGACTGCTTGATCTATGCAGCTTCACATTTTGGGGCCCTCCTTCCCTCGGTTAACATCTTTATTCGCTACTTCCAATCTCTGATTTTTTTTTTCCCTTCTCACCTCTCCATCAGTACGTCTCAACGCTGGTTATTTGAATCATGTGAGGAATACTTAAGAATGTTGATGATGACTGGGCCCAACCATAGAGTCAGATTTAATTGATTCAAGGTGGGACTGGGTTATTGATATTGTTTAGAATTGCCTCAGATTATAGTAATTGACGAGACTGAGAAGTCCTTTTTCAGAGGATAAAACATTTTTCTACCACACAGTACTTCTTCAAACATGTGAATAAAATTGATAAGATTCTCAATTTCCAAATTAGAATTGCCTACCATTCCTGCCATTCCTGAGCTGTTGGTAATTTACCTTGATTGTAGATTTGGAGCTTCTTAAATTCTTGGATCATATACTTATTGACAACCTCTAAATAGTTCTACTGTGGAAACAGATGCCATTCATTATGCCCAGATTTTACTAGTTTATATCTCAAAAGCAACTTTAATATCTAAAATGGGGAGAGTAAAAGACCAAATTGACCCTCTTCTTTTTTCTTTACATTTATTTACTTACTTTGAGAGAGAGTGTGTGTGTGTGCAGAAGGGGCAGAGAGAGAGGGAAAGAGAGAGAATCCCAAGCAGGCTCTGCACTGTGAAGGCAGAGTCTAATGCACGGTTTGAACTCACAAACTGTGAGATTACGACCCGAGCTGAAATCAAGAGTCAGACATTTAAACCACTGAGCCACCCAGGCATCTCCAAATTGACCTTCTTCTTTATTTGGCTAAATCTATTTAGCTTTGTAAATCTCATCAAAAGTGTTATATTTTTTAGAACTGTTTCCTTTACCCTAGTGCTACTCATAGATGGCAGCATTGGCATCATCCGAGAGTTTAGCAGGAGGACTCAGAGAACACAGCTTTATGTACTAAACCAGAATGAGTAGTTAACAAGATACCCAGGAGATTCTTATGCTCATCAACATTTGGCATGTACTGTTGGCTCCCTAGTGTAGCTTTTGACCACTCCTGTGTGGTTCCGGAACAAAATGGGTTTCCTCAAACCCAGCTCTTAGCACAAGGAAAAGTAACTTCGGCTTACTTGCTTGCCCCTCTCACTGGAAGGTAAGTCATTTGACAATACAGGGTGTATGCAAGTGTTTTTGTATTGCTAGTATCCAGCACAATCCTTGGTTTTTAGTGGGTATTTTTAGTCTTCTTAATTACTCTTCCTTAATTCCATTTCTTTTTAATCCCATTCTTAGAATCACAGAAGTAGTATGTTATTGTTTTAGTTTATGTTAGTGACATGGAAAGTGTATAAAATAGAGAAATGAAAAAAAATGAGCTTTTCATCTCCCTAAAAAAAGTTTAATTTCTGAAAACAGTGCTCCATTTGCTTTATATGTTTAAATAGTTGAGTTCATGATGTAGATACAATTTTGAATGCAGTTTTTTTCATGCAACATTGTACGATAAACACTTCCATGCTGCTACTTATTTTTCAAAACCATTCTTTTAATATTTAATAGTTTCAATGAGCATTTTAGGTTATTTATATTATGACTTCAGCCTTTCTCTCTTGTTTTAACTTCAACTACTAGTCAATACATGCAGCCTCCCTACCCCTGCCTTAAAACAGTTAAAAACAGACTTACTGCTGTTTTTCTTACAGTTCTAATTTTTCTGAAACAATTATTTCCTTCTAATGCCTTCCCTGAATAGCTAAATCAATTAAAATCCTACACACTGTATATGATTCAAAGTGCAAACTCTGTAAAACTTGCTCATGAAAATCTCAAAGATGTCTCTCTAAACTCCTATCAATTGCTGGTTTTTTTCTATTATTATTATGACATTGTTGCATATGCCCTGATATTGACTTCTAGTTATATCTACCATTTTATCCACAGAGAAATTCATGAAATACATCTAAATATTATTACACTATTATAAATATTATTTTATATGTGTAATATTTACAAAGACTTGCCATAGGAGATGCCAAAATTCTTCTGCTTTATTGAAGTATGCTTAATATACAAAGTTCCACATATTGAATATATATTTTTTGGTGAGTTTTGACATATGCATATACCTATGTTGTCATCAGCATAGTCCAAGTAATAAACATACCCATTACCTCCAAAAGATTTCTGCCCTTGTATTTCTTTTTTCACTCCAGTAGTAACACTGAAAGCACAGATGACAAAGGTAAAAACACACAAATGAGACTACATTAAACTAAAAATGTTCTGCACAGAAAAGAAAACAATGGAGTGAAAAGGCAACATACAGAATGGGAGAAAGATTTGCAAACCACGCTTCTGATAAAGAGTTAATTTAGAAAATATAGAAGGAACTCTTACAACTCAATAGCAAAGAAATAAAGCAATTAAAAATGGAATGAAGGAGGAGTGCCAGGGTGGCTCATTCGGTTAAGCGTCCGATTTCAGCTCCGGTTGTGATCTTGAGGTTTGTGGGTCTGAGCCCCATGTCGGGCTCTGTGCTGACAGCTCAGAGTCTGCTTTGGAGTCTGTGTCTTCCTCTCTATCTGCCCCTCCCCTGCTCACTCTAGCTCGCTCGCTCTCTCAAAAATAAACATTAAAAAATGTTTAAAATATGAAGGATTTGAACACGCATTTCTCCAAAGAAGGTATTCAAATGGAGAACAGGTATAGGAAAGGTCTTGACCTTGCTAATTATCAGATAAATACAAATCAAAACCCTCCTGAGAGATCACCTCAAACCTGTTGGAATGGCTATTATTTAAATATACACACACAGAAGAGAACAAGTGTTGGTGAGGACATAGAGAAACTGTAACACTAGCACACTGTTCATGAAAATATACAATTTTATAGCCTTTATGGAAAATAGCCTTAATTCAAAAAATTAAGAATAGAAATACCATATGATCCAGCAGTCCCACTCCTGGGGTCCTCAGACAGAAGTTTGCTTTTCATTCAAAGAATTCCAGTGTGCTCTCTAGTTTGTCTGGAATATTCTTCCTTCAGATATTCACGTTTTCTACTATGACTTCTTTCAGGTCTCTGTCAAATGGTGCCTTTATCAACTTGCTTCCCCTTGCCATTCTCCTTACTCGTTCTCTCTTTTCATTATCCTTTTTAATTGCTTTGTTGTCACTTCTTATAATAACTTGAAATTTTATGATATGTGTTTGCTTATTGTTGGTCTTCTCCACTAGTATATAAACACTCGGAAGGTAGCTAGCTGCTCTGACTGGTTCACTAACTAGAACAGCTGGTGGCACATAGCTTATCAATAAACATTTGTAGATAAATGAAAGATTGAAGGATATGACAATTCCTATACATTTTCACCCAAGGTTAATCTAGTTTGTCCTAGTGGCACAAAGCCACTATGGCATTGGGACCAGGGAGAAATCAAGAAGTTAAATTTGCTTAGAATATCTAAGAACCATAAGAGCTATGAAAATAATTTCCCTCTCTCTTTCTTATTCTTCCTCACTTTCCCCATTATCTCCTTTGACTGGAAATATGAGTCTTTTTTTTTTTTTAAGGCAAAGTTCAGGGTACATGTACCATTCCAGTGATTCATCATGGTAAGACCAGACTTTGGTGTTTATGTGTTTTAAAGGATGTGCATGTGGGAATAGAGCACCTGGGAGTTAGATTTCCTAGCCTAGTGGGCTCTTCTAAATACATTTCTATGGTTTATTATATTCATAACATTTCCCAGTTTACCATGTCAGAGAATAAAACTTCTGTGCAAAAAACTTCAGAAGATTCTGCTTCATAAAAGAACCATATATCCCCATTAGGATGCTTTTTGCAGTTAGAAAAATAAAGTTAAATTGATTCATGCAAATCTAATAACATGCCAGAACCCAGAACACCACTTATGCGTCTCTAGCAATATTCTTAGAATACCCCCTGAAAGGAACAAGATGGCTAATACCAATCTGTATCAGCAATTTTAAACAAGAAAAATGCACTGTTGGATTGTTAGATGTTTAGAATACGAAAGTACATTCAAGTGAATGTGAATCACACACACCCAAACACACAATACAAATTTATTGTGGTCTAAAACACTTATTTTTATTAACACTAAACCACAGATTACAAATAACTAATCTTGGTAGCTGCAATATGTGCATTATGTCTAATTCTACTTAGAGTTTTAAAAAACGTTAGAATATTTAAAAGCTTATCCTTGACCATATTTTCCTAATCTTATAATTGAAAGGATGAGAACATCATATAGGTAATGGGTGAGGTCATTTCTAAGGCTAAATTCCAATTGTGTTTTTCTGGCAGTGTCTATGAGCTGAAACTCAATAATCTACAGTTTAGTCTCATTTTAAGATTCACTAGTGAAGAAGTAATCAAATGCTAACTTCTATACTCAATCACTCTAATTGTGCAGGTGATTGTAGTCCATTATATGTACAGACTGAAGTACAAAGGAAAGAATCTTCTGCATTCAATTAATTAACAATTTAAAAATATCCTAGGATTAGTAGTGCCCTTGGTAAGTCAATATATCTGATTGGGTCTCAATTTCCTGAATTTAGTTATTGTAACTCTCTCTTTTCACTTTGGGATTCTAAGATTTAAAAAATCTGGTTAAACAATAAATGAGAGATTTTCTGCTTCAGGGAGAGAAAAATGAAGGCATAAGACTAAAAAGGACTAGAAAATCTGATATCCTCATACATTAAAGTGTAATAATAAATACTGTATTTTCAGGATATAAATTCACATGACCCCCTGCTAAGGGTTATGAGAAAGAATTCTTTTGGCAAAATCTCTGTCTTTAGAACTTCACACCTTAAGATAAACACAAAAATGAAATTAAATATGGAAAAGACATACCAGCTGCAGAATAAAACTTAAATGATTACATAAATAAACAGATACATGATACCCTCAGGTCAGAAGAGAAAAGAAGAAAATTAAGGAAGAGTAGAAAATTAATAAAATTTCATCATTATTTGACTTTTAAAAATAATTCTTCCACCAGCAATTAGACTTGTTTAGCTGAATAACTCAAAAATGATGGGTGATGAATAAAAAATCATACCCATGAGAAAAAAAAGAGTATGCTTTATTTGACAAAATTGCATAAATATGTACATGTCAGACATAACTAACCAAGTTAATACCTTAAAAATACTCAATGACAAAAGGAAATATAAAAATTTTTACAAACCATAACTTTAATTTGAAATGTATTTTTTAATGTTTGTTTATTTTTGAGAGAAAGAGAACAAATGGGGGGAAGGTCATAGCGGGAGAAAGAGAATCCCAAACAGGCTCAGTGCTCAGCATGGAGCCCAGCATTGGGCTTGATCTCATGAACCATGAGATAATGACCTGAGCTGAAATCAAGAGTCAGATGTGTTAACCAACTGAGCCTCCTAGTGCCCCTGAAATTTATTCTTTACTCAGATATTACAACACAGTTTGCCAAATTCTTATTTAAAATAAATATCTGTGGAAGTTTTATCCTGGCCTCATCACTGAGGTTTCTAACAGGAAGACTTATGATCTATTCAAATCTTAACTAATTGGGAGACACGGTTTTTTAAACAAAATTTTACAAAAATACACATGACCCTTATGATCTTTGTGTATTTCTCTTAGTTATCAAAAACCTTTCTTTCACCAGTAGGCTCCATGCTCTTATTTATTAGTAATCATGAGTGTGGTAGAAACCTATTAACTTTTCTGGTTTTGAATGAGATGCTCTTTGTTTTGTCAGATGGCTACATGGAATCTAGGCTAAAAGATTTCCAGCACTAACAAAAACATCTCACTCTGAAACAGTGGATTAATCTTAGAAGGTATGTCCCCAGTGAGGTAAGATTCAGTTTATGTGTATTTGTTTTGGGGTTAGGCATTAGAAAGCCTCAAAGAGAGCTCTGGGATTAACCTTTCTATCTTGTTATTTCATATATTTTCCTGAATTTCTATATCCTTGGCTTTAATTACAAATAAGTGATTTTTCTGCTTGCTGACAGTTACATAAATTAAACGTCTGCTTTGTTTGTTATGCTTTTGTTTCTGTTGAAAACCTATTCAAAAATATTCAGTGTCTTTTGCTGGAAAGAAGTATATTTTTGTGCATGGTCATTTACTGAGGGGTGTTCCTTAGGTTATTGACAACCAAAAACTCTGGCTCACTGAATTATGAAGGTCTTCCCTTTTGTTTTTGTTCATTTGTTTTTGTTCTTGTTTTGTTTTTACCCATAACCCCCTAGCAATGCCTATTACCTCTGGCAGAGAGCTAACAAAGTTGAAAGAAGGGTTTCCAATCTGCTTCTGGCTTCTAGCCGCAATTTCTACTCTGTTTCCATGGAAATAAAAATCAGATAAATAAAATAATAAAATAAAAAGTGCTTTTACTTATGAGGTTTTTTTAAGCTTGTGATTTCTTTTCAAAGTATAATTTTTTCAAGTTAAGAGATCAAATATTGTTATTCCTTGAAACTATTTTCATTTCAGAAACTATTTATTTAAAAGGACATATATATCTTCTGAAAGAAAAGAAAAAAACAAAACACTAGCCTTGATGTGACCCAGTCTAATCTGTGAGCCTTCTAATATCCAGAACAACCTGGGAGACCAGATAGTGACCCCCTGGGTCCCAGTGAGGCTCTGGCCCCAGGGAAAAGACCTTGTCTGCCTTGCTTTGCTTTGGTAGAAAATGGAGTGATGCTTCTGGAGCCAGTGGAGTTGTTGAGTAGGACAAGGGAAAGGATTCATCTCCAATTTAAAATGTGCTCAAAGTACAAAGTGGCACCTTAAAGATCACAGTGATGATTCTGGAAGCAGCTTGGTAGGGCTGCTCTTGTTATCCCGTCCCAACAGTAGAGTCTGCCTATCATGTGCTGCTGTTCTTTCATCACATCTAAGCTCCGAAAAAAGATCAGAGCTTAAATTCATGCTACCTATTTTTTTTAAACCATTATCACTGAGAATTACTTTTGTTTCCTTCATGCTATATTAGTATCTCTTATTCTCCTTGAATAACTCATTTGTTTGCTACTGTTGGCAAATAAACAGAGTACTTTAAGACCAATTCTGGATTTCTTTGAACAGGAGTATTGCCTCATTAAGTCTGTGATTGGAGTCACAGTCTGAAATGGGACCATAGCTCTATATGTAAGATGGTGGTTGTAGCTATTCTTTTGTGTTCTCCCCTAATGCAAAAAATACACTTTTTACTTTTTTTTTTTTTACAGAAGACACAGAACTGTAATGTATGTCTCACTATATACATGGTTATTTGAAGTTATTTGAAGTCTACCCAAATATATGTTTTGTTGATTTCTAATTTATTACCACCTTCTAACCACCATGCACTCACCTGCACACAAACCCCACATAGAAACTTCTTTAAAACATAAAGAACGAGGAATACATTGTATTACAGGTACACACTTCTCCCTGGCTACCATCATGTGACCAGCCTTAAAGCAACTTATGCATTTTACATTGCGTTTTGCTTAAGTTCAATTCATGTCTTTTGCAATATGCTTTTATTTTTACATTTTCTGGCATTTAAGATTTCTGGGCACTTAAAGATCTCATGACTGAATAGAAGAATACGAGTGAGAATGGAGTGGTTGAATGTGAGAAGTAAACCTCTTGAGCTCAAATTTTAACACTCTCACTCCTTGACTATTAAAAAAATACGCAGAATTGTTATTAAATCACTCTAGGCCTCAGTCTCCTGATCTACAAAGAAAGGAATAATATAGTTCTAATTAATGAGATTGAGGTGAAGGTTAAATAAACAAACAAGAAAATCTGGTACACAGTTGGTGTGGAAATGTTTCAAAATTATACAAATTGAGCAAAAAGGATCATAAAGATGAAAGTAAGTGGGGTAACCATTTAAGAGTTGTCCAACTGCAGTTACTTTGGGGAGTATAAAAGGAGGGCTATAATAATTAAAATATATAATTAAAAATTATATGCTGGCAAATAAATGATTATATTTGGTGGATCTGTAAAATACTTCTATTAAAATTATATTCAAAATAAATTATTAATGAAAATGTACAGATTGAAATAGACTCTAGAATTTATATTTATTTAGAAATAACAAGTAAGGACACATAGGAGGCTCAGTCAGTTAAGCGTCTGACTCTTGATTTCAGGTCATGATCTCCCGTTTCTGGGAAATAGAACCCCATGTCAGGCTCTACACTGTCCCTGCTTGGGATTCTCTCTGCCTCTCTCACTCTCTCTCTCTCTCTCTCTCTCTCTCTCTCAAAATAAATAAATAAATATTTTTTTTTTAAATTAGACATAACAAGTAAAATAGCAATTTTGGGCACATATTCACATCCTTTAAGCAGTCTAGCTTTCTCACTTCAGTCTGTGGCATGGTCCTTTGCAGTCTACTGCTCAGACTGACCAACACAATGAGCCAAAGGCGGGGCAGCAGTAGCGCAAAGCAAGACCAAAAGGAATCCATTGTCCCTAGTGATTGGGTCCTAGTGCAATTTGTTTGATCACCATGCACCCAGCATGACATTCTTAAAAATTCTTGAAAAGGGACAGTTATATTGCCACTAGAAGGAGTGGGGCAAAAGAGACCCAGGTTACAGGCTGTCTTTCAAATGAACCACCTATGTCTCATACCTGCCAGCTGAGACCATGTGGAAATTCAAAGCAACTCCTCCTATTCAACTCTTAAATATATCACTTTGTCAAGAAATGAAGAGTTTAGGGGCACCTGGGTGGCTCAGTGAGTTAAGTGTCTGACTTCAGCTGAGGCCATGATCTCATGGTTTGTGAGTTCATGCCCCACATCAGGCTCTGTGCAGACAGCTTAGAGCCTGGAGCCTGCTTCAGATTGTGTCTCCCTCTCTCCTGCCCCTCCCCTGCTTGCACTCTGTCTCACTCTCACTAATAAACAAACATTAAAAAACTTTTTTTAGGGGCACCTGGGTGGCTCAGTCGGTTGAGCATCCGACTTTGGCTCAGGTCATGATCTCACAGTACGTGGGTTCGAGCCCTGCATCAGGCTCTGTCCTGACACCTAGCTCAGGGCCTGGAGTCTGCTTCGGATTCTGTGTCTCCCTCTCTCTCTGACCCTCCACTGCTCATGCTGTCTCTATCTCTCTCTCAAAAATAAATAAAATATTAAAAAAAACTTTTTTTAAATGAAGAGTTTAGGCAAGTACTACAACCATCAAAACATTAGGAGATTAATTTTGACTAGGTCTGTCCCAAGAAAGTCCGGTGGTCATCTAGAAATGTGACACTGAGAAGCTGTCCGTAGTTCTGTTTGAACTTTGGGGTTTCATTTAGACCTACATTATTGCAGAACTAATAATATGGAAAATCCTTTTGGTAAACTATTACCTAGTTAAAAATTCTCTCAAAGTCCAAGTGAACCTTAGGTTTTTGACTTGGGGTAATGATAGGAAATTAATTCTTGTGGTTCTTCCCCACTCCTGAATGCTTTTCATAATTCCACAAAATTTGTACAGGAAAAACATATAAAAACAAATATAGAATATTAAAATGTATCATTTTTCCCAAAAGAAAGAGCATTATAGTAAATTGACAATTACCTATGAGACAGTGTTTAGATGTTAAATAGAATAATCAGTCTAATCCAGGTGACTTTTGGGACATTTTTGACATCATCCTATTCTCAAGAGTAGCTGTCAGTGTTTCTGAACAACAGTAAACTCTTCCTCTCTGTAGCTGTTTCTCTTTACCTAGTCCTCAGTTCTGAGTTAATTTTTGAATATTTCTTTCTCTGTCCCTTTGTCTGCAAAGCTGTCCACAGTTTTCTTATCAGATAAGCAATATATAAACTAGTCTCATATAATTTATGATATTATGAATCTAGAAAAAACATCTGGTGAAATTTACTATTGAGTAAAATTAATGGGGAAAATGACATTAATACCAAATTTAGCTAGGTAAATTGGACTTGGAGAAATGGGAGTAAATAAAAAATAGCAAAAAGAAATGCATCACTGGCATACTCACAGAACCAATACCTGGTACAATTTGATACAAAAGCAGGCTCAGAATTTGAAATTTCGTCAGAAAATTTAAATCAAAAATAACTTGTTCTGATTAAAAAATACTCAGAAAAATAAAAATAGAAAAATTTGTAGTTATTTATCTTCATTGTACTTATTACAATAAAGCCAATATTAATTGGCTTCAGGATATTCCAGACAATTATTTTTGAAAACAAGTAAAACAATATTTGTATAATGTTGTGATTTTTAGGTGCTTATAATCAAAATTCAGTGAGGGGAAAAAGAGTGTGAACAAAATGGCCTGACTGAAATAATCTGCATGCTTTGGTAAAAGGCGAAAGATTTATGCGATCTGAAGAGAAACCAGAGTATTATAATCTGCATGCTTTGGGAAGACCATGTCTTTTAGAGAACCATCTATGAAAGAAGTCTCCTGGGGCACCTGGGTGGCTCAGTCGGTTAAGCTGCCGACTTTGGCTCAGGTCATGATCTCACGGTACGTGAGTCCGGCCCCACGCTGGGCTCTGTGCTGTCAGCTCAGAGCCTAGAGCCTGCTTCAGATGCTGTGTCTCCCTCTCTCTGCCCTTTCCCCACTTGAATCTGTCTCTCTCTGTCTCTCAAAAATTAAAAAAAATATATTAAGAAAAAGTCTCCTAAATATATTGCTTTGCACATAAAACCATTGAAAAATTATTTTTATTTGAAAGAGCATCTGTAGAAAATACATGATATGAATGTACATTTTGAAACAGAAAGTAATAATGCAAACAGCAATATATCTCACAGTATAAGAAATGGAGTATTATTTTAAAAAGAAAGAAAAGAAACCGTATTCTCTTTAAGGCCTGTATACCCTTAAATGAATGAGTACATAAATCTTTCCCCCTACTTCATCAAAATTTTTGGTTAAACATGTCTTGCATTTTATTATTTTACTATATCTGACATATATTTGCATATTGTTTAGGTCTGTGTATTTTTAAACTTTATATAAATAGAATTATAATTTATGTATTTATCATCACTTGCTTTTAGAACCAAACATTATGTGTTTTGAGATTCATTCATCTTGATTGAAGTAGCTTGTTTTCACTGTGGCATAGCTTTAATTTTTATAGGATAATCTACTGATTATTCATGTTTTCTACTGATGATGAATATTTCTATCATTTCCAGTTTCCCTCTTCCCTTTATGAATAGTGCTGCTATTTCCAATCTTTAATTTTTTTTAGTTTATTTATTTTGAGAGTGAGAGAGAGAGAGATTAAGCATGAGTGGGGTAGGGGCAGAGAGAAAGGGAGAGAGAATCCCAAGCAGGCTCAGCACTGTCAGCACAGAGCCTGATGCAGGGCTCAATCCCACAAAATTTGAGATCATGACCTGAGCCAAAATCAAGAGTCAGAGTCTTAACTAAGCCAACCAGACGTCCCTGTTATTCACAATCTTGTAAGGAGTCTCCAAAAGCACATGTGCAGCAGTGTCTCTAGGGTACGTATCTACTAAGCACTGGGTCACTGGGTTGAGGATCTGAACATTTTAAACTATTTATAATGTCAAGCCATTTTCAAAGTAATAGATCAATTGTTCGTGACAGCTTGGCTGCTTCATATGTAACTGATAAGTAATATTATCATTTTTATTCTTGCTAATCTGGTTTTAATTCATATTTTCATCATCACTAATGAAGCTGAACACATGTACAATTACTGGCCACTCCTTACTCCATTAAATTACTTGTTTTCTTCTTATTGTACAGTAGTTCCGTATACATTCTGAATAATAATCCACTATGCCATAGTCAATGACAATGGCAGATGTTTTTTCCAATGTGCGTTCCAAGTATGACTTTTCTTTTCATTCCCTTTAGAGAAGAATGGTTAATTAGTTACATTCTTATGTTCAGTGTAATAAAACTGATTCCTCCTTTCTTATATACTTTCTATTTTGTGTGTGTCCCTTATATCCTTTCCTCCACCTACTAACAAATCAAATACTTTTATTTATTTATTTTTTAATGTTTTATTTATTTCTAGGAGAGAGAGAGAGACAGCATGAGCAGGGGAGGGTCAGAGAGAGAGGGAGTCACAGACTGAAACAGGCTCCAGGCTCTGAGCTGGCAGTCAGCACAGAGCCCGACGCGGGTCCTGAACCCACAAACCACCAGATCATGACCTAAGTGAAAGTCGGACGCTTAACCGACTAAGCCACCCAGGCGCCCCTCAGATACTTTTAAAGAACATGAAAGCTTTCTGTGTTCTAATTCCACCCATTTGCCTTTATATATTTTATCCATTTATCTGATCACAAATATAACCAGTATTGAGAACAGAATGTTTCTTGTATATGCTTATGACATGAATATGTCACAAAACTCTCCAGGTTCTTAACGGAAATTGGTTGTCCTTGCTAACTTATCAGAAAAGCTATCTTAAAATCATTTGCTTAAAATGGACCCAAATAATTTTGGTTTTCTTTCAAAAAAATTAAATATTTCCTAAGGCTATAAAGATAATTTACTCCATTTTCTTGTAGCGCTTTATCAGTTTGTCTTTTACACTGGAATTGCTTGTTGCATATGGTATAATGTAGGGAAATTAAATACATATGCATATATTTCCTCATGGAAAAATATTCATTACTCTTTTTATCTAAAATGATAGTTCATAATATATCAGGATACCTATGTTTTTACTCAAAAATAACATCTAAATAAAGCATACATTCAGGCACTGTTAAGGACATGATAACAATATCCTTACAAACAAATAATACACTCTTAACTATACAAAGTAAATTCAAAGAAGTAAGTGTATCCCATGACTTAAATGCAATTAGCTCAGAAAAAAAGCACATAGACAAAAAGACTATGTTCTAAAGCACATATACACATGAAAAACTACTTCTAGTACCTACATATACCATATGTATATATACATATGCATAATTATGAATTAACTTATAAAACAAAAATATATAGAAAGCAATGGCTTTCGTGTACTATTTTGCAAGAGAAACTTACACTAAATGCCTGCCATACAACCACACAATAACTAAAACTAAAAGCTAGTTGGTTACTTTAATAGACATTTAGTCTCTTTTCATTATTTAAGAACAGACATTTTCTGAAATATGGCTTTTAAGCTTTCAATTTGTAGGTTTTTGAATTAGGTCAGCATGAATCACAAAGAACCAATTACCACAAAGCAGTGGCTTTCCCATTTCTTTAATATTTCCACTAACCTTATTTCTCCTGTGAGCAAAATAACTGCTGCTATTTGCTCAGAATTGGCGGCCGCGATCAGATTGGCTGTCAAAGATCCCTGTCTCTTGCACTAATTTCAAGCTCTATTGAACAGTGCTGCTGTGGCAGGACCTGTGTGCCACGTTTAATAGCAGCCCTGGCACAACTTGGGAATAATCTGAAAGAAACTTGTGGCTATTGCTAATTAAAGGAAAAATGCTAGTTTTTTTTTTTTTTTCTTTTCTCTTCCCCCATCCGTCTTTTCTTTTCTTTTTTCTTTTTCTTTTTCTTTTTTCTTTTTTGGTAGAGTTGATAAGCTATTTCAACGTGGTACAGTTCATCTATAAATATTATCAATGGCCAGCAGGTATTATTTTAAAAAGTACATGTGGAATTTTATTCCACAAATAGAAAAAATAAGTTGACAGAAATCATGCACCACTAAGCTGTATAAGAGACAACAAATGTACTTTCCCAAGTTATTTCCATAACCTTCCCTTAGAGACCTCTCTTTCATGTGCTCATGTATTCTACAGAAAGACAATCTAGACACAATCCCCACTGTGTCTGGTATTCCCTCTTTAGTATCCTGAAAGCATCTGATCTATGACCCTTACTTCCACTGCATAGTCTTGCTGACTTAACAAATGATCTTCTAGATACCAAATTCAAATGAAGGCATTCCAGTCACCTTTCCTCTAACTTTCTCCAAAATGTGTATTTTCTTTACTATGTTATGCCTGAAATATACGTATAACTTCTATTATTACTTTGTGATCATTCTCTCTTTTTTAAGTTTATTTATTTTGAGAGAGAGAGAGAGAGTGAGAGAATCTCAAGCAGGCTTCGCACTGAGGCTGAGTTCTGACTTGGGACTCAATCTCACAAATTGGTGAGCTCATGACCTGAGCAGAGATCGAGTGGAACGCTTAACTGACTGAGCTACCCAGGTGACTCTGAATCATTCTCTTTTAATTGCGACTTTTCCTTCTCATATTCCATGGGTTCCTCTTTCTCTGCCCACTTGGTAAGTTAAGGGTTGCCCAGGTTTCTTCCTTGCAGCTTTCTCTTCTTGATAATTATTTTATCCCCTTAGTAGCCTCATTCCATCCTGTGACCTTTAGCCATCACCTGGATGCTAAGTCACACATGTGTACTTTCTATACTGTTCTAGGAGCCTGAGTCATATATTTCCTTGCTATTTAATCTCTCCACCTAATCATGAAGAAACATCTCAAACTCAATCTGTTTTGGAAATGTCTGGCACTATGTATTAAATTTGAACAAAGGCACACTCTCTGATCTAGAATTCCACAACTTGGTCTACAATCCAAAAAAATGTGATATCAACGGATCCATAGGAATGTTAACAGTATCATTGTTTATAATTGCCCCAACTACTAAAAAACCCAAACGGTAGAGTAAATACATTAATTGGAGTAAATTATAAAATGGAATACTGTACAGAACTGCAATAAAAGGAACCACTGCTAGACATAGTAGTATTAGTCTTTCAAACATAATCCTGAGTGACAAATGCCAGGATAAAAATGTGTATAATGTATATTTTTATAGACACTTCAAAAATGAAAAAAAAAAAAAACCTTTGATGTTAGAAGACAAGATATTCTATTTGAGGAGAAATATGGGTTACTGGGAGAAGTTACTAGTGGTTTTTGGTAGGGCTGACCACATTCAATGTTCTATCTTTTTTTTAAATTATTTTTTGATGTTTTATTTATTTCTGAGAGAGAGACAGCATGAGTAGGGGAGGGTCAGAGAGAGAGGGAAACTCAGAATCTGAAGCAGGCTCCAGGCTCTGAGCTAGCTGTCAGCATAGAATCAATGTGGGGCTTGAACCCACAAACCCTGAGATCATGACCTGAGCCAAAGTCGGATGTTTAATGGACTGAGTCACCCAGGCGCCCCTCAATGTTCCATCTTGAATTGGGTGCTGGTTACATGCATGGCCACTTGGTAAAAATTGATCAAGCTATACAATTATGGACTGTGGCTTCTTCTGACCATCAGTTATACTCTATAAGTTATTTAATACTGTCACTTTACAAATGATGATAAATTCCACAGTACCACAAGAATAACTTTAAAAACATAACTAACCATAATGTTATCCTACATAAAATCCTTCAATGTTTTTCTATTGACTTTATATTGAAAACCAAAATATCAGAGCATGTAATAAAAGAGCCTCATAATCTAGCTTCTGCCAAGATCTGGCCTCAACTCTTACCATGTCTTGGCCACATCAAACCAATTTTCTTATTTTATTTTTATTATTTTTTCTTTATTAAAGATTTCTTTCTCACTTTTAATGTTTAAAAACTCAAATATTACTCCAATGTAGTCCACCTTAACTACAAGATGTAGTTATGCATTTTCTCTATTACATTTCTATGTAATTCTCTGTGTACCTCTTTTGTAACTCCTAGCCCAGTAACTATTTTCTTTAGCAATAATAGGACTTGGCATAGGAGCTGGGAAATGGAGGGAAAATTCTTCATATATTAAGGAGTATCCATTAAAGATTAACGAATGTAATATTTTGCCTGATTTTATGCATTACATTATGGTCTATTTTAAAATTAGGAAAAAAGGAGCAGTAGAGTTAAGAAATTGGTGTAGGTATCAATTTAAGATTTTTGGAAACTGAATTATCTACCAGTAAATTAAGATTTTTATCTACAGTCTGAAGTGTACATTGAGCAACACAAACTAAAACAAAATGTCCTATGAAATGTGCCCAAATGATCGCCCACAGAGGCACAAAGCATACAGATAAACATGTATTCTGAACTATAACTGAATCTGTCAAAACAGCAACTAAAATATAAATATAGGCTCATGAATTTATTCAACTATATATTACAGTGTAATTAGTTAAATTTGGTTGTATGTAGTTATAAGCAAAATTAAAGTACAAAATAAAGGGTGGGAGAAGAGGCCATCCCAAACTATGTCTCCTAGGAGTAAGAATTATTTTGAGAAACAGCAGGAAACATAGAAGAAGGCCTGAAAACAGAGTAGAAATTACCCTTTTGTAAAAGTAAATTTACATGCATAAAGAAAATATTTAAAAGGTATATCTCTGTCTACACCAGAAACAGAAAGATGACTCTAACTCACAAAAGAATCCGTAGAGTAGGCAGTGATTTAATCCCTTTAACATAACTTACCCTTGTTTACCATCGTTTCCCTGGTCACCTCTCCATAACTGGCCACCCTCACTCAGGCCGTTTTTTAGCCTTTAGCTGAGGGTGGTATTCAAGCCTGAATCCTAAACTATCTTGGAGAGCTACTTATTTTCCCTGGGTAGCTCCCATGTGGACCTCAATTACATGTGTTACTAAACTTCTGGGTTTTTTCCACCTTAATCTGTCTTTTGTTAGGAGGTTTCCAGTTAAGAATTTAGTAGGGCATAGGGGAAATAATCTATTTTGTTCTTCCTCTACAAAAGCAAATGAGAAATTTAAAAACTCTCTTCCCTAGAACTAAAGAAAAAATGTTCAGTTAAATTACTATTTATATTATTTTATTATATTATTTATATTGATTAAATATAAATTATATTTATATTGTAGTAATTATTGGAGCAACTTTGTTTTTAATGAGATTCAGCCAAAATTAATTCTATAAATGTAGAGTAAGTTAGGCTGGTGTATTAATTTAATTTATATTTGCAAAATATATTCAGATATTTAAAATTGTCATACGGCAGATCAAATCCTTGTTCTGCCACTTATTTGTATGTGTCTTTGAATATTATTTCACCTCATGGGGAAAAATGCATTCTCTATAAAACTGGAAAACCAATGCCCATCTTGCAGGACTATTCTGCAATTCTGAGATAAAATATTTAAAATGCATAGTAGTTTACACAATGGAAAAATCTGTAAATGTCAGCTATTATGATTTTTAGTACTGTGAATGAAATTATGTACTTGAGTACAAAATTTTAAAAATCTTCTAAATTTGCAACTCAGTTAAAATGATTATTTAGCCTCTGATAATTATCAATACTTGTATAGGAGCCTCTAGTCTTCCTTGTTGACAGAGTCACCTCTAATTTTTCTCAATTACTGCATTTTTTGCTTATAGTTTTATGTGTCTTTGGAACTTTGCCTCAAATTATGCATAACTGTTTTATAGTAAGAAAATTGGTTTATCTTTGTCCCTGCTTCCTAGGAGGAAAAAAAAAAACTCTGAACCTTTGGAATTTCCTCAGTAGTAGAAGTGTCTTTGATATTCATGGTGGAACCCTGGGGTCACACCTGAGTTTATGCTAATTAGGTGATTTATCTTTGGCTCTAAAACCATTTATCTTAATGAGATGACTCATGATGGGGGACAGATCACACCAGAAATACCAAGCCTGTGATTGGAGCTTTAAGCTATATGATATCAGCCTGTCCTCTTGGGAGTGGACGGGTGCTGCAGATGGAATACAGCCACTGAGATTTACTAAATTATGCCTACACAATAAAATCCCAATACAAACTCTGGTCACCAAAGATCAGATGAGGTTCTTGGTTGGTGATATACAACTGATGTAAAAGTGACATGTTCTGAGGACATGGAAGCTTCCTGTTTGCTCCCAGAGCTTTCTTTTTGGGTCACTTTTGGCTGGCTGATATTTGCCTCCTTTATAATAAAATCTTAATGATAAGTATAGCACCTATGTGAGTTCTGTGGGTCATTTTAGCAAATTTTTGAACCTCAGACATCAGTGGGAAACTGCACGTTTGTAACATGTTGGTCAGAGCACAGGTGACCTTGGAATCCAGAGCACGTGGCTGGCGTCTGATGTGAGAGTAGTTTTGTGGGGAGCTCTTCTATTAACCTGTGAAATGTGACAAAATTCTGAGAAGTTAGGGTCAGAATTGCATTTCAGTGGCAAACCAAATGTGTGGGTAAGAGTTTAGATAAATAAAATAAATGTTTTTATGCAATGTAATAAATACAATAGCACATACCTGGTCTAAAGGAAGCATCTGCAACTGACTATAGTTTCCGTTATAAATATGAACAGTGGGGCACCTCGGTGGCTCAGTCAGTTAAGCGTCCAACTTCGGCTCAGGTCATGATCTCACAGTTTGTGGGTTCAATTCCCGCATGGGGTTCTGTGCTGACAGCTAGCTCAGAGCCTGGAGCCTCTCTTCAGATTCTGTGTCTCCCTCTCTCTCTGAGCCTCCCTTGCTTGCACTGTCTCTCTCTGTCTCTCAAAAATTTTAAATATATATATACACATATACATATGAACTCAGTGCCAGCATTTCCAATTTTGAAGAGAAAGAGCAATCCTTTACTTTTGTGTGAATTTTCATGGCTATTAAAATGTTGTCAAGTAATTAAAAATATAAGTGTTGGGCCAAAGAAATAAAATACGGCTTTATAAGTTTTCTACAACATAGTGTATCTTCGTCTAAAAGTTTTGCAAAATATGAAGTCTGAAATCAGAAGAGAAGGATTAGAGGAAAAGAAGCAAGTAAATAACCAAGGAGTAAAAGCAAACAACAACAACAAAACTAAAACAACACAACAGAACAAAACAAAAAAAAACATGAAAGAAGGACACCTGGGTGGCTCAGCTGGTTAGGCATCAGACTCTTGATCTGCTGGTTATCTTGTGGTTCATGAGTTTGAGTTTCATGTGGGGCTCTGCACTGATTAGAATTCTCTTTCCCTCTCTCTCTGTCCCTACCTTACTCATGTTCTCTGTCTCTCTCTCAAAATCAATCAATAAACTTATTTTTTTAAAAAAGGGAAAGAAATATTCACTTGATTGATTCACAATGCCTAGCACTTGAAAAACTGAGAGATTATGTTTTAAAAATATATTCTAGGACTTCCAGTTTTAGCTCCAACATATAATAGGATATAAATGTAAACATGTCAAGAGCCTAGGAGTCATCAAGCATGTCCTTAGACTGAACAGACTGAAAATCAACTATTTTTTCTGAAGGCATCTGACGTCTTGGGAAAAACTGTCGCCAACAATTCTCAAAAGAAAGATGAATACATAGTCTCAGTTGAGGTCTGCCTTTCTGGATCAGAAGCTGCTGGAGCCATGAAATGATAGCAGTGCTTAGATGATAATTTTGGTGAATTACTATAACCTGAGTATGGATTACCAGAAGAGTGAGAAACCCCTGAGGCCA
This sequence comes from Crocuta crocuta, assembly GCF_008692635.1. Lineage (NCBI taxonomy): Eukaryota > Metazoa > Chordata > Mammalia > Carnivora > Hyaenidae > Crocuta > Crocuta crocuta. The sequence continues at coordinate 1,715,613 of NW_027531910.1, read as the reverse complement.
TAGTCTTATGGGAGTTTACACTTTCATGTGTTTTACTTGTGTGAAGTCCACCAGCTTCAAACAATAAAGTTCTAAATCTAGCCATTGAAGAGGAAGAGTACTCATTGTGAATTATTTCCAGAACATTTTCTATAAAAGTCTACTCTCCAAGGGAAAAACCTTACTCTAGAGCCTTATCTCAACTTAAAGAAGATCAGTTGTCCCAGTCCATCCCCTTCTACCCTGTTTTACCCAAGGAGATAAGAGGCTGTATCACTGGAGCAACATTGTGAATTTCACAGACCTGGGACACAGGACCACTAAAAGACTGGGATTAAATCATAGGATCATAGAAAGCTTATCCTCCCAAATCTTAAAACCATACCAATAGGGCTGTAGTATAATACAAATTAGTTAAAATAGAAAGAGTAGCAAGACTCAGATTCTATTTAAGGAGGAGACAAAAACAAGGTCACTAGAGGAACTGAAGTCTCAGGAACTTGCAGTTACAGAAAATGGTAGACATAGCCCAATTCCTAACAAGATTAAGCTGAAGCCTATCACCCAAAATGATATGCCTTTCAATAAAATTTACAAAGCATACCAAAAGGCAAGAGGAAACACTCTGAAAAGAAAAGGAAAACATCAGAACTGGACTCACATATGATACTAATATTGGAATTAACAGAGAAATTAAAATAACTATAATTCTATGTTAAGTGCTGTCAGGGAAAAAAGTAGACAACATGCAAGAACAGATGGTTATTGTAAGCAAAGAGATGAAAACTGTAAGAAAGTATCAAAAAGAAATGCTCAATCAAAATTACTGTAATAAAAATGAGGTGTTCCTTCAGTGACCTCGTTAGTTGACTAGTCTTGGTTGAGGAAATAATCATAACTTGAAGATATGCCAACATAAACGTACCAAATTGAAATACAGAGAAAAAAAAATAAAAGGCGAGAAAGGAAACCCAAGAACTCCTGGAGAATTTCCAAAGGTGCATCAGATGCATAATTGTAGTACCAATATAACAAAAGCAAATGAAGCTGAATAAATATTTAAAATTAAAATAGCTGATAATTTTCCAAATTAACAGCAGACAACAAACGACAAAAGATCCAGGAGGCTTGGAAAATACCAAATAAATAAAATACTTTTCTAATAAAAATGACAACTAGGTAAAACTTACTCAAAATTCAAAATATTGAAGCTAGAGAAAACCTTGAAAGAAGCCTGAGGGGGACAATACCATACCTATGGAGGAACCAGGATAAGAATCACATCAGGCATGGGTAGAATATAAATAAGAACAGGGTGAAGTGAAATATTTAAAGAGCTAAAAGAAAAAACACCAACCAGGAATTCTGTATTCAGTGAAATTGTCCTTCAAAAGTAAAGCAGAAATAAAGACCTTCTCAGACAAACAAAAACTGAGGGAACTCATCCCCATGTGACACACCTACAAGAAATGTTACAATACAGCATTCAAGGAGAAGAAAATTGATGTAGGTCAGCAGCTAAGATTTACATAAAGAAGAACAGGGGAGAAGCAATATGTGAAGGAAAAATAGAATCTTTTACTTTTCTTATGTTTTAATGTACTAAATATCACTACTTAAAGCAATATTAGTAACTGTATTTTTGTATTTAGTGACCATAATATCTGAACAACTGATATAATTAATAGCCCTATCCCACGGGACAAGAAGGAGGCATTAGGGAAGATGTATTATAAATGCAGCCTATGTGTAAAATGGTATAGTGTTATTTGAACACTGACTTGAATTAGTTAAAAAAAGATATATTAGAAACTCTAGGGCTACCACTAAATTATATACTATATCCTATAAACTATATACTTTCTTTAAAGTATAACTGATTTGCTCAGAGGAGAAATATCTGAAATATTATGAAATGCCCAATTAAAACTAAAGGCGGCAAAGAAAAAGGGGTATATAGGACAAATATAACAAATAGAAATTGTTGTAAAATGGTAGATACTGATCCACCTAATAAAAATTGCTTAAAATATTAATGGTCTAAATATACTAATAAATGTCAGATTATCAGGGTGGATAACAAAACAAAAGCCAACTGTGTTGTCTGTAAGAAAGTAATTTTAAATATAAGGACTGAGATAGATTAAAAGTAAAGGGATAGAAAAAGTATATCATACTAACATATATCAAAAGAAAGCTGGAGTAGCATATTAATTTCAGAGAAAGCAGACGTCAGAATAAGAAAACCAGGCATTAGAAAGAATATTATATAATGATAAAGACTCAGTTCTCCAACATCGAACAATCCTAACATGTCTGCATCAAAACGGAGTGTCAAAACATGTGTGGCAAATACAGATAGCACTGGGAAGAGAAATAGATCCACCACTATGAATAGATACTTCAACACCACTCTTCCAGTAATTGATAGTTCAATGATGCAGAAAATCAATAAAGATGCACTTAACCTGAAAAATATATTCTCTATATTTAATTACTTGTACATGTACTTCCACCATCATTTGTCTCATAACTACATCAATTTAATATGAAAGTTTAATTGGAGTGAAAGATATTTTAACCATGCAAAAGAGCTATTTTATTCTTGCTTTGATTACCAAGACAATGGTTTTTAAAGGGGTAAGAGTCTGTAGAAGCTGTCTTCATGATAGTGCTGAAGGTTCTATGTCAAAAAAAAGTGGATTATTGTTAAAAATCCAAAAGTAATCAGTGCTAGATAGTCTCAGTGACATACAGGTTTAACAGACATACATTTAATATAATTAAAATACCACCATTTGATTTTATATAAGAATATAAATTATTATTTTAAAACGCTAGAATTTCTAGCCATTTTTAATTCAGTGAAACAACTGTTTTCTAAAATAATTTCTGGTTTTTAGAGATTCTTAAAAAAATTATTACTATATTGGGGCCCCTGAGTGGCTCAGTTGGTTAAGCATCTGACTCTTGATCTGAGGGCTATGAGTTCAAGACCCATGTGGAGCCTACTTAAAAAAATTATCGTATTATATTGCACCATAGTAAGTAATACTAGCTACCACATTTGGTGATTTTGTGATTTAACACAACAGAAACACAAGTTTCATTCTTATCATATTATTTTATTTATTTATTCATCCATACATTAATTTATTTAATGTTTGTTTATTTTGAGAGAGAGAGGGCATGAGTGGGGTAAGGGCAGAGAGAGGGCTTGATCCTAAGAACCATGAGATCATAACCTGAGCCAAAATCTAGTCAGACACTTAAATGACTGATCCACCCATGCACCCTGTGCTTCTTACTTTTCTTCCCTCTGCTTAGGAACTTTCCTTTCCACTGAAGGAATCTCCTTTAACATTTCTTATATGACAGGATTAGTGGTCATGAGCTCCTTTAGTTTTTGTTTATCTGGGAAACTGCTTATATCTCCTTCTATTCTAAATGATAGCCTTGCTGAATAGCTTATTCTTGGTTGCAGGTTTTTTTCTTTCAGCACTTTGAATATATCATGTCACTTCTTCTGACCTTTAAAGTTTCTGTTCAAAAATCATCAGTCTTACGGGTTTCCCCATGTTTTTAACTGCTTTCTTTTTTCTTGCTGCTTTTATTTTTTAATAAAAAATTTTAAAATGTTTATCTATTTATGATAGAAAGAGACAGCACCAGCGAGCATGAACAGAGGAGGGGCAGAGAGAGAGAGGGAGACACTGAATCTGAAGCAGGCTCCAGACTCGACACAGGGTTGGAACTCATGAACTGACAGATTATGACCTGAGCCAAAGTCAGACACTTCACTGACAGAGCAACCCAGGCACCCCCTCTTGCTGCTTTAACATTCTCTGTCACTGCATTTTGCTATTTTAACTACTATGTGTCTTGGTGTCGATATCTTTAGGTTGATTTTGTTGGGGACTCTCTGAATCCTAGATCTAGATTTGTTTCCTTCTCCAGATTAGAAATATTTTCACCTACTCTGTGTTCAAATAAATGTTCTCTTCTACTCTGTAATCCCTGTAATGTAAATGAAATCTCTATTGTTATGCTTGATAGTATCCCTGAGTTCCCTAAATAGATTTTCATTCTTTATTAGTCTTTTTTTTCCCCCTCTCTTGTTCAGGTTGATTGCTTTCCATTAATCTGTCCTCCGGGTCAGTGAACCATTTTTCTTATAGTCTACTGTTTATTCCTTCTAACGTATTTTTAAAATTTCAGCTATTGAGTCCTTCATCTCTGATTAGTTCTAGTTGTTTTTTTTTTTTTTTCTATTTGTGGAATGTCGCACTGAGATCCTCCACTGTCTTCTTAAGTCCAGTGAGTATACATATAACCATTACTTTATGTTCATTACTTTAGGTGCCATTACTTTATGTCAGGCATGCTACTTATCTCTGATTCATACAGCTTTCTTACTGTGGTTTTGTTCTGTTCTCTTCATTTTGTCTAAGTCTCTGTGTCTATTTCTATGTGTAAGGAAAGTCAGTTTTATCTCTTGCTCTTGTAAATAATAGCCTTATGAAGAAGACATGCTGTCCTGCCCTGTAGTTCAGTGTCCCCTGTTTACCAGAACTTGGTGCTTCGGGGGTGTCTCCTATGCACGTCATGTGCACCTTGCTGTTGTGGCTGAGTTGCAGTTGCCTTAGTCCAGTAATCTTCAATAGTTCTCTTTGCCTGTGGCAGGCAAGATTTGGTCCCTGTGTTTTTAGCGTGCCAGTCTGGGGGCCCCATTGGACTTGAGTTGTGTCGGATCAGGCATTTGCCAGAACTGTAGTTGCTCCAAACCTCAGGGTGCTCTCCCTGTGTTGTCCCCTGGGAGGTTAAATTGGTGATTGGAGCTTGAAGTGAGACCAGATGCCTTCCCTTAGCCCACTACTAGAGCTGCAGTTAGACTGATGTATGTGGTTCTCTTCCCCTCTTCCTGGGGCAAGAGACATGTTGGAGTGGTGCTGTCCTTTATGGCTGCTTGCACACTGTCACACTTGGGTGCTGCTTGGGATGCACTCCAGCCGAGGCCAGGTTGCAGGGGGTGGTGTGAGCCATGTTAGAAAGTTTTGTACAGGTTTGCTTTGGGAGGGGAGCTGCAGTTACCTTGGAAAACTCCTGCCACATCCTGAGGCTGGAGTGGGCAGGTCCGCCGAAGACTATGGGGTGGGGTTCACTGTTAGGATAGTGTTCACACTGCACTTGTTCCTGCAGGTGCCCCTTTTTTAGGCTGGGGCTAGGGGAGGGAAATGACATCTGCCAGCTCTTTTGTTCTTGGAGAAGTCTCCCTAAGATCCCTGCCCCATGCAATATAGGCTCTGAGATTAGTAAATAACTCTCTCTTCTATACCCCAGGCATTTTTCATACTGAGACTTCTATCCTGTATCTCTTTGTTGTGCTGTCTCTTCAAGGGCAGAGACTCCATTTCCTTCCACCCTCCCAGCTCCCCCAGAGCCAAACCCACTGATTTTTGAAGTTCCAGATGTTAAGCTCCACTGATTGTAAGAACCCAAGAAGAGAACCCTCTCTGGTTTTCAAAGCAAATGTTGTGGGGATTTGTCTTCCTAGTGCAGGTTCTCCATGGCTATGGCACCCATGTGTGGGGTCTGCTTCTCTCACTTCTCCATGCTTACATTGGCTCTCCCTTCCAGGGACAGTGTGACAGGGTTGGCTTAATTTCCCCACTATGCCTCCACCCTTCCTACCACTTTTGATGTTGCCTCTTCTCTATGTTTAGCTATGAAGAGTGTTCTGCTGGCCAGTTGGTCATTTTCTGGGTTATTTGCACTAACACGGGTGTTATCTAGTTATATCTATAAAACGAGGTAAGTTTAGGATCCTCCTACTTGGCCATCTTCTTTAGAGGTCCCAGTGATGACTTTTTAGATGCAACACCAAAGGGACGATCCATGAAAGAAAGAGTGGAACCTGGACTTCACTAAAATTGAAAATCTCTGTTCTGCCAAAGACTATGTCAAGAGAATAAAATGGAAGTTTACAGACTGAGAGAAAATATTTGCAAAACATATGTCTGGTAAAGGAGCTATTCAAAATATACTAAAAGCCTTTTAAAACTCAATAATAAAATCACAAACCATCCAATTTTTAAAAAAATGGCCAGGGGCACCTGGGTGGCTCAGTCAGTTGAGCATATGACTTTGACTCAGGTCACGATCTCATGGTTTGAGAGTTCAAGCCTGGTGTCCGGCTCTGTGCTGACCACTCAGAGCCTGGAGCCTGCTTCGGATTCTGTGTCTCCTTCTCTCTCTGCCTTTCCCCTGCTCGTGCTCTGTCTCTCAAAAATAAATAAATGTAAAAAAATTAAAAACTTGGCTAAAGACCTTAACAGACACTTCACTGAAGAAGATACAGATATGGCAAATAAGCATTTGTAAAGATGCTGCTAGTCACATGTCTTCAAAGAAATGCAAATTAAAACAATGAGATACCACTATATAACTATTAGAATGCCCAGAATCTGGGACATTGACAACACCAAATGTTGGCAAAGATGTGAAGCAACAAGAGCCCTCATTCACTGCTGGTGTGAACACAAAATGGTACAGCCACTTTGGAAGACAGGCAGTTTCTTATAAAATTACACATACTCTCATAATACAGTCCAGAAATTGCACTCCTTGGTGTTTACTCAGATGACTTGAAGGTTTATATCTACACATAAAACCTGCATGCAAAAATTTGTAGCAATTTTATTAATGATTGCCAAAACTTGGAAGCAACTAAGATGTCCTTTAGTAGTGAATGGGTAATAAACGACTACATCCAGAGAATTGAACATTTTTCAGCATAAAAAGAAATGAGATATCAATCCTTGAAAACACATGGATGAAACTCAGATGCATATTTCTTTTTTTTTTTTTTAATGTTTTATTTATTTCTAGGAGAGAGAGAGACCGCGTGACCAGGGGAGGGGCAGAGAGAGAGGGAGTCACAGACTGAAACAGGCTCCAGGCTCTGAGCTGGCTGTCAGCACAGAGCCCGACGTGGGGCCCGAACCCACGAACCGCGAGATCATGACCTAGGCGAAAGTCGGACGCTTAACCGACTAAGCCACCCAGGCGTCCCTCAGATGCATATTTCTAAATGAGAGAAGGAAATCTGAAAAGAGTTCATATTGTGTGAGTCCAACTGTATGATATTCTGGAAAAGGTAAAACCATGAAGACGGTGAAAAGATTAATGGTTGCCAGGGATTAGAAAGACAGGATAGATCAGCAGAGCACAGAGGGTTTTTTAGGACAGTGAAAGTACTCTGTATGATACTATGATGGTGGCTACATGTCATTATATATTTGTCCAAATCCATAAAATGAACAGCACCAAGAGTGAACCCCAATGTGAACTATGGACTCTGGGCGATAATGATGTGTCAATATAATTTCATCAACTGTGACAAATGTACCACTGTGGTGGGGAATCATGATAATGAGGAGGATAGAGTGTGTGGGGGTAGGAGTATGTGGGAAATCTCTACACCTGTGTCTCAATTTTTCTGTGAACCTAAAGCTGCTCTCAGAATTAATCTATTAGACCAAAGTTTTTTTCAGTCTTATGTTTAAAGTGACACTGCTTAACTTGGGGGTTGATCCAGAAGAATCTGTAATTCAGATTAGTTTAAAGCTATTAAAAATTCTAGTCACTTATAAATAACCTAAGATTAGATTAAAAGATTGAATACATAATTTAAAGAAATAATTATTTAATCTTATAAAACTCACCTTAAAAATAGCTGCCAAACTTAAATTTTATTACATAAATTTTGTGGTATATTTAATGTTTATAAGCTTTCTGAAAAATGTAGTAAGCTAAAATCAAAGACAGGAATAACTCTATCACTGTTACTCCTAAAATTGATTTGTAAGCCATAAAAAGTGACCATTTCCAAAAGTAGAAGAATCTGTAAATATCAAATTATTTAATTTTTCCTTGGCAGGATTTTTTAAAATCATATTCTCTTTCTCTGTATGCAGATTTACTTCGCAAGTGTTTCTTTAAAAAATATTTTTTGACTCAAAAGACATTTATGAAGTGATTGATATGTACTGAATTGGTAATCAAAAGTTAGGATTATGCTGTTTTATAAGATTTGAGAAAGTTTTTGATGTCTCTAGCTCATGTAATAGTTTCCTTCTTCTTGAAAACTAAAATCTGTTTTCACAATCTGTTTATCTCTAATTTAAGGACAAGATTTCTTGCAGTTTTTTTTTTCTAATTATGACGGCAGTTAGAATGAAACGAAAATGTGCCATATCACCACTTACTATAATATCCCCAGGGTATTTACATATAATTCCCCAAATTATATTTAGGTATTGAAATAAAATGTTCTTGAAGAAAAAGTGATGCTTTAATGTAATTGGTTTTAAATTTGTACAAACTCATAGCATTTTTTTTTACCCAGGTTAAATGACTGACAAACCTCTTTAAAACAGCCAATCTTAAATGAGCTATCCATTATAAAAAATGTGATCATTATTTGAGCACTGCAGCAGGATAATAGAGAATAATAAGGGGCCAGAATTAGCTTGCTTCATCATAATTTGTATGCCTTTGTGAGAATGGCCAACTTACTAGCAATGACATTTAATATAATTTGGTACATTTGATTATCACATTTATAGTTAGTAAATAAATATGGGTAGTTTTAGTGTTGAACATAAAATTTTGTACAAATATTTAAGAATTAGGTTTATACCTGCACTGAAGTTTGTATTATAGAACTAATACAAGAAAAAGGCAAAAGAAAAAAAGGGAAGTTTTATAGAGATTAGAATTGGCATGCCCTTCAACTGTTAGAGTTCATTTTTCCTTTAGTTAAAAAGAATCATTTGAATAAAATACATAAATATTAAAAAGGCAATTATGCTTTGTTACCAGGACGACAGAAATGAAGCACATGATAAAATAATGGGAATAATTTACAGCTCAGTGGGACAACCATAGAGACAATAATCTAATGGAAAAGGCACATTTATTTAAAAAGAAAATAAGATCTCTTATCTAAGCTCATCTTGAATTTCAATATTAGCGCACCAGATGATAGTAAAGAACCCCACATTTCAAATCTTTCAAAGATGTTTTCAGTAATTCATGGGTGACTAGGAAGTAACATAACTACTTTAATGCAAAGAGAGTTCCCTGAATAGCAATTCCATTCTATTTAGGAAGAAAATGCTTTTGCTTCCCCAGAAAGAAACCTTTTGGTGTTCTGGAACAAATGCTGGGTCCATAGAAAATCCTTTAAACTGCAGGTAGGTCTGACCCAGCTGTTGCAATTCCGCAGCTCTCCTTACAAGGGTGGAGTATGAACACCCAAGTATAATAACCTCCCCAATTAGAGCCTCAGAAGGTAGAGAATACTTTCAGCCTACATAAAAGGGTACATTTAAAATGAGCTTAATCTGCCATCTCTTCTGATGATAGCTGATAAATATTTTGAATAAGAATCTAGTAGTCTGGGAAATGTGATTCACTTGTAATTCAAGACCAGTTGAGTATAACATAAAACTAACATCAAGAAAAGAATTTCAAAAACCTGACTGGAACTAATAATGGTTCTCTCATTATGAATGCTTTATCATTTTAGTCAACAATGTAAATCTAAATTAGACTCTGGTACTTTTGATAAACTTTGACCACAATTATATGACAGACTGCTATCTTCACGTATCTTAAGTAGCCATAGCAGCATAAAGGGAACCCATGCCTTGGAGGATCTATTGAAATCTGGAAATGTGTTTGGTGGTGGGAAGTGGGGTGGATTATGAAAGAGGCCACTCAACATTCTTCTATTCCTGAGATCATTGATTGCATTTTAATTGGAGACTAATGGCTGCTTATTTTTAAGACATTAACCCATAAAGAAGGAAGTTAGCCAGAGGACAAATGCAGTTAGGGTTCACAAGTATGGATAGACCATGAGGGCTGACACAAAGGGGAATGTTTATTTGAGTAACGATGTGTATCAGATTTTTTTTTTTTTTGCCTATCCCAGGGTTCCTATAGAGAAAAAGAGCTGTAATAAAAATAAGTGGAATGATAGAGTGATAAAGTTTCACCATATGTCATTTTAAGAAAAGAAGAGAAAAAAATTCAGTTCTGTTTTGTGGCCTCCTAATAGCAACATAATTCTGTGGGATAGTTTTTATGGTGAAAACATGTTCCACATCAGCTCAGAATCTATCTATATCAAACCACTGTCTACAACATTAAAAACGAGAAATTCACCTGGATTGCTAGATTGTTTGAGAGTCTGGAGATCAACCTCAGGAGTGACAAAGGATATCACAGTGGTGATGAAAGGTCACTCAGAAGTGGCAGATAAGACAAGACTGTGATAGAAGAAAATGTAAATTGTGACCTTTGGGGAGGCCATGTAAAACTCTGCTGACCTACCTAAACCTGAATGGAAGGACTTACATGGCACAGGCTTCAGAGGCTGGGGGGCGGGGGGGGGGGGGGG